>NC_137916.1:16793894-17138894 GCF_963457725.1 Sprattus sprattus
TCTGTAACTAATGGTTATGTAGCTGCTGCTTTGCTGTTTTGGAGACAGCTGTTGTACGTACCGGGTAGCACCTAGCTTTATCAGTTGAGCCGCAGGAGCACTTGATCTTCATCCTCTGGCTTCTTCAGACATTCAAATACATTTTTTTACGATCGGATTACAATTTTGACTGCTTGGTTTTGTTTTTCAATCGGCCTCACACAATAAGCACAACCACACACCCAATGAGCAAAACACCCCAGATCCATTGCAAAATGAAACACTCTTGTAAAATCGAAACACTAATTTAACAAAACCATATTTTGTTACCATATGAAACACACACATTGCATATGACTGAATTCTGTTTGTACCACTTACACACTGCTGTTATAAACCTAAAACACTTCTTTTCTACTTCTCAGTGATTAGAGTAGTGTAAGTGAAGTACACAGAGAAAGTGAAAATACACAATACAGTAATAACACTACACAAGACCAATGCTGATGAAGATATTACATGTATTTACGTGAGTAATTCTCTCCATATACCCAAATCAGTCAACATGTCAACATGGAGAATCACAACAAACATGTGCCAGTTTTCATGCTACTTCAGTTGTGTGCATAACACTGTAAGCTCAGCAAATATCAGACAAACGTGAAAAGATGTTTCCAGTACGGGTTACAATTCCATTTACAGTAAAAAAAGATCAGAAAAAAATAAAATACAGTACATATAAAGTTGCATTTTACCCTGATGTCTTTTTAGGATGTCAGTGTTGCCAGTGTTGACTGAGAGACCTGATGGACATTACTGTATTGAAAATGGCATGGTCTGAGCCTGATAGCATTGCGTATTTGCCAAAAGCATGTTTATGATCTCTCTATCTTGCTCTTGCGTGAATATGGGTCCTCCTTTCAAGTTTATTTGATAAATTTGGTCCTCTTCTTCTCTGTGCACATTTTCCTCCTGCTTCAGGTCTTCCTCTTTCTCTACTTCCACCTTGACCACAGCCTCACGGCATGGCCTCGGTCTCTTCCTCCTTCTCCTCCTCTGTGGATTCCCCCTAACTCTTCTTCTTCTGACTCCTTCCATTTTGGTTGAAGACAGATTACATCTGCTGCATTTCTATAATGCTTAAACCTGTTTGTTTTGTCTACAATTAAGCAATCATGTGTTTGGGCACTTGATGGCTGTGTTTATTTGACCGGCTCATAGGTGTGGTAATTTAGCAGTCAGTGTTTTGGAATTGCAAGGAAGTAACCTCTTGATATACGTCTGTGTCTAAAGCATAAAAGTGTGATTAGTGCTTTGCAAATCACTTGTGCGTATGGTTTCGCAAAAAGTGTGATGTTTAAATATGCTTATAGTTGTGCAAATCTGAGCCGTTGTTTGGCTCCTTGAGTGAAGGTTTTGATAATTGTGTAATACTTTCGATTTTAGTGTGTATCCGATCGTAAAAAAATGTAAAATGGACCCAAAATGAAACTGGTTCACTTGTGGGTGACTGGCGTGGATTCAAATGAACCAAGATTACCATAGAAACCAGCCTCAAGGGATTCCCAAACCCTAGAGCAAGTTGGGCTCCATACGGACCATGAAAAAAAGATGAGTAGAAGAAGAGAAGGATGGCCGGGGCAGATAGATGGTGAAAAGGCCAGAGAGAAAGAGAACACCTTCCTGTAAAAAGAGTGCGCTTGTGGAATCTTTGCTGAACACATGTATTTAAGAGAGCATGTGCTTGTGCTTGTGTGTGTGTGTGTGTGTGTGTGTGTGTGTGTGTGTGTGTGTGTGTGTGTGTGTGTGTGTGCTTGTACCTGTGTTTGTCTAGTAATTACATGGGAGGGGCTAACACACAGGAGTCCTTGTGAGGTAATTACAGTGGAAAATTAGGCCATCGGTTCTAATTGGCCCAAGTATAATCTCCCTCCTTCCCTCTCCCTCTGTAAGCTTACATGCCTCGATATAAACTTTGTTATACATAATTGTGCACAAACACAACTCCATTTCCTAAATTGCCATCAGACACACATTTGACAAGAATTTGTGCACATTCCCCTCCTTTAGTTCTGTTGCCGGGGAAAGTGATTTGTGTCTCGCTGTGCAAAAGATGGTGTGTTTAAGATTTTTAAATATTTTTTATATATTTTTTTTTATATTTTTTAAATATTTTTTATATTCTGCTTTGTGATGGATGATCTTGGTGTCTGCATTTGTGTGTCCCACTATGATATAGAATATATAGTGTCCTCAGACACGTGTTTTCCAGGAATAAATATCTCAGCACACACACACACACACATGAACTAGAACAACGTGAAAGTGTAGAGAATGCGGGTGACCTGGAATCTGTACCATCATTCAGACTTCCATACTCTATACCTCTCTATACTCTATACTCTGTACCATCATTCAGACTTCCATACTCTATCTGATTATATTTCCACCAACATGTACACAAACATGCCACGGCAAAAAGACTCCGCAGAGTGAACTGGTGACAAATTAGACTTCTTAATAATAATAATTATAATAATAATAATAGTCACATATACAAAGAGCTTTTTAAAGTTCTCAAAGACGCTAAAAATAAAGACATCAAATGTAAAAAAAGAAAACAAAAGAATAAAAAACATGGGTGTGTGTGTGTGTGGGGGGGGGGGGGGGATAGTGGATTCTGTTGAGGTAGACTGAGAATGTGTCGTTTGGCAGTGTGACCTGGGATAATCGTGTTCATGGTACTTGTTTTGTTTGGTTGCCTTGCACTAATGGAGCTCAATTACCCTCCAGTTATCTCTGCCTCAGTCTCTGGTCTGAAGAGGACAGACACTTGTGTGTGAGTGTGCTGATTGCCCATGAGAATCACATACAGATGTTCAGGTAGCATTGAACAGAGAGACACGAGTCAAGGAAAAAAGGGTTCAACTGTGTCCAGACAGAGGTTTATGCTCCAGGTTTCATGGCCAGAGCAGTGCTGTAGTTAGGGGTAGGCGTAAGGTCTGCATGGTATCACAACCCTGTACTCAACCCCTCCACCATCAGCCCCACCTGTCAAACCCCAGGAAGTGATGTAACACAAGTCCCTACCAGTGGGTCTTTACCAGGAACTCTGGAATCCAGGGCTGGTCAGTGGTGTTGGATTGGGAGCAGGCAGCACTAATAGATTAGGAGCAGGCGGTGGAAATGGATGTTTGCATGGGAAAAGTGTGTCGTTTATTTTTACCACTGCACAGGTGTGCTGATCAGGATGAGTTATGAGAGAGTTAGTGGAGCAGTACCTCAGAGAATAGATACGAACACACTCGCATATACACATTCTCACATGTGTGTTTGTGTGTGTATCTGTGTGTGTGTGTGTGCACATAAAGACATGTGCGTGCACAAACACACAAACACAGACAGTATATGTGTAAGCAAACACTATGTTCTATGACTGTGTACGTGTTTGTCTATCCTTGTCTCTCATTTTCACACAAGCAGTGCAAGTGTTTTTCATCAAGTGTGTGTGTGTGTGTGTGTGTGTGTGTGTGTGTGTGTCTATTTCTTCCTACTGGACATCTCACATTGCCAGGCTTAATGCCCAAGTGAGTTTGCCCAAGGGGCAAAGTATTTCCGCCTCGAGTGTGTGTGTGTGTGTGTATGTGTGTGTGTGTGTGTGTGTGTGTGTGTGTGTGTTTGTGATGCACACAGGGTTTCCGTTTGCGGCTTTGGACCAGAGCCCTTGGGAAAGTGGATCTGTTCAGAAGGCCACAAACACTCAGTTTCCCTCTCACTCACACCCGGTCTTGCTCTCTCTCTTTCTCTCTCTCTATCCCTCACACACACAGTATATAAAAACTTATTTTTTTCAGTCACTCCCATTTATTGCCAAAATCTCTCATTATTTTCAGCAAGAAACTGATTAATTCACTAGCAGTCAAAGCCATCTGCGCCACACAACATTCAAAAATACAGAAAATACATTTGATTGAGGTTGGGAATGAAAATGTTAATGTTGGCGTAGCAAAACAAAATGTTTTCCCTTATGGCTCTCGTGTCTGTAACCTGATGAAGACAGGGCAATAAGCTTATACGGAACTTAACCATCCCCTGTATGTGTGGGTGAATTGAGTTTGTGTTTGTGAACACTGAAGACCAAATACACCATCTAGTGGACATTTTACTTTTGACTAAAATACCCAAATACGATACCCATTGGACACCTTCATCAACTTCAGGCATTCAGAAATGTAAGCATTAAACAGCAGTAACTTATCGTTTTCTACGATTGCATAAACACTAAAATCAAACCTTACACTCAAGGAGCAAAACATTGGCCCAGATTTGCACCACTATAAGCACAATGCACAAAAACACACTTTTTGACACACAGTACACTGAATTGACTATAAAGGCCAGCAAAGTGTCATTGTCATTGCCGAACGTATTGATGCCACACTATAATGGCTCAGGTTTGGCTGAACCCTTTGGCCAGCCTCTCTCATGGAGAGGTCATGAATGACTACGTGATCAATGACTGTTGCCCTAATTTCATTAGAGCATCTTACACGTATGCCACAACCCCTGACAAGGGCCCCTCTACCACGGCCTCTTCCTTGTCCTTTGTCCGAGTCCTTGCTGACGTTGTTGGTAGAGCCCTCCTTGATCCATGCTTGGTATCAGCTATTGATTAGTAATCTATTTACCTCTTTTATAGGTTGAGAATTACTTGATTTGTTGTGCACAGAGAGTTCACACATGAGAGAGCAGTTTCAGTAGGCTGCTAAGGCTGAATCCCATTACACCCCTTAGCCCTACGCCTTTCCCCTTCCCCTCCGTATGCGCGTTCACGTGTAGCGGTAGGGCTATCCCAATTCACGTTAAGACAGAAAGGTAGGGGGGAAGGGGTGGAGATTAGAAATGGGAAAGGGCCTAAGTGTCTTCAATGTGTTGACATGGTTATTCAATTAGGTTTCGTGTCCTTCTTTAAGAAGTGTGTTAACCGTTTTGAAAAGTGTGTTAAAATTCAAAGAAATTTGTGTGAAAGCAAAGATAAATAGTTAACCCATTCATTTATCACACAGTCTAAAGGTCCCCAGTTCGAAATTGGGTGGAACCAGTCTCTTGTTTAAGGCTGTGGTCTGCATTGGCAGAAGTGGCCCAACTTTTTTCTGATTTGGGGTTGTATATGGCACTGAATCAGAACGCAAGTTAGACATTATGATGTTCTGGACCTCTGCTTGAGGACATTTTCTCTAACTGGCCCTCTTTGAATTTTAATTGAATACCCCTGCCTTAGCTTATCCAGTAGAGCCAAAAACAAGTTCTCTAAATAGTTACAAATTGTTCATAGGACAGTCCTCGAGTCCACCACTCCAAGGTCAGAATGGGTGAACATGTCGATGTAGAAAACGGCTGAGGTTTTAAGTCAGCCCTACCTGTTTGATCAGTTTAGGTACACACAGAAGTAATTTCACCCGATTACTGAAAAAAACACTAAACCATTCCAAAGGCCAGCATAACTCTCCATAAGGTAAATGCGGCCCATGATATTGGTTTGCTGCCTACTTTATAGCACAAACCTCTATAAAATAACGTTTTAAAAACTCACCAAAAATCTGATGTTAAGGCTATTCATAGTTTTCGAGAATGAATATGACAATTCAGTAATTTTGCATTTAAATTTCATGGGTGGACATTTGCCATCACTGAGCTGCAGTACGGCTACAGATGGTGCAGGCCCTGTGTTTGCTTCGCCATTTCAATGAGCTCCAAATGTCCATACCTTTTGCAGTCAATGTTGAGCCTAGTTTTTGACACACAATTTTTGACGTGAAAATATACTTAGTTTAACCCATGACAAACTACATGAAAGGTTCCAGCATAACTCTCAATAAGGTAAATGTGGCTCATGATTCTGGTTTGCTGCCTCAGGTAATGATCCCAGGTAAAGGTAATGATCCCATTTTAAAACAGGAGAGAGATTGAATCTGGGGAATGTGTGGATAGAGACCTTGTCAGTATTGTAATGTGACCAAATACAGCATTTCTAGACAAATGCATCACCTTACATTTGAAAGAATAGCTGAGAATATCAACCCAATGTCATGTCACACATGCAATCCCAATTTCACAAAAAAGAACCACAACACTCATATGGTCAAATGGCCTATTCACTGGCAATGATATAATGTAAAGGACGACATTTTTGGGTAAGACTGCTGGCTATGGAAGTGCTGAAAAAATTGTTGTTTTTGTTGTTAGAAGAGTATATAGAAAAATGTAAATAAATTAAATGCTTGTTCAAAAATAGAAGAGAAGGTAGGGTTTGAAAACTTAAATGATTCTTTTATTGAGTATGTGTTTTTTTTTTTTTTTTAGACCAGAGCTTTCCATCTGGAATCGCATGTCCTCCAACTTTGCGTGGACTGTGCAGCGTTTGATTACACCAGGGTCCCAGCAGAATTCCATTAACCTTTACATCACAACATATTAGGGAGTGGAGTGGAAGGTTTTTGCTTTGAACATCATCCACTTGATGGCGCCACTCCACGAATTAGTCATAATGGGCTAGGATAAGGCGCCTCCTAGAGGCCAACTTGCCATAAAAAAAAAAAAATTTGTTGAAATGTTTTTTTGGCATTATTACAGTAATAAAACAATACTGAATGGGCTACACATAGTTGCAATAATTATTTTATTACAGGCCCAAATTAAGTTATGTTCATATAACAGGAATTAAACATATATTCAGATAGAATACCTGATAACACATACTTTAAGCAAATCAATCATCAACTACCTAAATATTGCACACCCTTACATGTCACACATTTAAGATGCCTACACCCAATTCATCAACAAAATTAGCTACAAATATTCTGCAATATCATGTGGTCCTTACTTTGGCAGCGGATTATATCCATTGAGAGCATGCCAGAATATTTAATCCTCAAGAAGTCTTCAACCAAAGAGAATACATTTCAATATCCTATAAAAGTTATGGATGTGATAAACTTGATAAGATTTCAAAAATTTGAAATGGAGCACATGGCCAGTCTATTTCGTTGACTACTTCATAGCACAAACCTCTATAAAATAACGTTTTAAAAACTCACCAAAAATCTGATGTTAAGGCTATTCATAGTTTTCGAGAATGAATATGACAATTCAGTAATTTTGCATTTAAATTTCATGGGTGGACATTTGCCATCACTGAGCTGCAGTACGGCTACAGATGGTGCAGGCCCTGTGTTTGCTTCGCCATTTCAATGAGCTCCAAATGTCCATACCTTGACAAACCACGACAAACTACATGAAAGGTTCCAGGAAGTACTTCACCGGGTACTCCTCAGAATCAATGCTCAACATCTGGGAAGCCAAGATGATCTTGCTGATGGCGTCTTCTTTCCTTGTACTGAAGCTTGCAATGCTAAGTGTGGCGACAGGTGCCGTGTCATCCACAACATCAGTGATCATGCTGGATTTCACCAGACCTTTGTCTGTCAAACCCTTCAGAATGCCATCAAATCCCGGTGTCTTCTCCTTGGCACGGTAGTGCTGTTTTATTGGACATGATATGCACACAAAGTATCCTCTTGGCTTAGGGGTCCAAACCTGAGGCTGTATGTTGCAGGCAATCATGAAGGCCACTATGTAAATATCAACACCGTAGACCTCATTTATCCAAGTGGGCAGGAAGTTCCCCCCAGTGCGTGGATTGATTTCTATGAGTTTGGGCCCGCACTCCGCAAGCTTGAGGTCAACATTGTAGACTCCATTCTCTAGACCACAGTGTAGACAGCTTTGATAGGCAGCAGCCACCATCTGCGCCTCCTTTTCCTGGCTGATGTCAGAGGGCATGAGGTGGGAGGAGCTGATAAAGTACGGTAAGATAGAAGGACCACACCGAGACAGAAAGGCCAAAAGCAGCCTTCCCTGGAAGATCGCCAGGTCCACCACATACTTGTCACCTCCAAGATACTCCATTACCATTGGACTGGATGCAAAGCCACCATTAGGATCCATGGCTTTAAGGGCCATCATTTCTTGGACATATTCCTCACATTGTTGTTCATTCTCCACCAGTTTCACAGAAACAGAACCAGCTCCATACTCTTGCTTCACCACAGCAGGAAATCCAAAGGTTTCAGCAGTGCTCTTCAGACCAGCCAGGTCCTCAAAGTGCTCAGAACGGACGGCATACTGCCGAGGGGCAGGTAGGTGACGCCAGTCCTGATCGAGGGTTGCCAGATGCCTCTGGGTGTGGCTCTTCCTCTTGGCAATGGAAATGGCCTCCACTGTATCCCCTGGCAGGCCCAGTTTGGCCCTCACCAAAGCACAGAGGATTGTGTTTTTGCAGATGAATGTTAAACAACCATCTGCTTGCAAACCCTTCTTTTCCAGCATGGCCACAATTTTCTCAGCATGGACTTCATCTTGTGTGTGATCCATGTAGTTGTACACAAGGTATTCTGATACATACTTGTATGCAGGGTGGTGGTCTTGATAGCAGACAAGAATACTCTAACAAAGAAATTAAGTTTTAAGTTTAAACATGTTGTTTTGCACATCTTTTGCATATCTATTTACAAGTAGGTCTATGATTGCTGTCTATAGCCAAAACAGTACACACTCTCCTTACAGAACAATAAAAATGTCGTCGCACCCCCCCGTCCCCCGTCCCCCGTCCCCCGTCCCCCGTCCCCCACATAATGCAGGGTGCGCTATCTATCTAATATACTGTACATTAAAGTATTGTAAGGTCCATTGCTGTCCATTACAATTTGGAAAGTGTACACTCTACTTACAAAACAGTACAATACATATTAGTTTCACCTTAATGCCATACTGCTTGGCGTTAACGAAGACTCCAAGCTTCTTTGAGACACCAGCTCCAATAAACAGCAGAGTTTTTCCAGCCATGACGGAGCAGTGTGAGCGCTGGCATATGGTCTGTAACAGGGGTTCGAGGGATGAGTTGGACTGCTGAGGGTGGAGAAGACCCTTTGGAGTGCTGAACACTCCCTTTGAAACACTCTTTATTCCCAGAAGGAGAGGCTGCAGTTCACCATCCATTTCCCCCAAGGAACACTCAACTCCTAAGAAGAAATAAGAACATAAATGTATGAGAAATGTGATGCAACATAAAATACAGTATAATTGTTACAGAACAGAAAATTAAAGGCTAATAATGTTCTTTTCTGCGAATATGTAACTATTTCATATATCTCGTTTCATATATACGTTTGACTGTATCTTATAAAGCACACACCTATCAAATCTGTTCTTGCATGAAGTCCTCCTTTTTCTGTGTCCACCAACTCTGACTCGTGGTCCATAATGGCCTGCAGGGCTGTCTTTGCCCACTTCTCAAGGAGGGAAATTATGTCATCAGGCTGAGACAAGCCCCAATCTCTTAAAGTTTCCTCTAGGCTCTGCAGTTTGCTGGGGTCAGCTCTCGGGTGGGTGTCTCCTCTGTCAACCCAACAGAGTATCTTGGAGAGAGGAAGACAGTACAAAGAAAGGAGAGGTAGAGTCATTTTCCATTTTCAAAGTTACTTCCCACCAGACTCTGCAGCTCCAACCAGTCTGAGAGTGGAAGTGGCACGTTTCCGGTCTAGGGTGTAGCTCCCATAGACATACAGTATATACAGTACAGTACATATCTATATATGTCTATGGTAGCTTCACTGTCTCAATCATCTGCTGCCAGACTGTCAAGTTCAAGTTCAAGTTCAAGTTCAAGTTTATTATCATATACAGTACTCATTTATCAGCATTTATCAGTAATGAAATTCTTTGTGCTCAATGTCCGTTCAATTTAGAGAATAAATAAATTAAATACTAGAGAATGGAGAAAAAGGGGAAAAGAAAAATTGTAGTGCAAAATAGATATTCCAAGGACAGTTCAGCATCCTGATGGCATAAACTATCCCTGTATCTGCTGGTACGCTGGTGCTGGTCTTGAACAGCACAAGCAAAGATTGCTGTTAGAAATCGTAGTAAGATAATGTTACAGCTTCAGTTACAGTAAACCGGCTACTTATTTAAATGATTTGTACAGCACTCTTTGATCTAATTTCAACATATTTCAAAATGAGCTTCTTTGAGCTGCTGGCTCAAATTAACACAATATGTATAGATATTTCATCACCATCAAGTTCAGATTGGATGTTCATTTACGTAAAAGCACACTGTGGGCTAGGAAATTGCAAACATTTTTACACAAGCACTGCACAGGATGGATGTGTTAGAGTTGGACTGGTGTTGATATCTCAAAAGCACTGGGAGCAGAAGCGGTTCCAACAAACATGTGGAATTCATAAAATAAGAAGACTTTTAGTATCAATTTAATACACCCCAGTTCAGAACCTAAAGGCCGAAATATACTTCTACGACTCCGTAACTCCGTGGTCACGCAGTTGCCGAAGTGGACGTCAGGCCACGGAGAGGTGCTCGGAGAGGGTTTACAACGTCTGACAGGGCTCTCTTATCTCGTTTCCACCGGGGCCGGCCCGGTGCCGGAGCCGGAGCCGGCTCCTTTCAGCACTGGCCTGCGTTTCCACCGCCGGAGCCGGTTCCAGCACCAAAACTAAACGTCATGGAATGTTATGACATGCTCCTATGGTTACAGTTGTGAGTTATTCACGAGTGGTCTTCTTCCTGCGAGAAGGCAAATTCATTTCGATAAATTATGTTTAACTTTTTAATACCATCTAGTACCATACGACCTAAAGTTAAAGTTCTGTTTACTTGGCCACGGGTTTCTGTATTTCCTCACATAGATCAGACAGGTGGGAATGCAGTTCATGACCGGAGTTGACTAGCTACTACACTGATACTAACCAGTTGCCATAACAACCTTAGCATTACCTTACAGCAGCTAGTGCTAGTTAGCTTGCAAGTACACAAACTTGCTTAGTAAAGAGCTTTTTTTTTTGTTAGTGGCACGTCTTCTACAGTACACACAATACAAAACCAGCACTACATCACGGTCTCAGTTAATGATGCTACTACGAGTTTTCTACGAGCAGGCAATGCAGCTCATGATGGGAGTTGACTATAGCATAACAACTGTAGAAGTACCTCACGACAGCTAGCAGCTAGATGCTACAAGAACTTGCTTAGTCAATTACTAATTTCAAGTGTAATATCACAAAAAAACAAGAAGCTAGATTGAACGACCTAATGTATACAAGGCAGACAAACCAACACATTTTGATGGATGAAAGCTTTCTTTATTAGTTTTAATGTGTTTGTTATTAGGTCTGTTGTCCTTTTGAACCCTGCTATCTCCGACTCTCCTCGTATTCCCTCATATATTTTAGCTTTCCTTACTGACTTTTCAATTTTGTCTTGCATGTCTTCCTGTTGATGGCTGAATTGCTATCGAGGTATTTATTTAATCCATGGTCCACTACTGGATCGATTTTCCATGTTGTCACCGTTTTCACTCATCATCTTGAGTAACGGCTGAAAAAAAATGGCGGTGGAAATTTCTGTTTCTGGTGAGTTAACTCCGCCCACCTCTGTGACGTAGTTGGTGCCCAATTTTGGGCCCAGCAATTCCAGGGAGCCGGGCCGGTGCCCGATTTTCAGCTCCGGCACCAACCCGGCCCCGGTGGAAACGCAAGAACTGGTGCCAGATTGGGCACCGGCCCGGCCCCGGTGGAAACGAGGTAACTGTGTCTCCGAAAACGGATGACAATAAATCTGCCTTAACTCACTGCAAAATGTTTAAAACTGCTAAAAGGTGAACAATGGGCTGAGAAGGGGGACATAAACTTTGTGAGTGATGAGTCTCGATCAGCAAAAGCAATTTAGACTCACACTCACTGGCAGGGGCAGGGGGAGGTGGGCCACCTATTTTATGATATGGGATGTGTACCAAATGGTCATAGTAACATCAGCGGCCTTGCTATGGGAATTTGGTCATTATTAACACCAGCATTGATGTGTTTCATCACAGTTCAGTCATATTTTTTTAGTTTACAGATCAAAACAAACATAATGCAAACATTGTATTTGCATCAGCATCAACAACCAACTATGCATTTTCTTTACCATTTAATGAGTGAATAGAGTGTTACGTATATAATGCAGCGCCTAACATTACCTATTGTGCATGGTAAATGAGGTAGAGCAGTTTGTATTATTGTTAATGCTGAATAGAATTGCCTGTTGATGCTGTTTTATGAATTCAGTGTTACATGGGCTATCCTGAATGTAAAGTAAAATGCATTAGTGAACACCGAGTCATAAATATCAACATTTAACATTACTTGTGTGGGTACCACTTAACAATAAGAGTAACAGATACAAGAATGGTAGGGAGTGTGCAATTGGGCTAGTAGAGCAAGTTAAGAGAAAGACAGTGGGTTGCCAAGATGGGGATCTTTCCAAATAGTGAACCCGCATCGATATATAAAAACTGTGTTTATAACTCATTTATAAGGGCTTATTAATGACTTACAAAGGGTTTACAACCTAATTAATAACCTATTTATAAACTATTTATAAACCATTTATAATGGAGTTTTATTGTAAAGTGGTACCCTTGTGTTTAATTATGATCAATGTTTACAGTTCATTTTAAGCCATACATGAACTTAACACTACTCGCACATTCATTTGTGTGCAAACCTGTTTACTTAATGATTATGTTTGTTTGTTTGTGTGTGTGTGTGTGTGTGTGTGTGTGTGTGTGTGTGTTTGTGTATGTGTGTGTGTGTGTGTGTGTGCGTACACACTTAATTATTTACATTTGTTCCGCACACTACGGACACCAGAGTTACTAATAGATACCTGAATCACTTGAGGCTGATCAGTTGCTGTTCGACACACTGTAGTACTGATATGAAGGAAGAGCTTTTCCTTCAACACGGTGGGTTCTAAATAACAGAAATTAATATTTCAAATCAGTGGAAAACACAACTTAATTTCCCTGATAACAAAACATTGCTAAAACCTTACAGGAGACGTGGAAAAACATTGACCCTATATGCATTAATAAATCTGTTTCCGTGCACCAGTCAATAGGTGCAGTGATGTTTGGGCATGAACTGATATCAAGTGTTTGAGTCTGTGACTGATGGAGAAGTATTAATTTTAGATTTAGACTAGACTGTTATCCTTACCTCTGAATAGTGTCTCCCTCACCCTACACTTCTGTAGAGGCTGAATGGAGGGGTAGCAGGCTGTCAGCAGAATGGACTCCCCTGATCTGATCTGTGGAACCAAGGCAGCTGCAGCACTCAGCAACCCCTCCCTGTCCTCTCGATTCAAAACAGCAGTGCTCTCTTGGGAGCCCCAACCGGAGGTGGAGAGCTGCACCAACACCTGAGATAGATGACAAGGATAAGGAGAAATGCTGGAATACAAATTAAATGCACAATACCTCTGTGGGCTTTGGTATTTGGCATCATGACAGTGTGGGTTTATATGTTTTTGAAAGTAAACATACTGCCCTGTTTTAGGGAACTTACTTTGTCAGAACCTTGTACCTCTGGCTGTTTCAGAAAGGCATGTATGGCCTTCTCCATAGTTTCCTGCAGATCCTGCTTTTCCTGTATAGAATGGAACATAAGGGAAGGGTGTGGGGAGACTAACCCCACAGGAGGGCGATAGGCGAGGGCCAGCATAGGAGGGAGAGGGACCCCCTTCCCCCCCAGGAGCTGGTAGTTCAGTAGAACATCCTCAGTGAGGGTGTTGAGTTGGGGAGAGCCCGAGGTCGGGCAGTCCAGCCCTTCCCCCATAGAGGAGCCCACTGAGCCATCCTCCAGGAGGTAGGTGGCACGACAGGGAGAACTGAAGGTGTCCAGGTAAGTGTAGCCACCAGCCTCAAAGGTGACAGCCTTCAGGATTAACAGGGAGAACTGGCCTGGTAGGGTTTTGGAGGGGAACCTGCTCACCCAGGAGGGGCACAGGCAGAGCATCATTCGACCTGAGAACAAAACCCAGAGGTTACAGAATAGAGACGATAATGTACCTCAGCCCATCTGATAGAATCCGCTAGGAAGTTCATAAAATAGGAAATAAGCCATTCATCTGTATGTGGTTAGTTTTTCTATTGAGGTGTACAAAGGTAGATTGTCATTTACCTGGACATCGCTTGCCACCAGCCAGTAGAAGGGGTAGGAATTTATCAGGAGACGCCATGACACAGATCACTACATCACTACTGCCAATATCTGCAAAAAATGACAGTGGCTTACTGTGACATGCAAGTAGTCATACCCAATAACCTAACCAATATAACAACTGCCTAACAGTAGATCCGGAGCAGCAGGATTCAAATCTTCATTTTTTTTCGAACACTTTGCATGCCTTTCGAACACTTTGCAACACTTCTGCGGTATTCTAGTCACCTTTCAAGTCAGCCGACATACTTGGCAGTCGTAAATCGACCAGATTGTTCTGAATTTGTGATAAATCATTGGTGATTGTGTTCACATCAATTCTACAGACATCCTCGAATATCAATAATTATAATAATTGTCAGAGTCAAAAGTCTGGAGTCCGATAAACTGAAGTTTTATTCAATCCTTGCAGACAGTCCATCCAAAACGAGAGTGGGGGTCTATGGAGCAACTCTGAATTTCTAAGACCCATTGCATTCACCTTTTATACTCATAATTCGTCAGTTTATGCAAGTCATGGACCTCACACCTTATCTAAAATGACCCAATCAGAATATTCCCTCATATTTCCACATATTTTATTCACGCTTTAGCCAATCAGAATATTCTCGCTCACCTGTTGCGAGGGGACTTTTGCTTTGGGGAAGACAGATCCTCCTGCCAATTTTCTTGGTATCACAGGCTGAAAGTCTATGTCTGGCCTTAAATAGCATCATCTTGTGTGTGTATATGTATGGTTGTGTGCATATGTGTGTATTTGTGTGAGTGTGTGTGCATGTGTGTATGTGTGTGTGTGTGTGTGTGTGTGTGTGTGTGTGTGTGTGAGTGTGAATCTGTGTGTATGTGTGTGAATGTGTGAATGTGTGTATGTATGTGTATGTATGTGTATGTGTAAGTGTGTGTGGGTGTGAGTGAGTGACCCCCTACTGACTGCTTTGTTATTTTCCACTGGCCTGCACCTGCACCCTGGCCTTCATGCTTGACCTTACATGATACCCATCCCTGCACATGGGCCTAATGACAATTGTAGCTGCAATTCTGCTATATGACCACCACGGCACTGTTTTACAATCATACTTTTCAACATAATAAATTCGAAAATATTTGTAAACAATTACGTTTCACATGATTCTACGAGGCATCGTGATGTCTTAACATAATTGAAAGCACTACACGAACACTGCAAATGGCATTGAACAAATAAATAAGCACTTAATACAATCGCGTGGATATAGCCATGGTGGAACAGAATGGACACATCTACATTCTGCAACAATACCTCCACCTCTGCACCGGTGAAGTTAGGTTACATGTTGAAAGTCGCTCCAGTAAAGTTTGAGCAAAACCCACGCTGACCATGTGAACTTTAGACATTATTTGTCTGTGAGTAGATATTTTGTGTTGGTACATTTAATGCCGTCCAGAGAATTTCTGTTTGTAAAGGTTATAAGATAAATCGGTATTTAGCTGGCAAGTGATGCAAGCTTTCGTGGTATCTGCTACCTTTATGCCGCATTATTTGACGTGAAATGTATGCATCTCTTTATTTCTGTCTTCTCCAGACAGTTTTACAAAATGTAACATCCTGCATAAATAATTGCATGCTGATAACTTCAGTAAACGTAAGAAAAACAGGACTTGTGGATGCACTTGAAATTCATCACCTTTATTCTAAGCCACCTCTATTCTACAAGACAAGTGTTAGCTAGCTGTCTAGTCCTGCGAGGTCGCAAACGCAGTAAGAAGACAGCATAGACAGAGAGGGCAATTGGGCTAGACAGCAATTTTCATGTGTCTCTCTCCCCTCCGACAAATATCCACCAGCGGACTGACATAAACGAGAACCACCGCTAGATAATCAAATGAAAGAAAACTTAGAAGGATTCAATGCAGCATATGATCGTAGGCTATTTTACCGCATCCTCACAAGAAATCCTACAAATATTACAACTGAGAATGTGACTAAGGGAGCTCGTGTTCTTAGGATGGAGGGCAACTCCCAGGCGGACTCAAACATGTGAGGAACAAGTTGGCATATTACAAGGACAAGTGAAACGGTAAGAGATGCGTTTAACATATTTATGTGAATAATGGGGAAGAGTCCTGTGTAGCTGCACTAACTTTTTAAATGTAGTAATGGTTGGAATGTCTGACATTGTCTGAAAGTAACCAAATCTGCTGTAACCTTGATTTATTCTAGTTGCTATCTAGAGAGCTACCTGGTTAACAATCCGTGATTTAATTTCATGAATAAAAACGTTCCAACCCCCCACATATCGCAGCTTGCATATAGATTAGATAAACATTCATCACAATTTGCTTGGTAAGCCTTAAGCCTAAATGTATTCTTACCTTCTCTAGGGTTTGTAGTACGGTCTCTAGTCTTGGGAAGTGCCAGTTCCAGTAATATTTGCTGTAAAGCAGAGTAGCTTTTGGGCAAGAAGGCACAGACTTGCGTTGGTCTGTCCATGATGTATTTTGTCCTCTGAATATCTGGCTCTATAGTCCAGCATTGAAGTTTTCCACATCAATGACACAGGGCTCTCAAGTTTTGAAGACAGGCAAGAGTGACATATCCCCCCCGTCAAGCCGACGACCCGCCCCCATTCCGCATTCCGCCCTCCACGCCCCGCTCCTGTCGTAGGCTACGTCCCTTATGCATAGTCATAGAATTAGATGTATTCATTGGGAAAAATGGTATTCTTGTACATTGCACTCAATCTTATGCATTTAAATGTACCTTGACCTCTTATACACTCATCTCTGCAGTCAATGGCAAGTAAACGTTTTTGACTGTGTTGGTTGACTTCAGTGCTGTTTGGCCTGATGCCCCTTACTGCCTATGTAGACCTTGTCACATCCAGCACACCTTGATGGGCACAGGAGTTCTCTTGGCGGCAGATAGAACACCAGTATGGTCATTGGTGGTAACATCAAAACACATTTCTAAAACTGATTGTTCAAATCCTTGATTGTGATTGGCTAAAAGCCGTTGTAAAACCCAGCATAACCTTACAATTTGACCTGATTACATTCCCATAGGCGTCAGTTACGGGGGGGACGGGGGGGGGACATGTCCCCACCACTATTCATGATTTGAATTTTGTCCCCACCACTCTTAAAAATGTGCAAACCAATTGCGACCGAAAAAACCCACCAGGGTAGGCTAATCACATAGCCTTTTACTGTCTGCTATACTGTCAACTCCTATAGTTCACGTCCTGCTTTTCAAGCAGCGATCTCTCAGCAGTCATGAGTGCAACAAATAGCAAAAGCTCAGATTGTGGATAACCACTTGGTTACATCAGCCTTTGGCGAGGTGTGCATGGCTCTGCTATTGTTTCTTACCGTAGAATGCCATTCTAAACGTCCTGCATGTTACGTTTTATAATACGCCTAATGCTACTGAAAAATGTATTTTTTCGCTTCAATGTCGTTAAAAGAATAAGATATTGTTGGAGGAAGTTTGTTTTGTTGCAGCAGGCGCTGTCTTACAGTTTTTTTTTTACAATTGCTAAAACACTAAAACCCACTGGCTGAACAAAGTTCTCAGTTGCCTGAACTCATGAAGCTAATTGTGCAATTTGTGGTCAATACCTTAAACTATTTCTCATGGTAAAACACAATTTGCAGGTCTCACTTAGACTTTTCAGCAAAACAAAATTCTCAGTCTTAAAACACATTCTGCACTCTAATTCACATGTCATTCATACTGGTAAACACAAGTGGCAACAATCAAATACAAATAGAGAACAAATGTCATTGATTGAACACAACCACTCAAAATTTATTTAACTTGTATCAAATGATGTGACACAACCAATATGAGCCAGTTTAGGGAGCAAACAGGTTGTTGAAGGTGGTAAGGAGAAAGTCTGAGAATGAATAGAAGAAACAATGTGAGGGGAGGAGGACAAGTAAACACCACGTTGACTCCTTTGATTTGTGTCCCTTTTACTGTGGTAGTGTATACTGTAGTAGGCCTACAGTGCATTGTAGGCTGTATAAGGACAAAACGTAAACAAACATTGTGCTTTCCATTTGGTACAGTAACAGTACTGATTGCTCAATAGATTGTGACTGGTTGCAGGTTCACATCAACAAAGAACAAGAGTGAGTTGTGAGTAGTGAGATGCAGGGTACAGTACTATAGGGGTACAAGAAGGAGAAAGAACCAACACAAATTATAGCAAAGCAAAGTAGTAATTTCTGATACATTTGTATAGCTACTATGAGATAACATGTTTTCATTCATCAAAAGTCAATGATAGATAAATATGAAATTTGTTTTGAGGTAAAACAAATTTTACTTCTCCCTGAGAACTATATGTTTTGAACAGTGTGTTTTCTATTTTTTGGTGTATTGTTTACTGACTGCTTGAAAGTGTATATCATTTTGAACACTTTGTTTCTGATTTGACAGCAGTGTTTGATTTTGAGCACAGGTAAAACTGTTTTGAGGCGAAAGTTTCTTTTTGCAAGAGGATTCAGAGGTTTTGCAAATAGTGCTTGAAGATGAGGTTTTGTGTTTAGAGTTTAGAGAAAATGAGTGACTGTTTCAAGAATGTGTTTTAGCAATTGTAAAAACTGTAATTTTGAACTAGAGCCAGGAAAATTGTGTTCCACAGAACTAAATAATGGTAGGCTACGTTGCTGGAGGCTAGTAGCCTATGTTTTTTGGAACGTTGGAACTTGTCTCACCGCCCGAATCCGAATAGGTTTTGCCAATGGCTTTTTCCATGAGATTTTGTTGATGATTCAACAGTGTCATATGTGTGTCTGTGTGTGTATGCACAGATACTCTGTCCCCTCTACCTTTCAGACTATTTGTTTAACTTCCACTGTGAATTATCCACATGGTTATCCAATTCACCTCGTACGACTTCACGAGAGACACGCCCTTTCTAATCTGATGATTGTACGACTCACCTACCTGCATGGTTCTACGAGAGGCTGTGGAGATTACCAACGGTTTATTATGATGTTACAAGGCCATTACATCATCAACAACAAACTATAAAATAAGAAATCGTTCTTTTTTATCCCGTGTATATTCAGTTAATGATCAGAGGCTGTTGTTGTGAAATGAATTACTAACGACAATGACCAAGCTCGCGGTTATTGCCGAATATTTTCTATTATTATACCACACAAACAGTTCTGCTTTTTTACGTCTACAATTCAGGTTATTTTACAATTTAATCATTTACACTGCATGCTCTGTTAACTCAAACACAAAACCAAGAAATGTTTTTATTATTGCTGTAATTAGACGACGTCTCCCTATGCTTTATGTGCGGCGAGAGCCACGATAGAGCAAGGAAGAAGGGAGATGTCGGTCGCTGGAGCCCTTCATATTTTTTTTCATTTTTACAAACTTGTCCCTGATCTTCCTCCAACTCCTATATGCACTCCTGGACCTCCAGCCCCAGGTTCCCAGCGATCTCTCAGCGATTTTTTTAAAACGGAGGTGCTGTCTTAAGTGTCGTTTACATGGAGCCTAGTTTGTCAAACTGATACGGATAGCTAATACAGATAGCCCTATCATCCATACGAACACTCTCTATCCGCACCTTGTTTCTGCAACTATCGCAGTCCGGGGTAGAAAGTGAGTAGATTTGAATCGGTACGGGGGCTGGTGTTCGTCTGCACGGTTTCACGCAACCTGATGACGTCACTGCCCCACGTGATCTTTCCCGCCATCTCCAACCAGTATATACATAACTTGTTCTCCCTCAAAATCTCACTCATGGTGGGCCTCGAATTCACTAACATTAACCCAGTCTTCTGATTTTTGATTAGCCCCCTATCTTGATCTAATTCTTCTTATTCAGACGTAACATAACTTTCATGACCACAAATATAAATTGGCCAGCGATTTAATCTGCTTTTTTATTCATAAATGTATGTAAAATGCTCGGAGCAATGCATCGTGGGAAATGGGATGACAGACATGTCATGTTACTGTTCCAAACTCTTTATTATCAATAGAAAAAAGAATTCATTTTCGCATATCCTTTAGTCTGACCACTGATTTTATTAACCATCATAATGTAATGTTGTTAATTGGAGCTTGAATGTCTTGTGTAATTTGTTTATCCGTTTGCTGCTTCCTTTACCTTGTGCTTTTGAGTCTCTTCTTCTAGGTTTTTCACGTTTTTTCAGTTGTGTAAATAAAGCGCTAAAGCGCCACCCACAGGCGTGAGGTATGTACTACAGTCGGTTCACCGCAATCTGCTGCCTCCGTGTTTACGCAAATCTCTCGTTGCCAGCCTCCGTATGTACGAAATTAAAAGATTCGATTGGTGTGAAAAGTAAATCCGATTCGGAGGCCCTAGACTTCGTGTGCATTGCACCTTAGGGAACGAAACAGGAAACGTCATTTTAGCCAGGGGTGTCGGACAGCTCGGATCGGATAGTCGGATCGGATAGTGAGAAAATTGAAGCGGTGCTCCAGAGGCCATCCGACACCCTCGGATGGCTCTCCGAGGTGCTCAAAGGTGTGGTCCCTTCTCCAAGGAGGGCGTTTAAGGGCGTGCCTCGTGAGATCGGAGAGCATGATCGGATAAGCATGTGGGGTAGCCTACTTGAACCTCACGGCATGCACGTCACTGGTACTCTGTCCCCTCTACCTTTCAGGCTATTTGTGTCACTTCCACTGTGACTCATCCTTACTTGATTTATCATGTCATGATTCACTCATTGCATTTATACCTCATATGTCAATTTATGTTATGTAACCAATATGGTTTAACAGAAATTTGAATAAGATGCTTGGCCAGTAATTTGTTTTCAATGTCAAAACATTTGGTTTAATTCTCGCAGTATTATATTTTTTGTAATCTAGTGTATAAGAAAAAATGTGAATGGCAAATGTTCTAGTGCAAAACATATCATGTGAAATATTAAGAAGGGAGGGTTGTGAGAACATAGTGTGCTGGAACAAAGAAAGGGCTCAAAAATTCTTGCAGAAGTGCTTTCAGTCACGTTATACCACCCCACCCGTAGACGTTGTGTCACTTCGTGTTCTTTCTATCTCAGTAATTATGCAGGAAGATAGGTGCCAGTCATGAGGTGAGACATCTCTGATGCTGAGGTGATTCATTGTGGCATTGTGTAAAATGTCTTAATGTCTGTAGACCTGTGGAAAAAGGCAAAAATAACTGAAAAGCATTTTGTTTTAGAAGACTTTGATTTGAAGGCCATTGGTTGTAAGTATAAGACAGGTCAAGAAGACATAATACAAGGTTATTGAAAAAGCAAAACAAACCTATATTTAATTTTTGCAAAGTTTGCGTACTTCAATTCGTCAAATCACAGACAAAGGCATACAAACGTCTTAAATCTGCCATTTTGCGAGTTTGAGCATTACCAAGAACACTTTGAGGAAGCATTATACACAACCTGCACATACAGCTGTGGCACCTGTCATAATTTGCAGAAGGAGGGAAAATGAGAACCCAAAATAGTGGCAAGTTGCCAAGGGGACGCTGCTCCTCAATGATGGCCATGCTTAATCATTGAGACATCAGAAAATGGGAGGTAAACTATTGGGAGAGCTAAGACTATAATAACTCTGATACTTCCTTGTAACATCAGACTATCCATTGACAGCCTCCCTTTGTTGATCTTAAATAAAATCATAACTACTCAACAAATCCCCAAACTCAGAAACTTCTGAAAGACACTTCATCTTATAACTGCATGAAATGCAAAAGTTAAGAAAGGAAAAAGAGTGAACTGCAGTCAAGTTGTCATTGCTTGTGTCAAACCATTGTGAATTTGTCCTAACATTGAAACAGGAGACGACTCACTTACTCCTTGTAGGAGACTGACTCAGAGCTCCAGTGGTTTCCTCAGGTGAACGAAACTTTCGGAAGATCAATCGCGCGCAATTCCAGGATGCTTTATTTTCATTGGTTGCAGGATTAAATCTTACCCAAATACAACAGATATAAAATATACGTTTTTTTCTGATCGGCTAGTCCATTTTTTTTTTTGATTGGCTGATAAGTGGCACCTCACGGCAGAACTGCAGGGGATTTGGTGAGATGTGCCTAATTCCTCTATGGTGAGGGCAGCGCGGCCAGGTCATGTTTGCGCGCTGCGGCACATTAAGGGAAATGTACAAAAACATCAAGGCATGCCAGACAACTTAGAAAAGTCTACAAGGCATTGGACTGTTGAGGGTTAAATAGCCCAGGTTTTTTTTCAGCGTGATAAATACGATGTGTGGCGGGAGTGTGTGACAAAAGACCAAAATGAGTGACTGTCACGCTCAATGCGTGACACTTGAGAGCCCTGATGACAGTTAGCGAGAGAGGCGACAGGACATTCTGAGGGGGCAACCAATCAGCAAACCGTGGGTGTGGCGATAGAGTTGAAATTAAGTGTTTGTTGCAATCCTTCGCTAAAGTTCCTTATGTGAATTTCAAAAAGTGCTCACATGTAACACAATAATTGAATACATCTGTTATGAAGTTGCACTCATACTTCATATTCTCTAGACAGGTCGTAAAACCACATAATCATGTAGGCTACTGCTTCACACCCTATAGCTTCCACAAACTTCCTTACATTTTTTCACTTTTGGTGAACTTTTGCCAGAAACGGTATAATTCAAGATAATTATTTGGAACGAAAAAAAAAATCATCATTTCAATTATCTTATTTCACAATTACTATTATGCACAGACCCAGGGCCCCAGAGGTCACAGGGACCAAAAAACCCGCACCAAGCCCTGAAAGCAAAGGGCCTACAGCGAGTCTGATCCAGTGGCGTTTTTAGGTCTGATCACTCGGGTCTATAGCCCAGCATATTTTAAGCCTAACCCCGAAGCGCCAGTGTCCGAATGAGGGCAGAGAAATCAAAACAAAAGACAAGGCATTGCTAATACTTCTGGGCTACCTTTTCAGTTAGCCCCCCCGCAGCGATATTTTCAGATTGAGATTATGAAGAATTCTGACAATCTCGATTACTGATCAATCAGGGATATTCAGGAATACCCTTTTTCCATATACAAGTCTATAGTTAACCAATTAACCATGTTATATAGCCTACTTAGTGGTATTGTGGTCATACCTGAATATCCATCTAAGGAAACTGCATTCTTTTAAATTACACATCAGATTGGATATGTTGTTATCTTTTATCATGCCTGCCAATCGCACTGAAAAAAAATGTGGACACAGGGATATTTATTTTCATTTAAAAAATACTAAATCAAATGAATGTGATTCAAATAATACTATAGCTTTAGCAAGCCTGCCTTGTTTAATTGGTTGTGAAAGGTCAGGCTGAGCCAGTGGCAAGGCATGCTGGACCAGGAACAAGACAAACAGGCACAACTATTAGTCTCGTAAATCCTGTATGATGGGCTGTTAAGATGTATTTTTGTTTTGTCCAATAATGTGCTATTTATTGGCAATTCATTGAACAGTCATTTGGATAATAGTCATGCTTTTTGCAAAGCTGGTCTTATCGATTTCAGCATAGGGCAGGGCGGTAAGAATGACGTCTGTCAACATGTCAAGCATTACTTTGCATTCCACAAAGCAATGCCTCCTCAGTGAAGACTTTCAGTATGTTTAAAAAAAATTGTTACAGTGAATAGAAAACGTTTTGTGCTCTCTCTTAAATAAACTATACTAAGCCTCATTCAAAGTACACCAAGAAAACACTAAGGTTGTCAACCAACCACATATACAATACTACAAAACAGTAGATCACGTTTAACTGCTATTCTATAGATCCATATAGGATTTCTATGAGATTGTATAGCTGGCAAAATCTGAGATTTGTTTCCAATGTAGTTTCTCCTCAATTTTGTATCACTGACTCTTTTTGCCCTATTCTTTTACTCACACAGACAGGGGCGCTGCCAGGAATTTTGGGCCCTATGAAAGATTCTAGGGGAGAGGCCTGTTTGCGCGCGCAGCGCGCGGCAATTTTTTGGGGTGCCCATTTGAAATAAATCCTCATTATCAATGATAAATATATTGTATAATGGGCTGAAATGGAAGGCACCCAATGCATTCACTTTAATTATGTCAAATTAAGATTCACTAGCATTAATAACTGATTATAAAAACCAACATTCTATAGGTAGGGACTGATATTATTGTTTCGAAATACTAGAGAGATATATTAATGCAAAGAATAGAGAGATGTCGGTAGTTATTTCTTGTATTTCGAATTTGCTCGTTCACACTAACAAAATAGCTAGCTAGCTTGCTAGCTTAGTGTTAACATAGCCCACTACATTACAATAACCGTTGTTAACAACTACAGATAACAGATACAGCCACATTCTGTAACTACCTGTACTTACAATTTCACTCCTTGCACCGTTTACTTTTAGCTAAACTCCATGGCTATAATCCTGGCTGTCTTGAAGAGACATTAGGCAGAAACAAATACATTGTAACGCTGGTTGCACAGGTTATGCAGACGCAGACCACTTTGATTGACTGACACACGCACACATTGTTCAAATCATACGCTGGACACTTTATTAGTATTTCTACATGGGTTTAGATAATGATCAGGCTATAATAAGACCACATCGGCTATGTGTTTGGTGGTTGGTGTAAACCGGGACATATTAGCGTCCCGACAGGTTTTTGCCGGGACGCGGGACACGCAACTCAAAATCGGGAGGGTCCCGGTAAAACCGGGACGTCTGGTCACCCTAGGTTAAGACCTGACCTCAGCCAGCCCAGCCGCTCTGTACACCTGCTGCCTGCCAGTGCCAGCATCTCGCATTTCGGATGCTGTTCGATTCAACGGATCGCGCGTTGCGGCCGAACCATTTCGCAAGCGCTCAGGGGGAAGGGCAAATGACAATATGTTAAATAACTAACGAAAACGTTATGGAAATCGACAGTTGTGAGTTTAATACCTTAATTTCCAATTACCATTTCTTTGTAATGAGACATTTTTTAAAAAAAGGCAAGAATATTAATATTATATTATTAATTGCCATCCGCAGGCCGTGGGCCGTGCTGCGTTGGGCTGGGCCGTTAGAATCAGTACCACCTTTCCCCGCCAGTCAGCGCCCCTGCACACAGACACAAATATTCACTGACTCAAGCACACACTCTCTCTCACACACACACACACACACACACACACACACACACACACACACACACACACACACACACACACACACACACACACACACACACACACACACACACAGGAACAAGACAAACAGGCACAACTACTGCTCGTGGCATAAGTCTTGTAAATCCTGTATGATGGGCTGTACAGTGTCTTTTTTTTTGTTCATTAATGTGCTATTCATTGGCAATTTAATTTCAATATTATAGCTTATTGCACCATGTGTTGAAGTGGTGCAACTCCTGTAGGCAATCTACAAGTAACCTTTACTGTAACTTTTTAAAAACGTTTTATCTGCAGATAAACCTCCGTTACCCCTGACCTTCTAACTCATCATCTATGGTGGGAGGAACACGCAGGCCACACGCAGGTCATGGTCACAAATGAAAGGTCCCCACACTGGATTTGCTCTGACACTTGGGGTCAGGAAGCAAACTTAGGTGTGAGTGACTGCAATTAATCATAGTATGGGAATGGGGAAGGCCATTGAGAACCATCCCAGACAGAGAAACCAGATTATCATATAGAAAAACAAAAGGTTGCCAGACCTGTTTGCATTACAAGCCTAGCTCATTTACATTAGAAGCCTAGGAGGGGTCTTAAAACAGTATATACGTATGGCTACAATTGTAAATGCTTGTTTTTCAGTCCTACACCGCTGAATCCGGAGTATGTCGCTTCGTCACTGCATTTTACTGGAATAAAGATTGCTGCATCAGAAACAAATAAACTTCCTTCATTTCTTGCACTTGTCATAGATCAGATCCTGCATGTCCCAGAGGAAGTAAGGGCTATCAGAAGGTTAATGTTTTGGCATATGCCTGATCAGATCCACCTCAAGGAACTGAATTTAATGATGTTTTAATGAAAAGCACTTCATAAATCTAATGGCTAATCCAGGTGTTCTCAGAATACAGTTCTCCGTCGGGTCCAGCAGGACTCCTTGCCATCCGGTCGAGGCTCTCAGAAGTCGTCCCAGCAGGCACTCTTCTCCTGCCCCTGTCCAAGGCTCTCCCCGCTCCACTGGGTCTTCTCACACCAGTGCTCGGAGTCGACACCTAGCCAAGGATAGTCCATTATACCGTTGGACATTTCTGCAGCTTTATGTTACTTCACGCCTGTTTCATCCATATAGCCTATTTGAATGTTTTTTGATGCCTTAAGTTCGCTTTGGTAATACTGTTTCTTGTGATCCTGTCAATAAAGCAAATTTATTTGAACTTAATTGAACTTAGAGAGACAGAGAGACAGAGAGAGAGAAAGAGAGAGAGAGAGAGAGAGAGAGAGAAACCTTCAATTGACAAACTTGGCTGACAGTTCATGGTAGGCTAACTATTGGTGTAAGGGCTATGTAGCTTGGGTTGTCAGTAAAGGTTTTCTTTTGACATCAACATAATTTGATGCATTGTGTACATACCCAATGTACATACCCACCCATTAATGATTTACCTTGAGCACATGTCTTCCAACTTTGTATGCACTTTGCATGCACTGTGTACCTCCTTTGGACGATGTCAAGTTGTACTGTCTGTCAGTTGTTTTGCTATAAACATCTCCGTATTTCTAGGGGCCTTTTCAGGGCCTCTCAATGGTCAACCCTGTAGTAGCGGGGCTTAATTGGTGTAGATTCTTTGGGGCCCAGGGCCTGTGCACAATAGGCCAATGCGGTAATCCAGGCCAGAGAATGAGCAAGAATGAAGGGAAATAAGATATTTCATGTAAAAAACATGTTGTCTTCAATGATTACAATTCTGGCAAATTGTTTGTCTCCTTCTGAGTGAAAATGAAAGGAACTATAGTTTGTGGATATGGCGGCTGTGAGTTAGGTTCTGTGGTTTTGCAACCCGTCAAGTGAATATGAGGCAAGAGTGTAGATTATAGACATTTATAATAGGATGGGTATACACTATCATAATAATACGATTAATTATAGCACGCAGCGACCATCAGGGTCCCACCAAGATTTCTTTAACCAAGATATTAGGGAGTGGAGTGGAAGGTTTTTGCTTTGAACATCATCCACTTGATGGCGCCATTCCACAAATGAGTCATAAAGGGCTAGGATAAGGCGCCTCCTAGAGGCCAACTTGCCATAAAAGTTGCCATTGTTTAAATGTTTTTTAGCTATTGAAATGTTTCAGTTGCTCCCCCTATGTACAAAATGTCACTACATTTGTAATGTCCAAAGACTGTGGACTATAGTGGTGCAGCATGTCTTATTCCGTGAAGTGCTTTGAGCCAACCCCACTTCATGTAGGAACACAAACCTTATTTTGAGCCAACACCATCTCATGTAGGAACACAAACCCCATTTTTCATCAGCCATGTGGGGATACAATCATGCCAAGTTGTATGTGAAATCAGTGAAGTCCAAGTCCAAGGATGTGATATCATTGACCACAAATAAAAATAAAAAAAGACTGCAGCAGCATTCATAATTTGTAATATCATCCAATAAAATACTGAATGGGCTACACATAGGTCATTTTATTTTATTACAGGCCCAAATTAAGTTATGTTAATTACAGGAATTACACATACAGCGGGTAAAATAAGTATTGAACACGTCACCATTTTCCTTGGTAAATATATATTTCCAAATGTGCCATTGACATGAAATTTTCACCAGATGTTGGTAACAAACCAAGTAAATTCACAAATTAAGTTATGTGTAATAATATGAATTTGAACACGCTTACTGATATGTATTTAATACTTTGTACAAAATCCTTTGTTGGTAATGACAGATTCAAGACGCCTCCTGTATGAAGAAACTGGTCATATGCATTGCTCAGGTGTGATATTGGCCCATTCTTCAGTCAAACAGTCTTCAAATCTTAAAGGTTACGTGGGCCTCTTCTATAAACTCTAATTTTCAGTTCTTCCCATAGATTTTCAATTGGATTCAATTCTAGCAGCTTTATTTTCTTTCTCTGAAACCAATTCAGAGTTTCCCTGGCTGTGTGTTTGGGATCATTGTCTTGCTGAAATGTCCACCCTCGTTTAATTTTTATCATCCTGGTAGTTGGCAGCAGATTTTTATCAAGAATGTCTCGGTACATTTTTCCATTCTGTTCCTTCAATTATGTGAAGTTTCCCCACACCATGATGTTCCCACCTCCAAACTGGTGTTTTTAGGGTGATGTGCAGTGTCATTTGTCCTCCAAACATGGTGTGTATTATGGCATCCAAAGAGTTACATTTTGCTCTCATCTGACCATACTATATTATCCCAGTATTTCACAGGGTTGTGTAGTTGTTGTGCAGCAAACTTTTAAAAAGCTTTAACAAGCTTTTTCTTCAGCAATGCAGTCTTCCGTGGTGAGTATACATATAGGCCATGGCGGTTGATGGGGTCCTTGGCTCTTGGACAACTCTTGTCCAATCTTGCGAGGAGCACCTGGTCGTGGCCAGTTTATGGTGAAATTATGTTCTTTCCACCTCCAGATTAAGGCCCTGTGATGGACCGAGCCTCGGTTGCCGTCGAAATGTGCGGGTTTGGCCCGAAAGCTCAGAGACGGAGTGAGGGTTCAAAATATAAGGTTTAGAGCTCAGAGATGGAGTGAGACGGAGTGAGGGTTCAAAATATAAGGTTTATTACGCATCCAATATTCTGGAGAACTGCTAACCCTATCACTAGGCAGAGGACAAAAAGCGGCAGTCTTTAGGAATATCACCTGCTCACCCTCTAAATGGGGTAGAGGACAACATGCAGCAGTACAATCTCTATTTAAAATACCTGCTAAGCCTCTAAATGGGGTAGAGGACAAAAATCAGCAGTCAACTATAAGGGTCCACATAGATGCACATACCTGACAAGACTTGACTAACTGAACAAGACAGAACAATGAAAATATATACACCTGGCGGCCAGCACCATTTTTACACATGAGGAGTAGACACAAACACTAAACAATACACAATGACAAGACAGACCCCGAGACACGAACATAGCATTTCTTCACAATCATTAATCAAAGAGATAATTATGTAATAAAATAATGTCTGAAATGTTTGTAAAACCAACCACTTTTTCCAGGTGATCTGGCCCACACCATTTTTCGTGTCCCCTCTGCCAGTCGAGGCAATTAGTGGTGTCCATGAGGTGGATCCAATTGTAATCAGTGGTATGAGTGTTTGTGTGTGCGTGTGTGTGCAAACCATGTCTGTTTGGGTGCGCTAGTGGTTGCAAGTATGGGGCAGGAGTGTGGAGGAGTGTGCGGTCGCTCCACGACCGTCACAGGCCCCAACAGTGCTAACTGGAACATTTAGAAGTTTAGAAATGCGTCCTTAACCAATGGCATCAGTGTGTTTTGCAACAATAAGGTTGCAAAGGTCTTTTTGCTTTTACCCATCATGAGATGTTTCTTGTGTGACACCTTGGTAATGAGACACCTTTTTATAGGCCATCAGTTGGGATGGAACCAGCTGATATGAATTTGCACTGACAAGAGGCCGGATTGCTTTCTAATTACTGATAGATTTCAGCTGTTGTCTTGGCTTCCCATGCCTTTTTGCACCTCCCTTTCTTCATGTGTTTTTTCCCCTGTGTCATTTCACATTTATACACACTTAATTTCTGAACTTACATTTTGAACAAACATTTTAAGTAAATCAATCATCAACTACCTAAATATTGCACTCCCTAACATGTCACACATTTAAGATGCCACCACCCAATTCTTCCACAAAATTAGCTACAAATAGCTACATTGTTAAGGAAGGTGTTTGACTTGGGCTATAATAATAATATCCATTGAGAGCATGACTTAGCAATATACTTCTTTCTCATCAAGTCTACAACCAAAGAATATAATCGTCAATTTCCTATAAAAGTTATGGATGTGTTGATCCTGACACCATTCCAGAAATTTGAAATGGAGCAGAAGGGCAGTTCATTTGTCAACCACTTCATACCACAAACTTCCAACATTTTTTCAGAAAGAAAAAAAATAATACAGTACATACATTAGGGTTGAGAAAACCTGCTGATAAGGCTATCCATAGATTTTGAGATTGAATATGATGATTCATTTGAAAAGGGAAAAGTGTCACCATCATTGAGCTGCAGTAAATGTCTATACTTTTTGTAGTCAATGTTGAGCCTAGTTTTTACATACAGTTTTTTACATGAAACTATACTTGATATTGTAAACCATGAAAAACTACATGAAAGGTTCCAGGAAGTACTTCACCGGGTACTCCTCAGAATCAATGCTCAACATCTGGGAAGCCAAGATGATCTTGCTGATGGCGTCTTCTTTCCTTGTACTGAAGCTTGCGATGCTAAGTGTGGTGACAGGTGCCATGTCATCCACAGCATCAGTGATCATCAGAATCAGAATCAGCTTTTATTGGCCAAGTTAGTTTGCACAAACAAGGAATTTGTCTTGGTGCAGTGGCTCTCAGGTGTGCTTACACATATTACACAAATATACATCACAACACAAAACAATACAACAGTGCAAAACAATACAGCAGTGCAAAACAATACAATACAACAGTGCAATGGTCAACAAGTCTTAAAAAATATATACAAACAATAATGCAAAGTGGAGAGTCCAGGAAGAGCAGGAATAAATCAAATACAATATGGTATGAGTATGACAGTTATATAGGAAGGGTGGAATAAATAGATATGGTTGCAGGGGTAATTGTACAATGAGTTATTTATTTATTTATTTTTTTTACAGTGCTGGATTTCACAAGACCTTTGTCTGTCAAACCCTTCAGAATGACATCAAATCCTGGTGTCTTCTCCTTTGCCCGGTAGTGCTGTTTTATTGGACAAGATATGCCAACAAGGTATCCTCTTGGCTTCTGTGTCCAAACCTGAGTCCAAATACGTACACCTCATTTATCCAAGTGGGCAGGAAGATCTCCCAGTGTGTTGATTGATTTCTATGAGTTTGAGCCCGCACACCATAAGATTGAGGTCAACATTGTAGACTCCATTCTCTAGATCACAGTGTAGACAGCTTTGATAGGCAGCAGCCACCATCTGCGCCTCCTTCTCCTGGCTGATGCCAGAGGGCATGAGGTGGGAGGAGCTGATAAAGTACGGTAAGATAGAAGGACCGCACCGAGACAGAAAGGCCAAGAGCAGCCTTCCCTGGAAGATCGCCAGGTCCACCACATACTTGTCACCTCCAAGATACTCCATTACCATTGGACTGGATGCAAAGCCAAAATAAGGATCCAAGACTTTATGGACCATCATTTCTTGGACATATTCTTCACATTGTTGTTCATTCTCCAACAGTTTCACAGAACTAGAACAATCTCCATACTCTTGCTTCACCACAGCAGGAAATCCAAAGGTTTCAGCAGTGCTCTTGAGACCAGCCAGGTCCTCAAAGTGCTCAGAACGGACGGCATACTGCCGAGGGGCAGGTAGGTGACACCAGCCCTGATCAAGGGCTGCCAGATGTCTCTGCACTGTAAAATGTTACAATATTTAACTGGAATGTTTCACAATAAATCATCGTATTAGAACTTTAAAGGCTTTAACTGTAAAAATCAGAATATCATGTTGTAATGTAGAATTTACTGTGAAATCAATGTAGACACAGTAAGTTACTGTGAAAAAAAAGATACCGGGATTTCACAGCATTTTGTAGGGTTATTTCAAATCATCCTTTGTGATAACCCAATACATTACTTTATTATATGGCAACGATAATACAAGCATTCTGATTGGCTAATGGGTAGTCATGCCAGCCGCGTATTGACCGGTCTGCCGGTCTGATAAGTATTGTTATTGCCCTCCATTGACATCATCTTAAAAATTAGCAATACCATGGACCAAGACCAATAGATATTAAAAGACATCAACAGCCATGAGCATGTAATGTTTAGTACTGATAGAATCAGGAGGACTCCTTTTATGAAATTATCTGTGAACAGGAAACCAGTTGAATGTTGTGGTACCATGACAGTTGATGACAGTTGAAGAGTAAAGAGTCAAGACTCAAGAACTCGCGGACATTGTGATATCGGGTAATACTTCATAGGACTTAGTACAAGTCAGTACAATTCAGAAGCAGCGAAAATGTGTTATTGAAAGTGATGATGAAGACTAGACTACTATAGTTTGAATCACTTGTGTTTAACTGTAAATTAAAGCCATTTTAGCTGAGCCATGTTGTCAGTTTTCTATTGATCATTGTAACTTCAAGTTAGCAAGTCTTTGTTTGCTAGGCAACACCTGAAACACACTGTGTCATGAGAACACTTGAGAGCTGAACAAAACGACATGTTTTCTATTTACAATTACCATTTATTTAAGAGCTAAAGATGCCATATAATAAACAACTTACTAACCTCGACCATTCGTCATGCAGGGAAATATCAGACTTCGGCTTTGCTGATTCAACCTCGCGAGTTATTCAACGAAGAATACGCGAATTAGCGTGAAAGTTAAAGTAAGCTAACATTAGCCTCCTGCTGCCGCAACCAGCTAAGTCATTTTTAAGGCGTTTTTCCCTACGAAATTTTCCTCAGAGACAAGTTATGTATAGTTGTTTTGGATGTGTAGTTGTTTTGGAAAGCTCAAATTATGTGTTTTTATTTAATGTTCTCCACATGCCCAGGTATAGGGTGTGAGTGATTCGACTGAGAATACACAAATTAGCGTGAAAGTTAAAGTATGCTAACGTTAGCCTCAAGTTGCAGCAACAAGGCTAAGTTATTTCATAGTGTTTTTTTGCCTTGGATAAACAATGCAATATTGAATCTGTAAAACTGAAAGTTGTCTTTGCTTCTTGTTTACAGGTGCATCTTGGACATTAACCCAGAACAAGGATCGGAGAAGAGACGTGGAGGCATAAATCCAAATGTGAACTCACTCCAAAGAAAGCTTGTGGACTTTGAGTGGTCTTTGTAAATGTGAAATTGTTGTGTGCATTTTTATTATATATATTATTTTTATTATATATATTATTTAAATAGTTTATTCTGTTTCTGTGTTCAAAATGTTAGGGGACAGCCCTATAGTAAATTGTGAATTCAATACTTGTTAACATTATTAAAAAGTTAAAATGAGAATTGTCTTTGTTGTCTTTGTTCTTGCTTGTATAATAAATACTGCTATATCACAGAAATCCAATGGCATGACAACTGTGAAGTTACAATACCGCTGTAGTTGCGTTGCATTTTGCTGTGAAATGTGTACAGTTCATTATTGTGAAACATGTACAGTACATTACTGTGAAATATTTAGAATAAATTACTGTAAAATGACTGTGAAAGTAATGTAACTAGTAGCCAGTAATTTACTGTATAGTTACTGTGAAATATTTTACAGTGTGGGTGAGACTCTTCCTCTTGGCAATGGAAATGCACTCTTGTTGGCTCTTGTCAGATTGAATCTCATCAATCTGATGTTTGCTAATAATGCATGGCAAAAACACACCTCAATCTGATGTTTGCTAATACTGCATGGCAAAAACACACCTCATAAATGTAATTTTTTTCCTTTACTCCTATCAAAATAAAACTTTACACAATGAAAGAACCCATGAAAAGTAACATTATTTGTATTACAAGTTTCTTTGAAAATGAATTTTAATATGCAAATGAGCTATACAGTAATCAAATATGCCCAAAATACACCCAAATAGGCTTAATTTTTTCCATACCGATCCTTGTATTTATGTTAACTAATTCCTTAGAACGCATCTTATGTTAGTACAATACATACGGTGGGCGCTTCTTACAGTGAATTGCCAAAAGTGTATCCTTATTTCATGTGATTTCCTTTGTTCTGTACACCTTATCAGTAAATCTTTATGATATGATGCCATGACATCGCTGCGGAATAGCGGGCATTAAAAAAAAGATTTGACCTACTACCTTAATAACCTTTTGCAAGTAGACATCATAAATATTATGACACCAATCAGCAAGACATTAAAACCACTGACACGTGATGTGAATTACATTGATTATCGTGATATAGTGGCACATGTGAAGGGGTGGGATATATTATGCAACAAGTGAACAGTCAGTGCTTCAAGTTGATGTGTTGGAATCAGGACAAATATGCAAGCATAAGGGTATGAGTGACTATGTCAAGGGCCAAATTGTGATGACTAGACGACTGGGTCAAAGTCTGTGTTCTTTTATATCAGGGTTATTTATATCACGGATGGCCGACCCTGTACCTGGGAATAAGATGGCAGCAGGATTCACTATGGGAAGAAGGCAAACTGGACGAGCAAGTGTGATGTTCTGCTGAGAAACCTTGGGTCCTGGCCCTCATGTGGCTGTTGCTTGGACATGTGCCACCTACCTTGTGCAGGCCGTGTACACCCCTCATGGCAACGGTATTCCCTGATGACAGTGGCCTCTTTCAGCAGGATAAGGCGCCCTGTCACACTACACAAAATATTCAGTAATGATTTGAGAGTTGAAGGTGTTGGACTTTCCATTTCTATGAAGTCTATGACAATAAACTTGAAACTTAAATCTTTCTATCTATCTATCTGTTTCTCTCTCTCTCTCTTTCTATCTATCTATCTATTTATATATCTATAATTTTAAGTAGGCCTATGAGTTAAAGGTTAAGGCAGATTTAATAATACTCTATCAATGAAGGGCTAGATGAAGCTGAACATATTGACATGTCAGAGCTTAACTATTGGCCTATGGCTTTAGCTTTATGAGTGCTCCACAAGAAAAAGATAGGCTAACGTTTTTGATATCCAAATATACAATTCAGACTGGACATATCTGCACCCTCCAACCACTTAATAGTAACGTGGTTAAGAGCGCGGAGACCATCTAGCCCATTGGGTGGCTTGAATATTGGGCATTCCTGAAGGAGGTGCGGGATAGTCTGCGGGGCACCGCACTAACATCACATAGGTCGTTTTCACAGGCACCGACCATTTTGAGAAAGGACTGAGTCCTACCCCATCCAGTGCGGAGGTGGTTGAGGCGGGTCCAGGCCGGTGGCTTAGGTGGTGGCCGCCTGGCTCTGTGGATTGGGACTCGATAAAGGTGTGCAGGGTCGTGTGGGTGCTTCTCCATTCTCCCTGCAATATCTGCTCCACCCAAGAGGTGGAGAGTGGGCCTTGCCTGCGGAGTGCTGCAGCTTTGGTGGCAAAGTGCTGCCTTGGTATGCGCTGGTGGATGGTATCGCCCTGGATGGGAGGGACCAGGCTGTCCTCCTTGACTGCCCTCTCTGCCAGCTTTAGGACCTGGTAGTCAAGCCGGATGCTAGCAGGTGGGATTCCTGAGACTACGGGAAGCATTTCCTTTGGGGTCGGTTTCAGGGTCCCAGAGATGAGGCGCATGGCATCATTAAGGACCACATTGACAGCCTTGGTGTGAGTGCTGTGGGCCCAGACTGCAGCAGCATATTTGGCAGCCGAATATACCAGGGCGAGGACCGAGGTTCGGAGGGTTGTGAAGTTTGCCCCCCAGCTCATTCCGGTGAGCTTCCTGATTATGTTTAGCCTGACGATGTCATACTCATAATTCTAGTCAGAATATGAGTCTGAGTCTGCTCCATTTAGTTGTGATTATGGGGCGTGTTTCAACGAACCAGGAAAGAAAATGCCTCTTTGCTCAATTGGATACCTAGAACTAATCAGAGCAACGTAGTATGACCATCTGATACATTACATTTTTACCGGATCCCGTAAGAAGGACGGCAAAAACATCTTTACGATCTACAAATGCCTTGATTGCGTTTCTTTGTTCCTCTTTCAAAGTTAAGGGGCTGTCGAGGTCTTCTAAAACCGACTCAATGGCAGAATCTACACATATTAGCTCTCCAGCAACAGCCATGTTTGTTCAACACGAATTTGAACCGAGCGCTCTATGGTGACGTGGTTGATTACGTTACTGTTCATCATCTGTCGATCATCGTATAAAGCCCGCCCTGGCACTTTGATTGGCTGTACTGTTTTCGACCTGGAAAAATCTCCCCCCAACGGTCGAAGAGCCAGACCGAACTTCCCGTCCAAATTTTTTTGTGGGCGGAGTTCGGGCTGGTATCCAGGCTAGATTATGTTGACACGTTTGGAGGTTTTCTCGGCCACGTTCTTTAGGTGGGGACCAAACGTCAGACTGTGGACCAGTGTCACTCCAAGATATACAGGTTATTGGTTGAATCTTAGCCTTTTTCCCTCCAACTTTATTTCCAGCTCCTTTTTTGCAAGGCGGTTGGCCAGGTGGTAGATCGAGCAAACCGTTTTAGGCTTGCTCAGTTTCAGGTGCCAACGGGTGAGGTAGCTATAGAGGGTGGAAATGTCTGGTTCCAGGATAGATTGGATCTCCTCATATGTTTCGGCTGCATAGCCGATAGCACTGTCATCTGCGTACAGGTACTTGCTTGATGTTGTGGGAGGGTAGTCTGCTATATAGACATTAAAGAGGATGGGGGCCAGTACGGAGCCCTGGGGTAGGCCATTTCTGAGTTGCCGTTTCCTGCTGTGCGTGCCGCTCAAGGTCACCACATAGAAGAATCGGTTCTGAAGCATGAGCATGATGAACTTTACAAGCTTCACATCGGTATGGTATGGAGCAGCTTAAGGTAGAGGCCGCGGTGCCACAAGGTGTCATATGCGGCTGTCAGGTCAATATACACCACTCTGAACTTTTCCCTCCTCTGGAATGCAGCTTCGATGTCGTTGACAATGCAGGCTATTTGGTCCATTGTTGATCTACCTTAACGGAAGCCTGCCTGTTCACGGGGTAGGTGTGCTTCAACAGTATCGTTGATGCATGTCAGGATAATCTTCTCCATCAGTTTGTATGTGATGCAGAGTAGCGAGATTGGTCTGCAGCTCTAGGGGTCATCAGCCGGTTTCTTGGGTTTCAGGATAGCCACCACTTAAGCCTGCCGCCAGATAGCGGGGATGGAGAGGGTGTCCAGGCAGTTTGAAAGAAACTGGCGTAGCCAGTCGAGAGCGCGAAGGCCCATGTGGCAGAGGAACCCTGTGTGGACCAGATCAATGCCAGGGGCTTTACCCTTTTTCAGGCACAGGATGGCCTCCACCAGCTGTTCCAGAATGACTGGGCCCGAGAGGTCACATGGGCAGTTTGGCGGGTGATGGTGTCTTTGATCTCCTTGTTTACTTCGTGGGTATGGGACTTGGATTCTTTGCTCTTGTCTTTCCATCAGCCGTTATCCACAAGGACAGAGGCGATAGAGTTGGCAGTAACGAGTTATGGCGTAGGTTTGCTGCTGCGTCCGGAGAGGCGATTGATCATGGCCCATGCCTTTCGAATTGAATGGGTAAAGTCGATCGAGGTAACAGTTTCCTCCCACCTCGCCCGTCTCTTCTCTCCAAGAATTTGCAGGAGTTGGTCACCCTTTGCAGGCTTCTGGTCAACACAGGCAGTGTTGTAGTTCTGGAGTGCTTCCTCGCACCCAGCATCCCAACAGGGGATATAGTTCTCACGTCCACTGCACGAAAACCAAGATTATCTGGCCCGTACACGCTGTGATACAGCCGCGAATGCTCACCATTCCTGGTTGATCGCGGACATTCCCCCGAAATATCCGTCTGCCGCATACGAACAGAATTTCCCGGAAACAGGCCGGCGAGGGGAGGGGGGGCGATGTGTTTAGCATTCTCACCTCCCGCTGACAGAGGTGCGAACTGCTCTTATTAGCATATTGACTGTCAGCAGTCTAGCCACACACACCCTGCTGCAGCCATTGGTTGAAAACGACAAGGAATTGAATTAAAACGTCTTGTGATGAGACGGAATGAGATTCTGTCTATTGGTCAGCTTTCAACTGACAAAACGTATCCCCTCCCATTTACAGCTATTGCCCCATAAAAACGAAATTAAAATGTACTCGATAATAATTTAATTAATATTCTGTCTTTAGGGTTTTGCTCCGGGGTTATCACATTTCTTGATTTGCCTTCCGTTTTCAGAGTTCTGTCTTTAGGGTTATCACGATTCTTGCTTTGCCTTTCATTTTCAGAGTTCGAGGATTGCAAGTTCCACTCATATTCCGGAGCTTCCTCTCTGTAATGTTCTTGAGATTCACTTTTGGCATGTATTTATACAGAGTCGAGCTTACTCTGATATTGAGATAGTCAGTTCGCAACTTGGGACATGTTTGCCACTCGTGAATATCTAGCCTGTGTCTTTTCAGGTAGATTTCGAAATCTTACGCGAGCTTCGAACCTGCGCTCTTACAGGTTAATGGTACTGTGTACCTAATGATGCTGTGTCTAACCGCTTAGCCACTTTGCTGGTAAGGATTTACGCTCGTCGGTGCGACCAAGTCACTGGTTTATCATTCCTCCCTCCTCTGGGGTATTTCTCTTCTGTTACTGGAGCGTGGGAATTGTTTAGTGGACTTATGTGAAGTTTTAATTATGTTCACTTAAACTTTAAGTCTTAAAGGTGCCCGAGGCAACATTAGAAACTTTGGACTCGAATAATAAACGTTCAATTTCTAGTCTTTTTTACACGTAGTAAGTTTCAATAACACCATACCATTACATATCGACATTCAAGGAGCAAAGATGAGACGTCGTTGTGTGGTGAGAACTGATAAAAAAAAATCGCCTGCCTTCTGTTTTCCACGGTAGATCGCAGGTTATGCTAGAAATGGCTTAGCATGGGTGGGATGGGGAAAGATAACACCTTTCCATCCAGACGCAAATTTAGCTAATCGGAATCTGTAAGTGGTTTCCAGATATATATGTATATAGTTGATCTGTCTTATTTGACGAAGCAGCTGTCTTTCAATATCTCTTGTCGAATTATCTCACTTCAATCCAGGTCAATTCAATGAACATAACAAAACCTAGGCCTGGCCAAGGGGAAGGTGGGAGGGCTTTCACACCAATGTGGGCTTCTACGGCAAGGATCGAAGACTGTCGTAAATCCCACATTTCATGCAGTGGTCTGCCTCGGGGGATGGATGCCTTAGCTGCGGAGGAGAGCGTTGACGTAAAGGCGTTGTAGGTGACAGTGGGTGGCCCTGATGGATCTGGGAGATCATGGGTAAGTGAGTCTGTGAGGTCTCTGTATTTATTCCAGTCAGCCTTACGGAAATTCCATTTTTTTTTTTACCAAGGCTGTTGATCTTTATTCCGACTTCAGTGGTTATAATTATGGGACAGTGGCCAGATTGTGGGAACTTGTCCAGCACATGGCGTTCACAGGATTGTGCTATTGTCAATTCAGGTGAGGCATGAAGGAAAGAAACCAAACCGCATTTTGTGAAAAATCAGGTGGAACGGGAACGTGCGGGGACAAAAACATCCTGCAAAAAGGGCACTTATCGAGTCAAGGGTCAGGTGCTTGAGCAGCACGTGTTTTTTTTTTTCGCATGCCGGTGCCAGTTTCTTTTTTTCTAAAACTTTGAGATCAACTCATAAACTGTTTATGATGCATATCATATCATAAGCTGTTTATGATGCATATCATTAGACTGCCCACATTTCACCATAAAAATAATGCTCTCAATTCCAGCAGGCAACTCATGACTCCAAACTAAAGTACGTTGACTCCAAGGAGACCAGCACCATGAAGACTTTGACATTCATTTTACTCCTCTCTCTCGGTCTCGCATTTGTAAATAAACACTAATCATTGTAATATAATATGATATATAGTAGAGAATGATAATATGACAATATAATATAGGATTTTCTCATCTCTACCACTGTTTGTATAATACCATGTTGCCTAGGCTACATATAAATTCCAAAAACAGAATAGAGAAATTCTATGATTACTATTTTCTCCAATACTGTCTCTATTCTAGTGACGTGTGTTTTAACCTGAACTGTGGTTGTAATTCCAGAGCTCATTATCTCTTCAGAGAACAGGACTGATGATTCTCCCCATGTTCAGGGTAAAAAATTTCTTTCTCTCTGCTTCCTAACCCTGTTGTCAGTAAGATCCTTTTTTCATCACAAAAAGATGCATTTTCTAGATTTTTCTTGTGTGTAGTGTATAATATCTATGATGGTGAGTAGTTGCACAAATTCCAGTTTAAGCTTTAGGTTAAAAAAGCCAGCCATTTCAGCTTTTCAATTTTTTGAACCCTAGTTTACTCACGAAATCCCAAATGTCCTGCGGGTTGGCAACAATACGATGAACGCTGCTTCAGGTTTATCGACACTCCAAGGACATGGGCAGAGGCAGAGGTTGGTTCACAATAAACAAACAGCTAGTCAAATGCATGCAACTGTTTCAACAAATAGCAAATACAAAAAAGAATTGAGCAAATATATTGTAACTTTTCTTATTTTCCTTTCATCTATTATTTTTATTTCTTTCCCCCAGCGCTTTTGTTTACTGCAGGGAAGTAATCTGGCGTCTGTCCACAGTCTTTCAGAATATTATTTCATTGAAGGACTAATAGTGTCAATCACTCATGGTACGCCGTTGACTTGGATTGGTGGTTCAGAGGCTGAGCAGGTGAGGCTAATTATTGTCCTCAATCAGTGACATTATCTTATTGGCTCTGCACACATGACAATTTACATCACTTGTCATACAGACGCCCTTCTAGACTAGGCTGGATTCACCAGCAGGTGGCGATAATGAGGAGGTCTGACCTCTGGTTTCTCTCCTTCTGTGCAGGAAGGAATCTGGTTTTGGAGTGATGGATCCCGATTTGGATCATTCCTCCACTGGAGCGCAGGCCAACCTTCAAATGGTGCTGATCGCTGTCTGCAGATGAACTATGGAGGTGAATTACATTAAGTTAACTAAAGTTGCTCATATCAGCCCAATATTTCTGTGAAGTACTGCGTAAAAAATCACTTTGTGATGTGGTGTTCTGGTTTATTTTATGCCCTCTCTGAAGGAGATCTGCGTTGGAACGATGTGCCCTGTACACCAACATATCCATCTGTCTGTGCAAGAAGAGTCATTTCAGTTTAATATTTTCACTTGTTGCCATGGCAGTTGTGGTTTCCGGCCAGTAGCAATTTATTGACAATCCATCCCAAATATTTTGACATCTTTGAATTGACATTTAACATTTTTTTTTTCAATCAGAGATTTAATTTATTTTACAGGATCACTTGATATTAAATGTTTTTTTTATTTTTTACAGTCTTTGATTGTTTCCCATTTATTTATTTATTTTGTTTTCTTTGGTTGCATAATTTGTTGTAGTACCCTTTATTTTCCTTCAAAGTCTCTGTGTTATTGTAATTCTATCTGTTTTAGTAATCTGTATAATTTCCCATCATGTTAAAAATGTGCTTTGTCAATAAAATGATGAACATGTTTATCATAAACGTGTCCGGATCTGTGCCTTCTGTAGTTGCACTGATGTCAGGTCATTGAAAGAGTCTCGGAGGTGGTATACTGCACGGCCATGTCCCAGGGGTCCTCCAGCTGAAGTAGTGAGGCAGTGAGGTCAGGAGACAGAAAACTGGAACTGGAAAGCTTGAAATACCCTGTTGAGGGCCGTTCCCTCAGTTATAGTGCAATATCCACATAGACAAAGACCAATTATATAATGAAAATGGCTTAAAAAGGAGAAAACAAGAAGAAACACATCTCTAATACATAAAGACCAGTGGCAGGCATAAAACAATGTTTTTGTGCACCACTTGATACCCAGATCCAGTCGCCATGCCACTGCTGACCAAGGCAGCACCAAGGAAGTCCTCCCGACAATTTCTGCTGATTACATCAACTGACAAATAATAGCTTTGGATATCTCATTATTTTACCGCCACTGATGGCACATGTGAAGGGGTGGGATATATTATGCAGCAAGTGAACAGTCAGTTCTTAAAGTTGGTGTGTTTCAACAAGGAAAAATATGCAAGGGTAAGGGTATGAGTGACTTTGAAAAGGGTCCAAATGTGATGGCTAGATGACTGGGTCAGAATCAGTTTTTTTCTATCAGACAGGGTTTTTTATATCACGGATGGCCGACCCTGTACCTGGGAAAGGGAGGCAGCAGGATGCACTATGGGAAGAAGGCAAGCTGGCCGAGACAGTGTAATGTTTTGCTGAGAAACCTTGGGTCCTGGTCTTCATGTGGCTGTTGCTTGGACACGTGTCACCTAAACCTCATTGCAGGCCGTGTACACCCCTCATGGCAACGGTATTCCCTGATGACAGTGGCCTCTTTCAGCAGGATAAGGGTCCCTGTCACCCTAAACACAATTGTTCAATAATGATTTGAGAGTTGAAGGTGTTGGATTTTCTATTTCTTTGAAGTCTATGACAGGGACGTGCAGTGAGGTTCGGAGCTGGTGAGGCACAGAAACCGGAAGTGATTACGTCATTTTGAGCTCTAGTTTAAACTATATATATAATATATACATGTATATATGTCTATGGTTTTAAAATTGTCATCTGATCAGAACTGAAAAAACGTTGTTTTATTGTCTAATACCATTATTTTCAAACGATTGTTTTTTTATTGTATTATGATGAGTTATTAATAACATATTAATAGTTGCAAGCTAGTGTATGTAGCCCTCCCACCAATGATATGGCTCATTTCATTTTGTCTGGAGAAAATATAACTACGGTGGTGGGATGCTAATTTAAAGGACCCATCGTATGCCCATTTTACCACAAGTTGAAATGGTTCCTTGGGGTCTTTATGAAATGCCAGTAACATATTTTGGTCAAAATACCACAAGAATAATTTTATACAGCACCCTTTTCACCCTGTCAAAACAGCTCCCTACAGATTGACCTGTATTGAGTGCCTGTTCCTTTAAATGCTAATGAGCCAGCTCACTCCTCCCCCTCCTCCAAGAGTTGCGCTCGCATAGCTTGAACAGCTAACAGCTATCTATATAGAAAGATGGCTACTGCAGAAGACAGAATCGTACAACCGTATCTGTTTGAGCCAGAGTCAGACCCAGAAGCAGAACAAGAGGCTCCCGAACATATTCAAGAAGTTAGGGCTCAACAAAACGTTTCTGAATGGTAAGTAAACTTTGTCAAATCTACATTTAATTTTTTGTTTTAACTTTGGCTAAGGTCATATGGTCAGGTTGACGGTGACGAGAGCATTGCACTGCTAGTAAATAGTTTGTACATGTGAGTAATATGAAATAAATACAGTGTGTTTTATGTAAGTTACTGTTTGTGAAAAGGCTGTTTTTCTAGGCATTTAAATCAACCAGATGGCTTGCAGGATAGATAGATATCTTAGCATGTGGTGCAAAGCAAAAAACACGGGTAAAGCTCGAGCTGTAAAGTAAAATATTATCTAACAGTAATGGACAAAGCAGGTGTAGAACATAACGTAACGAGTTTACCTCCGTTTATTAGCGCTCAAACCTTGTTTTCGTTGTATTTGTCGACTTATGTCTGTAACTGTAACTAAACATTCAAATACACTTTACCTATAATGTTGTCACTTTTTAAAACTCTTTATCTATACAGGTGTATTTGTGCCAATTGTGAGCAAATGCCTAGAGCCTGAGAATGTATGCGGCATGGAGATACCACAGGTAGAATTCTTTGTGAATGACATGACATCTTTGTGAATTATGCAGTCATCTTCTGTTTTATATTCAATGATACTTACACTTTCAATATTCAAGGTAACAAGAAGACTATGCAACCAACCATCCGGGCATTCTACCTGTGTGCTTCCCTCTCGAAGCGTCCTTGAGCACGACATGTGAACCCCTTATTGCTCCTGATGTGCAGTGTGCCATCAGTGAAAAATGTAAAATGTGTCACATCCTTGTAAGGCGCTATGGATAAAAGCGTCTGCTAAATGATGAAATGTAAATGCTTGAATGTGTTTTCACTACAGAATGCATTCAACATCTATAGAGCAGACTATGGGCCTTATGTCTAAGGGGAATATAGCAGTAAGTTGTTTTTTATGCATGAGTCATCAGTTATTTTTTACAATACAAACATAACTGGGCAAGATCGTTTAATCTTCCCTTGGTCTTACTTTGCTTACTGCTCATCTCAAATGTGTCAACTGTTGACATGTTACATACCAAAACTGTTTCTTTAGACTTTTTAAACATAGTTATTAAATGTATTGGCTAGTACATGGGTAATACAAACAGAAATACCACTTATAATAAAAACACTTTGTGCCATCAGTAGCCATACTGTTACCAAAGGACGACTCAATAGATGTGTATATCACCATTTATTCTCTAAATACAATGTAATCTTTGCTCAGAAGTTACAAGTATTTTGTGTACAGAAGCTTTGTTAGCTGGTTTTGGGGCTTTCTGGGACAGAGAATCTGGGTGCCCTCCTGCGTGGTGCTCCAGACATGCATCTTTGGAGGATCTGTATGACACATGATGTAGCCTTGGACACTGTTCAGATGTTCTTCCTTAACAACAAAAGAAGCAATGTTATGCATGATTTTTCCTGAATGCAATAAAAGGACTCAATACTCCATACTGTAAATGAAATGTCATCTCATTGACCATTATCCTTGCACTGCCATGCATACAACATGAACTAAAAGCATTTGAAGAAATGTTGTATTCCACCAACCTAATATAATTTTCCCAACACAGAAGAGTAGGTACAATAACATTGGCATACTATGCATGCTCTACGTACATTTTTCTCATAAATCATTATGAAATAATCGTACATTGAATAGGTAATGGGTTTGGTAACTGCAGGTGAGTCTTAGCTGCTAATCACGTAGTTCATGAATGGGTAATGCCCATTTAACATGTATGTCTCCCGTCTTTGTAAAAAAAAAAAAAAAAAAAAATCCTTAGCGATTGCTACACACAAGCTGCATAAAAGCACACCGCAAAACAAAAGTGCCCTTTTAGCAAAATGACATCCAAATTAACTTCTGTACACGTTAGCATAGATCATACAGGCTAAGGCTGTGTTCACGACTGACTTATTTTTAATTAGAAAAAAAGCTCTGCCTTCAGCGCCTATTTAGTGCGAAAATTCTGTAACCTTAACAACGGGAATCATACATTAATATCCGTTAATTATCAACTACTATCATTAGCAAGCTATCGATACTATGGCGAATGAAATGCATCTACTTGAATACGCGTTTGAGGAGGAGGAGGAGGGTGAGAAGAAAAGGCGCCTTCTGTGGGTGCAGGAAGCTATTTTAGTCTCCTGAGCCAGCTACAGTTCAAATAGCTAGCAAGCTGCTTATGGTCACAACCCACAGAAAGTTCAAAATGCCCAGGATATGTTGTGCTGTTGGTTGCGACAACAGACACCAAAGAAACCTAGATGTACAATTGATACAATCGTGAATAATTGCTGTGTCTTCTCTCTGCAAAACTCCCCTGGGCAAGCTAGAGTGCTAATAGCTAGCGAACTGTTTAGCGAAAAGCTTAGGGCTCTAGCTACAACTAAGACACCGCACTTATTCACGTTTGTATCAATTAACCACCACTAAAAAAACACGGTGGGTAATTGCTGTTTGAATTACTCCGCCATCTTAGCCGTTTTTAAAAAGGCATCTGCCTTTTTCTTTCCCCAAAGGGTTGCATGTAAACTGGCAGTTGAAAAAATAAGTTATACAGCCAACAGAGAAAATCAACACACTGACAACATTGTTAGCTAGTGCACTGCTGCAGCAAATGGCGTTGAGGCTACAACATGCTAACGTCGCAAACCACCACACTGAATGGGCAAGTAACAGAATATATTTTTTTTAAATACTTACATTTCCCTCGTCTGCAGTTCATTCCAAGACATTGCCTTCAAATATGAATTCAATCCATTTCTCTCGTGTCTTCTGAGGCTGGGAGGTGATGTAGAGATCTGTACAGCCTACCACAGCACATCTTGAGTAATTAATTTGCTTCATGCTGCTAGCAAGCTAGTCCAAGTTCATATCATATAATAATGAGTGTAGGGGGGGCGGGGGGATGAGATGGGGGGACGGGCCCAAATCAAACTGACGACACTTTGATAAGGAAGTTCATTGGCAGTCACACAAGCATGTCGTTTCTGACGTCCAAGAACAATAACAGATCGCGGGATTAGTTTTTTTCCAGACTTTTTGGGTCAGTAGACATGCCAGATACCCAAATCAACGTGTAGAAGCACTAAAAAGGTGGAATTTTCATAATATGGCCCCTTTAAATGACCATTTAACCAACTCGGACAGCTTCGAAAAAACAATTCCATATTTATTTAAACAACATATTAACATGTAAACAGTTAAACACCGCATACATAGCACACAATACCAAAATGTTCTACTGGCCAGTATAATTTAAAGTTGGTGCACTTTCGTTGGAGCTCATAACCGCCAGTTTGAGGTGAAACAAAATTAATCCACTCACGATTATCAGTATAGATCAGTGGAAATCCGTTGTCCTCTTCTTGAGTGAATGCAGTCAGTGGCTAGTTTAGCTCAGGATTAGCACCTACCTAGTCTGCTCACAACTTCAAGGCAACTTTCCTGCATCAACAGCCTTTAGCTTCTTTAGGTTCGTGTTGCGCATGAATATGTAGTCCCGTTGGGAAACGTGAAATACTCCAATGCAAATGTGTAATACTACTGTGTTAACTTAAAATACTTAAACGTTCTTAGTTAATTCAACATGCCTCCAGTCTTGTTTTGACTGAAAGTTCAGTTTTGAGAACAGCTTCAGGTTAGCAATGCAATCTTCCATTTTCGCTGTCAAACTCAAGTAGAGAAGTGAAGAAGAAAGTCCAACGTCAGATTATATACCCAACAAGTGCCCTCTCGCTCGCCACCCTTCTTGAATCCGTGGTAGTGCGTGCCTCCCTTGCAATATTTTTCAATGCGTTTTCAGCTCAACTCAAAAGGTTCTACGCTTGCGCACGCATGCGTAAAACCCAGTTTGGAGTGATTTCGCAATCCTAGGGGAGGCACTGCCTACCCTGCCCATAGACTGCAATGCATCTGCCTCCCTTGACCGCACGTCCAATGTTCATTGGCTGATCACTGGGAACCGGAAATGCTCAAATTCAGCGATTTTGATAATAAAAATGCTCGAAATGATCGGAATCATGCAGAAATGACACTCGTAACACAGATAACTAGAGAAATATGAATATTTATTTTATAATACATAAATATATATGATTATTATAAAAAAAAAATATATTTTTTTTTAATATTTTTTTTTTTTACTTTTCAAAATGACAGGTGAGGCTCTGCCTCCCCTGCCTTCTATGACTGCACGTCCCTGGTCTATGACAATAAACTTGAAACTTAAATCTGTCTATCTATCTTTCTCACTTAAACTCCAAGACGTCAGGCTCACTTGTGAACTCAAATGCACAGTGTGGATAAACACACTGTATATTTGGTACGGCTCTCCAGGCTCTCTGAAATGTATTGTAATTTGTAAAGCTTTACTTAAGCACCCGACTGATCCAGGAATTTATAGTTCAGAACAGATTCACAATGTGACTACTGAAGCAGATTCTGGGCAGGACAGCAAAATGTGCGGTTAGCTGACTTGTGTGAATTACTAGAAAATACAACGTTTATTTATCGTCATCTCAGCAATACATATGATTCCCGCAGTTCCTGTGTACTATTGCTGTTCATACAGCACATCTACTACACTGTGTTTCAAGCCACAGGGACTGGTGCTTTACAGTACTTTAACACTAATATAACTTGCTCATACTGTCACTGTCACTTGATGTCCCCAGTTGGCCATGCTACTCCTGCTACATGCTGCGTACTGAAGACATTCACCATGGCACGGTGCCTGTTGCTCTCTTGCTGTCAGCAGTTGCTATGGTGAGATTATCACCTGTCCAGAGATGGCATCATCTCTCTGGGTTGATTGATCACCTTCCCCAAGCCTCTCCATACAACCCCACTCTGCTCAGTCTGTGGGGCGCACAGGGCTTTTCTTTCAGATTTTTTCCCTTTATAAATGACTGTACTGTTAACTGTACATTAACATAAATCCAAAATATTGTAGCGAACGTATAAATTGATCCAGAAGACGTTATCTTTCAGTCCAATCGACACATTCAGCTACCCACAGGAGCTCTCTCAAGCTGGACACCGGTTCACTCACAGCACCTTTCATGCAAATACGACAGCACAGGCACTAGCCAATCAGATCGCGTTTCTGCTCAAGTCTTAATAGCGCGAAGATCAAAAATAAAAGATGGCGGACCAAACTCCGTAGCTGGTCTTGTTTGTACCTATAAATTGTTAGTTTGACATTTTTTTGCTTAGATTTTTAAAAATAAATAAAGAGAAATAGACACTGTACAAGGTCAAAAACCGTTAATTGTAACTGAAAAATAATTGTAACTGAAAAATAAGTTGTTATATATTGTTAGCCCAGAGTTGTTTGCAAGATGTATGTTAATAAATGGCAGTGGCCCGGCCACCCTGTACCTTTCATGTTGTTAAATGTTGAATTAAATTCAATGTAAAAAAATGTTAAGTTAAATTCGTTGTTCAAAAATGTTACGTTAAATTCAATGTTAAAACATACAAATGTTAATGAATATATTAACCTTTGTATTATTTGAATAGCTTAGTATTGAATACACAATAACAGGGTAGCTATGTTTATTTGGCACTAGGCCCAGTATATTATAAACAAAATTTTAGGCAATTGATATAGTAGGGGGTCCCTGCTCATCTCGCCATCAGTTTGGGGGTCCCTGGCCTGAAAAACGTTGAAGACCCCTGCTTTACACCTATGTGGCATGTAGGGCCAACACTATGCAATTCCACCTCTACCTATCGGTTGATGTTGTTGTCCTTTGTGTTAGTTTCCGTAGCAATATTTTCCGTGGTAGGGTTGCTGGCCCCACTCACATTAACAGAGCCCTGTTAGCCGGCATGACCCGTTATCATGACGAAAACGTAGGACTTGTTTTTACTGTAAATGTTACTAATTCCTCTTTTTGCAAAAAGGAAACTGTGATGGAATTTGAGCCGTGCATGTGTGTGTACTGTTCATTTCTCTAACTATTCCTTTTTGCAATATGTGCAAAGGAACCCAATGTGAAAATCACTCACATTATCTTGGTTTTCAAAAAGTATTGTCTTTTCAATATATCCAAGATGTCAGGGTGACTCTCGGTAAAATAGCAGCTCCTCCTACGTGAGAGGTTGAAAAGAGAATGAGACAAAGTTCAGTACCGTGGACAGCGCATGCTTGTAAACATCAAACCATCTGCAGAGAAAACAATGGGCCTCATACGTCGACATAGAAACGTTCAAACCACCATCACCTGCAAAGCATTACCGCACACACCTGCAATCAGTTATGCCTCCCTCGATGCAGCCCTGCATAGACAGCTGTGAAACACCGTTCAGAGACAGGCCCAATCCCACCGACATTAACTCACAAATGAAGACACACACAGAAGGTGGGATACTGTTAGTTAATTATAATTGTAAGATAGATCTAAGTTATTTCGCTGATTATCTTTATCCTTTATCACTTATCCTGCTGCCTTGAAATGTTCAATGAAATGACACTGAAGACCTTAAGATACTCAATTGTACCTTTATTCTATAATATTATCAAATCCAATTGTAATGCTTTAACATAATTATAAAACATTTCCTTGTATTACTTTCAGTTTCGCTCTGTTTCACTTATTAACCCGGAGCTTTTACATAGCTTTTACATTTCACTACATTTGTTGTATGTGACAAATAATAATAAAAAAAAGCTTGGAGGCTAAATCCTGACTTTGCGTCATTCCTGAAAGGAGTTAGGCTGGCTGTTTCTACGTGTTAGGAAACACACCTAGAGGACAGTACAGTATGACCGTCTGGGGGGTGATTTGGTGCAGGTAAAGTATGTAATTTGTACAGAGTAAAATAACTGTACACGGAAGGCCATAACTCCAATTCACCATAACTCCATCGCCATGCCATACCATATGAATGGCACTTGACTAGAGCCAGTGTTATCCAGCAACCAGAGAGTGACTCAAAGCATTGCTTCAAACATTACTGCAAGACCTATTGAGTGAAGAACCAGTCAAGCTGTCATGCTGAAAACTTCAGTCATTGCTGTGTCAAATTAGTCATTGCTTAGGAGCGTAGGCTTATTTGATGCAAGCAAAACGAGCACAACATTTTTATTTCAATCAAATATCATTATTTCTATTGACAATGTACAATTCAATTAAATTACAGTTTTTGTCGTTTTCTGGGTGATTTCACACCTTTGGACAATAGTTCATTCCTCCACCAAAAAACACCACTGCCAGCACCCCTAACGACTACCGACCAGTTGCACCAACACCTATCATCATGAAGTGTTTTGAGAAACTGGTCCGGAGTCACATCACAACAAGCCTGCCACCCACTTTTGACTCCCACCAGTTTGCATACAGAGCAAACAGGGCTACAGCAGATGCTATTGCCACGGTTCTCCACACCACTCTTACACACGTGGAGAGGGAGAGAGAGGGTTCTTCAGCTCTGCTTTCAACACAATTCTACCAAGCAGACTGGTCACAAAATTGATGGACTTAGGGCTTTCACAACAAATCTGCTTCTGGATCAAAAACGTCCTGACAGACCGCTCCCAGAGGGTTAGAGTAGGATCCCATCTCTCCTTAGCTCTCAGCATCAGCACCGGCTCCCCACAGGGCTGCGTGTTGAGCCCCCTACTCTACACCATCTATACTCATGACTGCACCCCCACCCACCCGAGCAATGCCATCATTAAGTTTGCAGATGATACAACTGTGGTGGGGCTCATCTCAGGAGGAGATGAGACTGCATACAGGGAGGCGGTGCAAAGGCTGTCGACATCGACTTTAGGAGGGAAAAATCGGACATGCAGCCTATTGATAGTTTTCAGTCACGTGACTTCAACAATTAGCTGGCGGTCAAAAAGAACAGCGTAACAGCGAAAATGGCGACAAATAGTGGACAACTTCGAGCAGGGCCGCCTACTCAACTACGTTCGCCATCAACCACAGACTATACCACTATAGCCAGACAGAGATATTTAGAAAAAAATACAATTTTAGGAACTTGTGATACATTTACTGCACCCGCCCTGACATTTCTATTTCTTTAACCTCGACGAAGTCCCTGCCTGAGCTCCAGTGCCAAGATATTTAAACAGCCAACCGAGCAACAACTGTCTAGCATTTTACTACCTAAGTCAGACAATGTTAAAGCGAAGATATTTAATTATCTTGAATGAAAGGTGGTCGGTTCCTGTATAAACTCCAGTTAGACAGCTGTGGAATGTCTTTTTTGCCTGTCAGCTGGTCATTCTGACGTCACGTGAAAACTATCAATTGTCATAAATGGGGAGCAAGTGGAGAGGGTTTCGGACATCAGCTTCCTGGGCACTCACAATGAGGAGGACTTTTCTTGGAAAAATAACACTACTGCACTGCTGAAAAAGGCACAACAGAGGCTGTATTTCCTGAGGTTACTCAGGAAGAATAAATTAAAACAGGAACTGTTAGTGTCCTTATACCACTGCTCTGTGGTGTCAGTGTTGAGTTATGGCATCTCGCTGTGGTTTGCCAGCTGCACAGCAGCAGAAAGAAAGGTACTCCAGAGGGTCATTAACACCGCACAAAGAGTCATTGGTTGCTCTCTTCCACCTCTTGAGGACATCTATAGAACACGCTGCCTCAGGAAGGCCCACAGCATCCTCAGAGACTCAACACACCCTGGTCACCACCTAATTGAACTGTTTCCCTCAGGGAGGCACTTTTGCACCATCAAAGCAAAAACAGACAGGCTGAGAAACAGCTTCTATCCAAGAGCTATCATTGCACTAAACAATGCACAAAACTGACCTGATTTGTCTCTATGATGTGTAATATGTCTTGTGGTTTTTTTGTACTTGTTTTTACTTAAGCTGAGTATTTATAGTGTAAATCTGTATAGTTATATTGTATATATTTTTATTTATATTGCACTGAAGTCTGAGAGCTGCCACCTCAATTTCGTTGCACTTGTGCAATGACAAATAAATATATTCTATTTTATTCTATTGTAGTTGTGTACAATAGAGGTTATGTAAATAGATGTTATAAATATGAATAGATGCATAAAGATGAGAAAAAAAATTGAATACATAAAATGCATAGCATAAGATAGAAAATAAAATTCCGCAGAGATATATTTCATCTAACCACTTAATATCACGAGGAAGATCAAGGTAAGAAACAAAAAAATATATATAATTACATTTAATTAAAAGTGCAAAGTTGAGCTCCTCGCACACAACAGTCAGACGTCTGTGACACAATAATATTAGTTGTCACGCAGGTAGCTCCCTGGCTCCTCGCACACAAATGTCAGACGTCTCTGACACAATAATATTAGTTGTCACGCAGGTAGCTCCCTGGCTCCTCGCACACAACTGTCAGACGTCTCTGAGACAATAATATTAGTTGTCCCGCAGGCAGCCTTTACCTCATACAACATGCACCGGTGCTTACATAAAATAATTTAGGTCTGCTTATGTCAGTTCATCGCCCCGGCCTTTCTGACCATTTCTTTATAGGTTCCTTTTTGGTAGGCCTAGACACCCTTCATCCCCTCTGGGCTACAGTCTTTGCCAGTGGAATGACTAGTTAAACAGAACAATGCTGTTATTACCTTTTAAACTGTGCACTTCTAGTCACCCTGCCAGTGAACCGGGTCCCAGAAGAGAGGGAGCCTTTGTCCTTTATCCAATCTCACTTCTCGACACCAAATATGTTGTAGCGAAAAACAACTGTTTCCAAATCTTTTTTCCAAATTTTGTCCGGCCCTTTTTTGAGTTTTATGTGGAATAAAGTCAGATTGGGCATTATTTCTCAGATTTTTTGTGTTTTTCCAATGCAAACTAAGTAAATAAACATGTAAATGCAAAAACATTTGTAATTGCAACACTTTTCTGGGAGTAGTTGTGCATTATCTGACAAAAGTGCAAGGGTGCCAACATTTTCGTCCATGACTGTAAGCGTTTTTTTACAGGCGCAGACGCTTCAGTAACGCCTTGGCAAAGTGCGGCAGCCAAAACAGACTTTGTACAGCTAATAATAATCACTCCGCCATGAAAGCGCACTGATGAAAACCGTTCTTTCAAAATTCTTTGTTGACTGTAGAATTGTTTTATAAAAGCAATACTCGTGGGAGTGGGGTAGGTAAGGGATAATCCCACTCCCACTAGTTCTATATTGCTTAATCATACCACATCTTCCAGCATCAAAACAGGAAATAAGTGATAAAATAGGTAAACCCGTCTGTTGCTTGATCTGATTGGCTGCTTGGGCCGAGTGTGACATTGATGAGCGGTGCGCTTCTCTGCCTTGCGCTGGAAAGTTGAGAATAGTTCAACTTTTAAGCGCACCTAAAAAGCGCTCCAAAGACGAAACGCATGGTGGAGAAAAGGCGCACACGCAAAGTGCGCCAAACCATAGGAATCAATGCATTTTCTAGCGTCCCGTTAAAAAAAAGACGCTTATGTGTACACATAGTTTGTATTGTGTGGCCACGCATTATATTTTTTTTATCCGATGTCACCTAAGGGGCTCCGTAATATGGTGATCGCGTGGCGGTCATAATAACGCCCCAAAGCACATCAGGGAAGCCAGCTCGCTTAACATCTTTAAAAGAAAACTAAAAACTTACCTCTTCACATTAGCCTTTAACTAGCTCAATTTTGCTTTTACTTTTAATTAAATATAATTATATACAGTATATATATATTTTCTTACCTTGATCTTCTTCGTGATTAGTGGTGGTTAGATGAAATATAGTGGTTAGATGAAATATATCTCTGCAGAGTTTTATTTTCTATCTTATGCTATGCATTTTATGTATTCAATGCTAATTTTAATAAATATTATTATTACCTCCAGCAAGGAGGTTATGCGATCGGGTCCGTTAATTTATTTGTCCGTCTGTTTGTCTGTCTGTCTGTGGACAGAATCTACTGGGCGGATCTTTCTGAAATTCACAAGAGGTGGATCTTGGTCCTGGGACATCCCCATTAAAATGTCAGGATGATCCGGATCTGGATCCGGATTCTGGATCCGGATCTTTGTTTTCACACCTAAAGTGACATTTCTCGAAAACCAATGACTTGCTGGAGGTCAGAAATCTCTGATTGCTCTTGTTATTATTGTTTTTATTATTATGTTGTATTTTTTTTGCACTACAGCATTGTTTTTATGTTTATTTGATGTCTATTTGTAAGTATTTGCTGTAAAGCACAAGGTACACACCCAGTAGATCCCTGAGGTCTTCCGGCACTGAACTCCAGTTCCAAAAGCCAGGATTAAGAGACAATGGAGTTTCTATGCTTTTAGTTTCTATGCCTCCAGCCTTTGGAACACTCTACCGAATGGCTGAATCGGTTGAAACTTTTAAACATGCACTTAAGACATACCTCTTTGATTTTGCTTATCCCTCACTGTAAAATGTATTTAAAAGATCAAAGAGGTATGTCTTAAGTGCATGTTTATTTGCACGCTACCTGCGTGAAAAACTATTATTGTGTGTTGACCCTTGTGTGCGAGGAGCCAGGGAGCTACCTGCGTGACAACTAATATTATTGTGTAACCCTACCCTAACCCTTTCTATCTGACTGAGTTGTACAGGAGAAGTGGCTGTTAGCTTATACAACTATTAGTGTGTTTTTAAAATAAAACGAATTGAAGGGTTCGTTTGCATATCTTGTTGCACATCTTGCTACAATAAGACCTTGGAAATTCCACAACATTTCCCCGTAATTTCCTTATTTGTCAGGCTTTGTAGGCTATTAAGAATTGTAGGCCTAACCAGAATGTGTAAGCTATTTATTTACTGCTTTATTTGATTAATATCGAAACCACTATTTTGCCTGTTAATTTACCCCATGCATTTTTAGTTTAAGTTTGTTTCTATGTATGTAGTGGTGTTTGGGGTAAGTGTAGCTTATGCTTAAAGTTGACGTGATATCAGGACGAGCTGGATGTAGAAATGGGTAGATCAGCCTGAAAAATAATGCACACTGCACACAGGATCTCCAAAAGATACGATGACGTTGTCTTCTTTTAGTTTTGAATTGCAAGAAACATTATTTGTAATAATGAGTGAAAGAGTGCTTCTGGCTTTCTGCAATCAAGTGCACTGCACCTGGGTTGTCTTTACAACCTCATACAAGAAGACATCTGCTGCTTTGCTTTTATCATTGACCATTGCTTGGCGATAAATGAAGGTAGTTTTCATCTTCTCACGGATAGTGTCTTCATCAGCAGAGTGTCTCAAAACTGCAATTGCTGCTTCCACATCCTCATCAGATTGCACCTTGTCACTTATGAAGGGTTGTTGGCCATGGCTTGGCCCACCAACTTAAGACAAAACACAAATTTGCAGACTCCTATCTCCATACTTCACAACTCACTTCCTTAGTAACAGATACTGAACTTACCTTTGGGAGATCTGCTAACTGAGCCGCCTCTATCCTCTGAACTTTTTCTATTAATGGTCTTCAATCGCCATGCAAGGTATCCAGAACCACTCTCTGGATCGTAGTAATGTTCCTATGTAATTATAAATATATCCAAAAGGGAATGCTATCAGCAATTCAAACAGTGAATTTATGCATAATGTTGTAAATGATGCAATATTGTGATATACTTACATATCCATGTTGTGAAAATGGGTCTTCCAGATAGGCAAACAAAGCAACTATCCCCAACATCACTCTGACACTTTTTGGGGGTGATGTCCTAGAACAAGAATGACATTATGACCGTCACACTCAATTGACAATTAGAAAACACAAATCAAATAAATACCAATTGTCTATATAGTCTGTCAATACTAACAATGTTCCTTGATAGCCCCACATTTGATGCTTACCCATGTGTTTCTGTCATCTCAGCAGCAAGTATGTTAATCATCTGTCTAGTGGCATCTGTCAGTGATTTGGTTTTTCCATACTCCTGCATGATCCGTTCACCACCAGGCCTTGATGTTAGGATTTTTTCAACCAACTTCAAGTGAAATAAAATGTCCTCTCAGTAATTTTTAAACCATATGTAAAGCTGAAACTGAAACAATTATCTCAAGAACATCCCTTATCATATGGAACATTATTCAGACAAGACAGCATAACAATTTCCACTACCTACCGCTTTTGCTTCATAGTTCATCCGACATGGCTTTTTGGGTGGACTTGCTTCACCAGAAGCTGCTTCTTCATCGTCACACATTTAGAAGTTTAGAATAACAGTGTCTTCAGATGTTACTGAGCATGATGATGATTGCGAGGCACCTGTGCATTATGGAAATTATACAAAATAGAAACATGTTACATGGAGCTGTTATATTTAATTTGATACAATTTGAGACATCAGCCTTTACTCTAAATTAACATGACTGTGAATGGTCTCAAAGATTACCAAGTCCTTCACTGCCCAACATGATTCGAAGGGCTCCAGGTGAATCCTTCACTATCTCTTCAAAAACCTCAGAGTCAACCTCTGTGTCAGACTGGTCATAAACCTTCATATCTAGCTGCCTGCCTTCTGGTATGTTAAATTTCAGCAGTGGTGTATAAAGAACCCAAAAGCCATACTTGAGTAAAAGTACAGATACCTTACTGGAAAATTACTCACGTAAAAGTAAAAGTCACCTTTTAAAATACTTGAGTTAAAGTATTAAAGTATCTGATCTTTACTGTACTTCAGTATCAAAAGTAATTTTCTGATATTAGATGTACTTAACTATGAAAGTAAAAGTACAAGTAAATGCTGTTAATACATTTATTTATTTTTTTAGAATTTTGAACTTTATTCAGACTAAAATGAGCAAACTAATGAACATGGGCTGAATTTAACTGAATGTTAACACAATAGGCAATACTAAAGCAGCACCAAAAGTAACAACCTAGTCATGACTTAAAACTGAAAAATGTCCTGTTCATCTTCAAAAGAAGTTGGTTCTCAAAATTGCGAGAATTCAGTCTCGCTCTTCTTGGGCTGAAGACAATGAAATACGTCAAATTGTCCGTGACAGAAACGTCACGTGACCTGGAATAATTTGTTTCTTGATGGATTTAAGATACATTTTAGGCTGATGCTTAAAATATAATAACCGGGTTTTTATGTTTATTATTATTAATTGCCATTCGTTTGCAATGGCAAGTGATTTATTTTAATTATTAAAAAAAAAAACCTGCCCGCCTTGCCCATTGGCACGCACCGCCGCTGCACATAAGGAACTTAAGCGAAGGGTTGCAACAAACTCTTCATTTGGACTTTATCGCCACACCCCCGGGTCGCTGATTGGTTGCCCCCTCAGGATGTCCTGTCGTTTCTCTTGCTATCTGTCATGGATGTGGAAACATCAGCGCTGGACCATAGAGCCAGATATTCAGAGGACACAACACATCATGGACAGACCAACGCAAGCCTGTGCCTTTTTGCCCCAAAGCTACTCTGCCTTACAGCAAATATTAATGGAACTGGCACTTCCCAAGACTAGAGACCGTACTACAAGCGAAAGAGAAGGTAAGAACACATTTGCGCTTAAGGTTTACCAAGTAATTTTTGATGAATGTTTATCTAATCGAGATGCAAACAGCGATTTGTGGGGGGTTGAAACGTTTTTATTCATGAAAATAAATCACTAATTGTTTTTTAAATATAATGTATTTATTGAAGGAATTGCACAATACAGGTTATCTCAAGCAGTATCTCAATCATATTTCCTCCATGTTTTCATTTTTTTATTTTTTTTTAAACACGAACAAGATTGCCATCAATATTCTTCAAAAACATAGGCCCTCGACCATGTCGCATTAAGTGGCTCAAATATAGTAAATACAATGTGACAACCATTCTGTGAGGCGATCAAATATCAACAGGAAAAAAACGAGATAAATAAATAGGCAATGAATAGAAAGAAAAATTATGAAATAAACTGCTAGGAAAGAATAGATTGGGGAGTGTTTCAGTTACAAATAGGGACACTCACCCAGTAGGCAACTCTTTCAGACTTTCAAAATACGACAAAAACGGTCCCCTCTTCAAATAGAACGCTTCCACATACCATCTGAGTGTACATTTTATCTTCTCCAGCTTTAGAAAAAACATTACATCTTTCAGCCAGACCGAAGCTGATGGGGATGTAGAAGATTTCCAAACTAACAAAATTCTTCTACGGGCCAAAAAGTGATGTGAATGCAATGGTTTGCATTTAAACCCAGGGGTTCATCAGCTACACCAAATAGGCCTACTGCTATAAGTGGACAGGGTTCCAGCATCACTCCAAGAGCCTCGCTTAGCGTTTTAAGCTCATCGTGGGTGATAGTTTGATCTACATTTTTTGTTGCCTCAGAGTTTAAAGTTGGTATTTCAAAACTATCTAAGAAGTGCTCCATATCTGTTGTATCAGAGGGCAATTCAGACGTGAAAGAGAGTAGTAAAAGTCTTTGAAAATATTGTTAATTTATTTTGGCTTATTTGTGTTTTGGTGGTCATCTTTTATTAGGGGTATAAATCGAGATGAGGCTTAACGTATCAATTGATGAGCCATTAACCGGCTGGATTTGTCACCATATTCATAGTACAGACCACGTGTTTTAAGAATGAGTTGTTCTGATTGTTTGGTATAGTGAGATAATTAAATTTCTACTGCAAATCAGCCCGCTCCTTATATAATTTAGCAGAGGGAGACTCTAAAATGGACTGTGCTAGAGCTTGCATTTCCATACGTTCCCTACTGGAATACGAACTATAGGAGATTATGAGACCTCGTAAGTATGCTTTCAAGGTTTCCCACAGCACAGAATATGAAACAGAATCAGTTTCATTAATCGTCAAGAATGTATGCTAATAAATCACAACTTGTTAACCAGCGCTCTAGACTGCAACTTTTTTTTCAAAAATTGGTACAGCTACACAGGAATCTTCCTCATTCACAGTTATAAGCTAAAACGCATCTTTTATCGTTTCACTTGTAATTTGCCAACTTGTTCCAAACATGTTTGACTGAGACAGCCTGGAAGTTGCCCTCCATCCTAAGGGTCCGAATACACATAGGCCCTAAGCGTTTTTTTAAAACGGGACGCTAGAAAATGCATTGATTCCTATGTTTGGCGTCCTTTGCGTGTGCACCTTTTCTCCGCCAGGCGTTGCGTCTTTCAAGCGTTTTTTTTTATTATTCTCAACTTTCCAGCGCAAGGCAGGGAGGCGCACCCATCTATCTATGTCTATGGGCGCACCGCTCATCAATGTCACACTCGGCCCAGGCAGCCAATCAGATCAAGCAACAGGCGGGCTTAACTACTTTATCAATTATTTCCGGTTTTGTTGCTGGTAGATTTGGTATGACGGTATTTTACAAACAAAAACGGCGATGGCAAATATAAATGAAACCTTAATTTAAGCGGTATTTAACTACGAGGAACTTTACAATTCGAAGTCCAAAAATGATTCAAACACCAATAGTTTATACTACGTTTGCTCGCCTGGTTGCGCACGCAGCACCACTTCACGTGCCCCAGGCTGTTTGCCCATAGACATTATGGTTTTGCCCGGCGCGCTTTGCTAAAAAGTTTTTGAAGCGTCTGCGCCTGTAGCAACGCGTCTCGGTGTGTTCGGCCACGCTATGTGCGTACCTCACAATTTTTTTCTGCAGGCGCCCCTGGTTCTCGCTTATGTCAATCCGCTAGGCTATTGGATATTTGTTGGCACCCTGGTGGCGTGCGACTCCTTGTCTGCTCTCGAACCAGTATCATTTTCAGTGGGTATTAAGAATTTAACATAAAATGTTAGCCATTACTGGAATTTTTAAACCTTATCCTTGGCATACTCTTTTTGATATCACCAGCCAAACATAATAAGTTCACTAGAAGGCATAGATAGATAGATAGATAGTCAGATAGATACATAGATAGATACATAGATAGATAGATAGATAGACAATTGTATGAAACTCCGGGAGTCCTTGCCAGGTTCACATCAATCAGTTGGACCCCATCTGAGCCGAGTAGCTCTTTGGCACAAAAACGCAAGATTAAACTTAGCTAAAGTTGCTAAAACATGAAAAAAAAAACCTGATGAATATTTTTGACAGATGAGCCCAAGATAAATGTGTTTGACTCAGACGGGATAAAGCATATTTGGCATGAGCCTGGCCAGGACCACCACAGTGAATGCATAGTCCCAAAGTTCAAAAGTTATGCCTGTGGGTATAAAACCGGTTGACAGATGACTCCCAGTAATAAGCGCACTGCCAAGAATTTGTAAAGCAAAAAAGTGAGAACTATTACCTAGCCAAGGATGTCGGCTGACTTGAAAGGTGCCTAGAATTCCATTGGGTTATTTTATAGAGAAAGGTAGAGCACCAAAACTCCTCTAACACAGAGCTGCTGAACAAATGGTCTCTGAAGAATGGCAGATCATATTTACAGAAATGTGTGCAACATTGGTGTCCTCCATGCCAAGGAGGATTGCTCTGTTATCAAAGATAAAAGTAGGCATACCAAGTGTTAGGGAAACATAGAAGATTTGAATCTCAGTAATGAAAGGTGACTTTTGTTTCCTTGAATTCTCTCAAACACATACAATCATAAATATCAGTAAAAAATACCATGTTGTCAACAGTTGTGTGTTGCTTATGTTTCCTGCTGCTCAGGATCTATGGTTGGGCAGTTGTTATATTGGTTAGTTTATTGGGTATGACTACTTGCATGTCACAGTAAGCCACTGTCCTTTTTTGCAGATGTTGGGAGGAGTGATGTAGTGATCTGTGTCATGGCGTCACCTGATAAATACCTCCCCCTTCTACTGGCTGGTGGCAAGCGATGTCCAGGTTACTGACAATCTACCTTTGCACACCTGCATAAAAAAAATAACCACATAAGGCGGAATGGCTAATTTCTTATTTTATGAACTTCCTAGCGGATTTTATCAGATAGGCTGAGGTACATTTTTATCGTCTCTATTCTCTAACCTTCAGTGGGTTTTGTTTTCAGGTCGAATGATGCTCTGCCTGTGCCCCTCCTGGGTGAGCAGGTTCCCCTCCAAAACCCTACCAGGCCAGTTCTCCCTGTTAATCCTGAAGGCTGTCACCTTTGAGGCTGGTGGCTACACTTACCTGGACACCTTCAGTTCTCCCTGTCGTGTCACTTACCTCCTGGAGGATGGCTCAGTGGGCTCCTCTATGGGGGAATGGCTAGACTGCCCAACCTGTGGCTCTCCCCAACTCAACACCCTCACTGAGGATGTTCTACTGAACTACCAGCTCCTGGGGGGGAAGGGGGTCCCTCTCCCTCCTATGCTGGCCCTCGCATATCGCCCTCCTGTGGGGTTAGTCTCCCCACACCCTTCCCTCATGTTCCATTCTATACAGGAAAAACAGGATCTGCAGGAATCTATGGAGAAGGTCATACACGCCTTTCTGAAACAGCCAGAGGTACAAGGTTCTGACAAAGTAAGTTCCCTAAAACAGGGTCGTATGTTTACTTTCAGAAACATATAAACCCACGCTGTCATAATGCCAGATATCAAAGCCCACACATAGTTCCACAAAGATATTGTGCATTTAATTTGTATTCCAGCATTTCTCCTTATCCTTGTCATCTATCTCAGGTGTTGGTGCAGCTCTCCACCTCCGGTTGGGGCTCCCAAGAGAGCACTGCTGTTTTGAATCGAGAGGACAGGGAGGGGTTGCTGAGTGCTGCAGCTGCCTTGGTTCCACAGATCAGATCAGGGGAGTCCATTCTGCTGACAGCCTGCTACTCCTCTATTCAGCCTCTCCAGGAGTGTAGGGTGAGGGAGACACTATTCAGAGGTAAGGATAACAGTCTAGTCTAAATCTAAAATGGATATTTCTCAATCAGTCACAGACTCAAACACTTGATATCAGTTTATGCCCAAACATCACTGCACCTATTGACTGGTGCACGGAAACAAATGTATTAATGCATATAGGTCAATGTTTTTGCCACGTCTCTGCAACATATTGGGGTGCTAGCAATATTTCTTCCTCCTTAAGGTCATCAGGGAAAATAAGCTGTGTTTTCCACTATTTGAAATATTAATTTCTGTTATTTAGAACCCACTGTGTTGAAGAAAAAGTTCTTCCTTCATATCAGTACTACAGTGTGTCGAACAGCAGCTGATCATCCTCAAGTGATTCAGGTATGTATTAGTAACTCTGGTGTCCATAGTTTGCTGAACTCTTACCATGCATGTTCAGATGTAAATACACACACACACACACACACACACACACACACACACACACACACACACACACACACACACACACACACACACACACACACACACACACACACACACACACACACACACACACACACACACACACACACGTTTTGCAAACCGCAGAGAGACACCAACCACAAACAGGGGGACAAAGACAATCTAACAAAAACAATCTAACAACCCGATAAGGTCCAGAGGGATTAGCCAAGTATTTGTACCCTGGCTAATTAACAAAATGTGCAATCACAAACTACGAGACAGGTGAGGGCACACAATGGGAAACAGGTGAGGGAACATAACGGGAAACAGGCAAGGGCACACAAAGAAAACAAAAACACATGTGAACACAAATAACAAGTCCTTTAGCCACCAGAGGCCGCCAATGTCCCAATACGCATCGTGACACATGTATTGCTTAAAATGAACTGTAAACATTGGTCATAATTAAACATAAGTAATGTGTTGATATTTATGACTTGGTTTTTAATAATGCATTACACTTTACTTTCAGGATTGCATATTTAGCACTAAATTCATTAATCAACATGGACAGGCAATTCCACTCAGCATTAACAATAATATGAACTTCTGTACCTCATTTAGCATGCACAATAGGTAATATTAGGCGCTGCATTATATAACACTTTATTCACTTATTTAATGGTAAAAAATGCATAGTTGGTTATTGATGCTGATGCAATCACACTGTTTTTCTTACAGTTTTTTACAACTAAAGCACACTAAAATCAAAAGTGTAACACAATTATCAAAACCTTCACTCAAGGAGCAAAACAACGGCTCAGATCTGCACAACTATAAGCACATTTAAACATCACACTTTTTGCGAAACCATACACACAAGTGATTTGCAAAGCACTAAACACACTTTTATGCTTTAGACAAAGACGTATATCAAGAGGTCACTTCTTTGCAATTCCAAAACACTGACTGCCAAATTACCACACCTGAGCCGGTCAAATAAACACAGCCATCAAGTGCCCAAACACATGATTGCTTAATTGTAGACACAACAAACAGGTTTACAGTAAGCACTATAGAAATGCAGCAGATGAGTAACTGTCATCTGTCTTCAACCAAAATGGAAGGAGTCAGAGGGTGAGAGGGGGAATCCACAAAGGAGGAGAAGGAGGAAGAGGAAGAGGCAGAGGCCGAGGCCATGAGGCTGAGGTGAAGGTGGAAGTAGAGGAAGAGGAAGACCTGAAGCAGGAGGAAAATGTGCTCAAAGAAAAAGAAGACAAAATGTATCAAATACAACTTGAAAGTAGGACAGGTCCATATTCACGCAAGAACAAGATAGAGAGATCATAAACATGCTTTTGGCAAATACGTAATGCTATCAGGCTCAGAGAAATTCAAGCAAACATTATCGGTGACCATTTTCAATACAGTAATGTCCATCAGGTCTCTCAGTCAACACTGGTGACACTGACAAATCTGTACATTTTACTGTAAATGGAATTGTAACCTGTACTGGAAACATCTTTTCACCTTTGTCTGATATTTGCTGAGTTTACAGTGTTATGCACACTACTGAAGTAGCATGAAAACTGGGACATGTTTTGTTGTGATTCTCCATGTTGACACTGTATTGTGTATTTTCACTTTCTCTGTGTACATTTCACTTACACTACTGCTCTTATCACTGAGAAGTAGTATTGCTTAAAGTGTTTTAGGTTTATAACAGAAGTGTGTAAGTGGTACAAACATAATTCAGTATATGCAATGTGTGTGTTTCATATGGTTTTGTTAAATGAGTGTAAAGATTTTACAAGAGTGTTTAATTTTGCAATGGATCTGATGTTTTTGCTCATTGGGTGTGTGGTTGTGCTTATTGTGTGAGGATATTGAAAAACAAAACCAAGCAGTCAAAATTGTGTGTATCCGATCGTAAAAAACTGTCAAGCGTAAGTGCGTTTTAATTGTGATAAAACACAATGACCAAATTCCCATTGTTAACACACCATCTACTGTTTAAGATAATCCTGAACCTAGAAGGCCGATGCTGACGTAACTATGACCATTTGGTACATATTCACATCATAAAATGGGTGGCCCACCTCCCCTTGCCCCTGCCTGTGGGTCTCATTAGCATTTGCTGATCGAGACTTATCATTCACAAAGTTTATGACCTTCTTCTCAGCCCATTGCCCACCTTTTAGCAGTTTTAAACATTTTGCAGTGAGTTAGGAACGCTTAGCATGTTATGCTAGCCCACAGTGTGCTTTTAAACCGGCTACATATTAACAATTGAAGCTGTAATATTACCTTGTTTTGATATCTACAGCACTCATGGATCTAATGTCAACATATTTCAAAATGAGCTGCTGGCTCAAGTGAACACAATATGTATGGATCTTTCATGACCATCAAGTTCAGATTGGATGATCATTAAAGCAAATGTATTGCAAGGAACAAAAAGCATGTTATTCTAGCCCACAGGGTTCTTTGAACATACATACTTACATACGTACTTATTTAACTGAAGCTATAACAGTAGCTTACTACAATATCTAACAGCAAACTTGTGCTGTTCAAGACAGTCTGGCTGCAGATGTTTGAGACAGTGGAGCTATGCCCTAGACACTAGTGTCACTTCCACTCTCAGACTGGAAACTTCTGAGGACCGTAATTTGTCCTTATGGTAAAACTCAACCACACTTCGCATTTTCTGACGACAATGCATCCAGTTTGTAATTGGTTGCCTCTATCATTTACCCTTGCAAATATTACACTATTGTATCAAAGGAGCTTACACCCTCCTAGAACACAATCCTTTGGGATTCAAACACCATGTATTTACCTGCATTTAAGTAAAAGGTAACAACATTACATACTTGCACATTCCTGCGCGTAGAGTTTAGCACCCAAGAACAGAGAGTGATCCACGGTTAGAAATGGATTTGGAGCATAAGGTGGCAGTGACGTGCAGTGAGGTTCCTAGCTGATGAGGCACAGAAACCGGAAGTGATTACGTCATTCCGATCTCTAGTTGTTTAAAAAAAATGTAAATGTATGGGCCATTCTACCGAATTCGTGTAATATGCAGTCCCTCAACAATAAAAACTATTTACAAAACAATTAGGTATTTAGGCATAGATATTAAATTAGAAAATGTTATGGTCTATATAAACCCAATGCATTACATGAGATAGTGATAAGCTAAATATATACAAAATCATCATTTATAGGGTACTTTCTATTGGGAAGTAGCTGTCCCCAACCCTGACATCTAAATTTCAATGCCTTTAAATAACACTTTTCAATTTTTTTAAATTTTTTTCAATGATTTAGTTTCAAAGATCTTTATGATTAGGTTGAAACAGAACTTGGAATATTAAGATTTATTGTGGGTTTAATTTTTAAATCAATTTACTATACTCAAAAAATCATGTCCCTAGTTTTCATGTCACTACCGAAACACAAGAGTTTTAGTCCATTGGCTGAGCCTGTGTTTTAGCCACGACTCTGCATTTTTGACCATATAGTGACACTGCATCTCTGTCCCTAATGGGTGAATGGTAAGTAGCTAAATCCCATAGTTTTTATATAAATGTGTTCCAAAGTCTGAAAATCGACCTGTAACCTTAAGAATTGTCACTACCGAAACGCATGTTTTCTTCAATTAAGTAAATCTTTTGGGGTTTCATGGAAAATCTTATGTTTGTATGTGTGTTCACCTCTTCAAAGATGTGTTTGTAAGCCGTGTGCTTGCTAGAATTCTTTATTTATGCTTAAAGTTAGCTAGAATTGTCACTACCGAAACAGTCACTACCGAAACATATGGTAGTCAACAGATGATTTTGGTAGTGACAAAATGAAATGGTAAGTAGTTCAATCCCATAATTTTTAAATAAATGTGTTGTGTGGACTAAAGGGCGGCCCAGAGCACCTTTTGGATGATTTTGGGAGAGAAATGAACATCCATCCAACAGTGCAGTCACTACCGAAACAGTGCAGTCACTACCGAAACAGATAAATTGAACTTGAAAATTTGGTAAAAATTTCATTTCTATGGATTTCATTGTGAAAACCTTCAAGAAATATTTGTAAAAATACTCTTCAGAGAAGGGAAGGAAACACAATCTGAACAGGTCAATAATAATACTTTTTTACTATAGTAAATGTGATGTTTCGGTAGTGACAATTTTTGGAAGAGGAAAAACATTCCAACACATTCTGAAAATACAATATAAAACTTGACTGTTCTTTTACTAGATATGTGTACTTTAGATATGGTACAATATACATACGGACAAAGTTTTGGGAATAAACCATAAAAAAATTCAAAATATATCCGACATGACTTTGCATCAATTCGGTAGAATGGCCCGTATACATTATACATGTAAAAATGCATATGGTTTAAAATGTATCATCTGACCAGGACTGAAAAAACGTTACGTTTCATTGTCTAATACTATTACTTTTAAACGATCAGGGTTTTTTTCATTATAAGAAGTTATGCGGCTCAATACTCAACTGACTTGTTAACCTAAGGCTATAGGCTTACAGCTAAACGTACAACCGGTGTGCTAATTGAACTTTTACACCCTGTCAAATAAGATATTAATAGTATCAAGCGAGCGTATGTAGCCCTCCCACCAATGATGTGCCTCATTTCATTTTGTCTAGGGACAATATAACTACGGTTTTGGGATGCTAATTTAAATGACTCGGACAGAGTTTTGAATTCGCAGTTTAGACAAAAACAATTGCATATTTATTTACACAACATATTCACAAGCAAACAGTTAAACACCGCAGACATAGCACACAATACCAAAATGTTCTACTGACCAGTATAATTCAAAGTTGGTGCACTTTCTTTGGAGCTCGTAACCGTCATTTAGAGGTGAAACAAACGTAATCCACTCACGACTATCCGTATAGTTCAGTGGAAATCCGTTGTCTTATCCCGCGATTTCCCTCCTCTTCTTGAGCGAATGCAGTCAGTAATTTAGCTCAGGAATAGCACCTAGTCTGCTCACAACTTCAAGGCATTTTTCCTGCGCCAGCAGCCTTAAGCGAGGTCCGTGTTTCGCATGAATATGTAGTCCCGTTGGGAAACGTGAAACACTCCAATACCTTCTGACCCGTCGTTTGAAGCAAACCTTTTAGCTCCGGCATTGGTCTCCCATTATCAATAATTTCTTGTTTGGACTGAAAGTCCAGTTTTGAGAACTGCTTCAGGTTAGCAATGCAATCTTCCATTTTCGCTGTCAAGGTCAAAGTGAAGAATAGGTCCAACGTCAGATTATATACCCAATATAAGTGCCCTCTCGCTCGCCTCCCTTCTTGAAGCAGTGGTACTGCGTGCCTCACTAACCATATTTTTCAATGCGTTTTGAACTCAACTCAACAGGTTCTACACTTGCGCACGCATGCGTAAAACCCAGTTTGAAGTGATTGCGCAATCTTTAGTGCGGCACTGCCTACCCCATAGACATGTATACATGTCATGTATACATGTCTATGGCCTACCCTGCCCATAGACTCCAATCCATCTGCCTCCCTTGACGGCACGTCCATGTTCATTGGCTGATTACTGTCACTGGGAACCGGAAATGCTCAAATTCAGCGATTTTGATAATAAAAATGCTCGAAATGATCGGAATCATGCAGAAATGACACTCGTAAAACAGATAACTAGAGAAATATGAATATTTATTTGATAATACATAAATATATGTGATTATTATAAAAAAAAACTGCACGTCCCTGTAAGGTGGTTGGAGCTGTAGAGTCTGGTGGGAAGTTACTCTGAAAATGGAAAATGACTCTACCTCTCCTTTCTTTGTTTTACTGCCTTCCTCTCTCCAAGATGCTGTGTTGGGTTGACATAGGAGACACCCACCCGAGAGCTGACCCCAGCAAACTGCAGAGCCTGGAGGAAACTTTAAGAGATTGGGGCTTGTCTCAGCCTGATGACATGATTTCCCTCCTTGAGAAGTGGGCAAAGACAGCCCTGCAGGCCATTATGGACCACGAGTCAGAGTTGGTGGACACAGAAAAAGGAGGACTTCATGCAAGAACAGATTTGATAGGTGTGTGCTTTATAAGATACAGTCAATCTTATTCTATACAGAGAGATATATGAAGGACTTTACACAAAAGAACATGTTAAGCCTTTCATTTTTATATTTCATTTTTCAACCACAACCATGATTGTTGTGTTAATGGACCTGCAAAAGCATACAGTTGCATCTTTCCCATACGGAAAATGTCTTTGTCTAATGTTCATTTGGATGTTATATATAATATAGTAATTACGGTTTTATACATGACTTACCTTGCATGTTGAAGGGCATTATGCCATTTAGGAAGAAATGTTTATGCTGGCTCTTTATCACAGATGTATTGTACATGCATTGTACATGACAATTGTGATTCATGACACCATTGTAACTAATTGTACTTTTTTAACAATGATATTTAAGCAATAAGGTTCGAGAGGCAGTACGGTATCGTCAATAATGCACTTGTTCGAGGGTTTTGTTAGGCCAGACGCGCAGCATTATTGACGATACCGTACTGACTCAAGTACCTTATTGCTTTTATAACACTGTTGCCAGCGACTTTATAAATGTTAAGTAAAATTAAATTATAAAAAGTAAGCTGCCTTTCAACACAAAAAAAGTTCTAGTCACCAAACATTGTGTATCGCATTTCAGTAGCCAAGAGAAAATAGACCCCCTTTGTGTGGCTGTTGCTATGCAACAGACAAATAGCATTGGGAACTTCACGTCTGTTAGCCTAGCACAAAAAGTTTGTTCATGATTAGCTAGGAGATCGACATTGATCTCGCACCATTTTGTTCATTCACATTGCTCAAGTTGCCATTAAAATAACAAAAACTACAATGGGACACTTTCAACTTTGTTAATATTTGTTTATATTGACAGTGATGGGCAGTAGCGTCGCTACTTGTAGCGACGCTACTAGCTTAACTACATTTGCCAGTAGCTTGGCGGTAGCGTCACTATTTATAAAACCAAGTAACTTTTCAGTAGCTAAGCTCTTTTATTGATCAAGTAGCGAAGTAGCGTCCTCGAAAGCTATTTTCTCCTGCACATTTCGCTTCCCTGCAGCCATCAAAACACACAAAAATTAAGAAGACAGGATGTTTATGTGTGTCACGGGGTGACATTCAATGGAGGAGGAACCAACACGCCCGGGAATTAGGGTCTTAGGGGAGCACTAATACCGTGGCCCACTGAACATAGAAGGCAAACTAGCTGCAGCTGTAAGGCAGGGAAAATCTCCGCTAGTCATTAGCTAACCATGCAAGTGGAGTACTTTTAAGCCACAGGTTACCAGCAGCAAAGGGCGGACAACCCACACGCTAACGGTGGACCTGCTTCTAAAGACACCGCCTGTTGGTCCCTGCTCTGACTGTCATACACCCACCTGCCTTACGCACATTATTACCCTGCACAGCCAGATCGTGGAGCTTACTGCCAGGACTGTTCAGTTTCACTGTGGACATGAGTTCCCTGTGTTGGGTTATTGTTCAATTAATAAATCTAAGCATATTTAAGCCTATATCTGACTGACAGCTGTGTTGATCACTAAAAATGCATTGACTTAGCTTGTTTAACTGAAAAGTAGCTACTAATGTAGCAAGCTACTTTTGACAGGTTTTTGTAACTTAGCTTGCTACATTTTCATGAGGGGTAGCTTCTGTGTAGTGAAGCTGAATTTATTGTAGAGTAGCTTGTAGCTTAGCTCACTACACATATCAAGTAGCTTGCCCATCACTGTATATTAATTTGGATATCGCCACTAACTTGCGTGTGAGAGCTACGTTATACTTATTAGCAGCAAGGCTAGCTAGCTAGCTACTATCTGTTTCAATGGATTTTTGGTCTAAGCGTTAGCAGTCACCTACAAATAATATTTGAGACTTTAAGTTAAGACTTACAATACTCTGCAACATTCGTGTAGCATAGAAACAACTAACCGAGTCAATGTAGACATATAAAAAGTCATGTAGATGGCTTAATTCACATGAAACATTCCCCACTACATTCCCCACAACACGCCACCATCTTGGTTCGTTTTTTTTTTTTTAGTGCGCACTGATATGGAACGCTCAAGTAGATGAAAACAGGTCGTACAGTTACTATATCGCTGATTAAGGCACACCCCGGAACTCACTCTCGGAATGGTTGATTTCATCTACCCGTGTTATAATGTATTTTTTAAGTGCCATTACATTTCCCATGTGTTTATGTTCTTATTTCTTTGTAGGAGTTGAGTTTTCCTTGGGGGAAATGGATGGTGAACTGCAGCCTCTCCTGCTGGGAATAAAGAGTGTTTCAAAGGGAGTGTTCAGCACTCCAAAGGGTCTTCTCCACCCTCAGCAGTCCAACTCATCCCTCGAACCCCTGCTACAGACCATATGCCAGCGCTCACACTGCTCCGTCATGGCTGTAAAATCTCTGCTGTTTATTGGAGCTGGTGAATCAAAAAAGCTTGGAGTCTTCGTTAACGCCAAGCAGTATGGCATTAAGGTAGTTGAAACTAATATGTATTGTACTGTTTTGTAAGTAGAGTGCACTTTTCGCATGTTGATGGCCAGCAATGGAGTGCCAAACAGCAAGTGTAAACTTTGCTGATGCATTTTCTTATTAGAGTATTCTTGTCTGCTACATTGAGGATCTCCCTGCACTCTGGATTATGTGTGCAGCGGGAGGGAAATGGTATTGTTCTGTAAGGAGAGTGTGCACTGTTTTGGCTGTGGACAGCAAGCAATGGACCTACTTGTAAATAGATATGTAAAAGATATGCAAAACAATATGATTTAACTTAAAACTTAATTTCTTTGATAGAGTATTCTTGTCTGCTATCAAGACCACCACCCTGCATACAAGTATGTATCAGAATACCTTGTGTACAACTACATGGATCACACACAAGATGAAGTCCATGCTGAGAAAATTGTGGCCATGCTGGAAAAGAAGGGTTTGGAAGCAGATGGTTGTTTAACCTTCATCTGCCAAAACACAATCCTCTGTGCTTTGGTGAGGGCCAAACTGGGCCTGCCAGGGGATACAGTGGAGGCCATTTCCATTGCCAAGAGGAAGACCCACACCCAGAGGCATCTGGCAACCCTCGATCAGGACTGGTGTCACCTACCTGCCCCTCGGCAGTATGCCGTCCGTTCTGAGCACTTTGAGGACCTGGCTGGTCTCAAGAGCACTGCTGAAACCTTTGGATTTCCTGCTGTGGTGAAGCAAGAGTATGGAGATGGTTCTAGTTCTGTGAAACTGGTAGAGAATGCAAAACAATGTGAGGAATATGTCCAAGAGATGATGGCCCTTAAATCCATGGATCCTAATGCTGGCTTTGCATCCAGTCCAATGGTAATGGAGTATCTTGGAGGTGACAAGTATGTGGTGGACCTGGCGATCTTCAAGGGAAGGCTGCTCTTGGCCTTTCTGTCCCGGTGCGGTCCTTCTATCTTACCGTACTTTATCAGCTCCTCCCACCTCATGCCCTCTGGCATCAGCCAGGAGAAGGAGGCGCAGATGGTGGCTGCTGCCTATCAAAGCTGTCTACACTGTGGTCTAGAGAATGGAGTCTACAATGTTGACCTCAAGCTTACAGAGTGCGGGCCCAAACTCATAGAAATCAATCCACGCACTGGGGGGAACTTCCTGCCCGCTTGGATAAATGAGGTCTACGGTGTTGATATTTACATAGTGGCCTTCATGATTGCCTGCAACATACAGCCTCAGGTTTGGACCCCTAAGCCAAGAGGATACTTTGTTTGCATATCATGTCCAATAAAACAGCACTACCGTGCCAAGGAGAAGACACCGGGATTTGATGTCATTCTGAAGGGTTTGACAGACAAAGGTCTTGTGAAATCCAGCATGATCACTGATGTTGTGGATGACACGGCACTTGTTGCCACACTTAGCATTGCAAGCTTCAGTACAAGGAAAGAAGACGCCATCAGCAAGATCATCTCGGCTTCCCAGATGTTGAGCATTGATTCTGAGGAGTACCCTGTGAAGTGCTTCCTGGAACCGTTCATGGTTTAGTTTTTAGAACACTAAACATGAGAAGTACTTTCTGGAACCTTTCTAGATTAGACACTTCTCCTGGAAGCAGCTACTCACTGCTGCTCTTGCTTCTTGCCTGCTATCTCTTGCTTTTTTCACATCAATGTTGTCACGTCCGGCTCACAGACATGACAAATAAAAGCCAAAACAGTTTTAAAGCCAAAACAGTTTTAATTTATAAACAACTACGCAAGTGTGGGGAGCAAGGTTCCCCCATTCTCTCTCTCTGGAGCTCTGTGTAAAGATCATTCAAAATCTCCTTGGCAACTGTGGATTGTGCTTTTGTAGTACTGGGAACACCAGTCCCAGGTGCTCTCAATTACTAACGAGCCAACCACACCTGCTGGGCATCTGCAACACAAAACACAGACCAAGACGAACAGCCAGCCCAGCACCCAAAAGCAACGGGGTCGTCACAATGTTATATTGCTGCTACTAAGATACTGCCTAAATGCTCTATCCACTTTCAAGCTATTTCCTTGGCTCATACGGTGTCTCCCTGGAATTTAAATTCTTTTCTACACCCCATCAGAGCATAGCCTAGCCTAGCTTCAGATAACCTAGCCTAGCTTAGTCACTCAGCCCCATGACACTCAAATATTCTCCAGACTGTGTTAGCTGTCTAAAGCTGAAAAAGAAGATCACGGAGTTGGAGGCTCCGGTTACTGGCCTGTACCAGATCTACGATGATGAGCAATAACTGGAAGGGATTGCTGCTAAGACAAACCTCGCTGACAAACCTCACTCTCAACCGTACTCGTCACTATCTGGACCCACGTCCCCATTCCAGTGGGCCAGATGAGCCATGGCCCGCTCTTGGCACTCAACCAAAAAGGCCTAGCGCCGCTTCTACCTCCTTCTGAAAATGATTACCACCCAGGATAACAAGCAAAAAAAGCAAGGCAGAAACTCTTTCCGCATCGCCTCTCCTCCTGTTCTGCTCGGAAATAGATTTGCACCACTGGGAACTCTCCAAGGGGAACAATTCTCCACACCCAAGGCCAAAAGGTCTAAGCATAAAGAGCCTGCATCCCGGACACACCATGATAGTAACTACTCAAATACAACACCAACACGTCCTCGTCATCATATCTGGTGACACATAGTGATAATAGTTCTGAGAAGCTTATTCATGCTTTCATATCGATCCGGCTGGACTAATGTAATTCACTTTTTGCTGGTCTTCCCAAGAAAACACCTGAAAGACTCCAGCTCATTCAAAACTCTGCAGCTAGACTATTAACTCAAACTAAAAGGAGAGAACACATTAATCCTGTCCTAGGTACTTTACACTGGCTTCCTGTTACCTTTAGAAGGTCCTCCTCCTCACATACAAAGCTCTAAATGGACAAGGACCTAGCTGCATTGCTAACTCTTACTAACTACACCAGCTCGAACACTGCGATCATCAGATACAGGTCTGTTACAGGTCACCAGAAGCAGTCATAAGAAGATTGGTGATGCAGCCTTTATGGAACACATTACCCATTAATATTAGGGAAGAAAAACACGCTTAACATCTTTAAAAGGCAGTCTTTTTACCAAAGCATTTTATACATTTTATCTGGCAGTATTTATTTCTCTGTAACTTGCACTATTTTCACAATTTCTCTGATAAACTGTTTTAAGGGTTTTATGACTTTTATTCCTTTTATCATGATTTAAGTAATCCAAGAAGCCTATCAGAACACCAGGTTCTGATATGATGTTGATCATTTTTGATTTATCTTTTACTCCATGTATAGAGATTGCTAATGTGACGTCATGAACGCAACGCATTTTGGGAATCCGCGGCACAAACAAGTCGGCGCGAGCATAGACATGTACACTCATAGATATATGGATGCTGGAAATTGGGCAACAGGTTGATGTCCCCGGACCAGTCACTGTGCTCATAGGGATCAACTCCTTTGACTCCTTTGAGTTTTTCGATATACCTTGTCTTTGCGTCTTTATTTAATTTTATTCTGTATGGCCCGACAATGTTTAATTTCTCTCGCTGCATTTGGTGTGATTTTGAAGTGCTTGAAGCCGCTAACTGACCGCTTACAGCTACTGTATGTTCAATACGTACTAGACCAGTTCGCTACTTGCTGCTTGGACTTCAATTGTTTTCAAGCAGCAAGCATCGACCTGGCCAAACTTACCCACAATTCTATGCGTTTCATGGCGTATATTAGCAATCCTTATTGCTACTGCTGCCTGATTTTATTGATTTTATGTAAAGCACTTTGAATTGCAACTCTTGTACGAAATGTGCTATATAGATAAAGTCTTACTTACTTACTTACTTTCATGTAGATTTTAATGGTTTATAGTTTCACGTTAAAAACTTTGTGTCAAAATCTAGGCTCAACATTGACTACAAAAAGTATAGACATTTACTGCAGCTCAATGATGGTGACACATTTTCCTTTTTAAATTAATCATCATATTCATTCTCAAAAACTATGGATAGCTTTAACAGCAGGTTTTCTCAACCCTAATGTATGTGTTTTTTTTTCTTTCTGAAAAAAATTAGCTTAAAATCTTTGTGGTATAAAGTGGTTGACAAAATGAACTGCCTCTCTACTCTGTATACAATTTCTGGAATGTTGTCAAGATCATCAAATCCATAACTTTTAAAGGAAATTGACGATTATTTACTTTGGTTGTAGATTTCTTGAGGAAGAAATATACTGTCATGCTCTCAATGGATATAATGGGTATAGCCCGACACCTTTCTGGACAATGTAGATTTTTTTCCACAAGGTTTCCACTGCCAAAGTAAGAGCCATATGATATTGCAGAGTGTTATAGACATATTTGTAGCTAATGTTTTGGAAGAATTGGGTGTGTGGGCATCTTAAATGTGTGACATATAAGGGAGTGCAATATTTGGGTAGTGGATGATTGATTTACTTCATATGTATGTTATCAATATCAGGTATCCTATCCTAGATTATATGTGTAATTCCTGTAACATAAACATTAAATAATTTGGGCCTGTAATAAAATAATTATAGGAACTATGTGTAGCCCATTAGAAGTAGTCTTTTATTGGATAATTTTCTCAACCCTAATGTATGTGGTTTTTTTTCTTTCTGAAAAATTAGCTTAAAATCTTTGTGGTATAAAGTGGTTGACAAAATTAACTGCCTCTCTGCTCTGTATAAAATTTCTGGAATGTTGTCAAGATCATCAAATCCATAACTTTTAAAGGAAATTGACGATTATTTACTTTGGTTGCAGACTTCTTGAGGAAGAAATATACTGTCATGCTCTCAATGGATATAATGGGTATAGCCCGACACCTTTCTGGACAATGTAGATTTTTTTCCACAAGGTTTCCACTGCCAAAGTAAGAGCCATATGATATTGCAGAGTGTTATAGACATACTGTATTTGTAGCTAATGTTTTGGAAGAATTGGGTGTGTGGGCATCTTAAATGTGTGACATGTAAGGGAGTGCAATATTTGGGTAGTGGATGATTGATTTACTTCATATGTATGTTATCAATATCAGGTATCCTATCCTAGATTATATGTGTAATTCCTGTAACATAAACATTGAATAATTAGGGCCTGTAATAAAATAATTATAGGAACTATGTGTAGCCCATTAGAAGTAGTCTTTTATTGGATCATTTTACTAATAATGAATGCTGCAGCAGTCTTTTTTTATTTGTATTTTTGCTCAACAATATCACATCCTTAGACTTCACTGATTTCCTATCAAACTTGGCATGATTGTATACCCACATGGCTGATGAAAACAAGGTTGGTGTTTATACATGAAGTGGGGTTGGCTCAAAGTCGTCACGGAATTTGACATGCTGCTTTACTACCACAGTCTTTGGACACAGCCAATGTAGTGAAATGTTGTCAGTAGGAGGGGCAACTAAAACATTTCAATAGCTTAAAAAAACATTTTAACAAAATTGTCATTGTTATGGCAAGTTGGCCTCTAGGAGGCGCCTTATCCTAGCCCATTATGACTCATTGTGGAGTGGCGCCATCAAGTGGATAAAGTTGAAAGTAAAACCCTAATATCTTGTGATATAAAGGTTACAGAAATTCTGTTGGGACCCTGATGGTCGCTATATTTAAACGTATTATTATGATAGTACCCCTGTCCTATTATAAATGTCTATAATCTACACTCATGCCTCATATTCACTAGACAGGTTGCAAAACCACAGAACGTAACTCACAGGTACTGCTTCACACCCTATCAGTGTACAGGTGCAATACCCACAAACTAAAGTTCCTCTCATTATCACTCAGAAGGAGACAAACAATTTGCCAGAATATTTATCATTGAAGATAACACAATTTTCTTGGGACAGAATATTTCTCCCTTCATTCTTGCTCATTCTCTGGCCTGGATTACTGCATTGGCCTATTGGGCACAGGCCCTGGGGGGCTAAAAAATCCACACCAAGTAAGCCCACGAACGCTGCAACAGGGTTGACCATTGAGAAAACGTTAAAGGCCCCTAGCAATACGGAGATGTTTATAGCAAAACAACTGACAGACAGTATAACTTGACAGCGTCCAAAGGAGGTACACAGTGCATGCAAAGTTGGAAGACATGGGCTCAAGGTAAAAAAAAAATTAAGTTAAATCATTAATGGGTGGGTATGTACATTTGGTATGTAGGCTATACAATGAAATTATGTTGATGCCAAAAGACAACATTTACTGACAACCCAAGCTACGTATATAACCCTTACAGCAATAGTAAGCCAACCATGAACTGTCAGCCAAGTCTGTCTCTCTCACTCTCTCTCGCTCTCTCTCGCTCTCTCTCTCTCTCTCTCTCTCTCTCTCTTTGTTCAATTAAGTTCAAATAAACTTGCTTTATTGACATGACCATACTTGAACATTACTGTAAAATCGTAGTAAATTTTGACAGTTTAGATTCAGGTTAAACGTCGCTTACTTGAAGACAGAATGGCACCTCAGAGCTTTGCCTGGTTCAACTGTCAAGTGAGTGTCTTCAACATGATGTGGCTATTGAGTGTCCGACCGGCTCCTTCCAGACTGGCGATGCTACAAAGGTAAGCTGGGTCTTTTGGTAACAACTATGGATCACTTTGTCCTCGAGGCATCCAGAAACCTACTTGAGAGACTCGTTAATGCTCCAAGTCGCTTACGGTTGCTGTTTGCATCCAGAATGAGGACATAAGCAGCAGAGATGCCCTTCTTTCCACAGGTACTGCAAGGTCCCCACAGCAGGAAGGACTACACAAGATTATTCCATTAGAAGAAATTAGGATAGTTTGAAACGTCATCTCACTATTCAAATTCATACATCAAACAGTTTTGTAAAGACCTGTGTAGAAATACAATCCATAGCTGTGCATGAAATCTTAACTTAACTGTTGCCACAGGTGTTTGTGCTAAATAGAGGGCCAGTCATGAAGATGCTCACCACAGCCATCTCCAAAAACTTGGCTAACTTCCTTAATGACGCCGTGGACATGATGGCCAGACCGGAGGAGGCTGTTGCAAATCTAGCCATGAGCTCCCACCAGGTAAAGGACATTTACAAACCAACTATATTCTAAATGAGATCATTTAGAAAGGTGACTTTGAATGAAAATTCCTTCATGAGGTAATGAAGTGTCATACTTTTTTTTTTCTTTGAGAGAGGCTGACAAGGTAAAAAAAAATGATGAAAGGATATTACAATATACAGTGATAGATGAAGTCATCCACAATAGTTAGGAAATAAAACTAAACCTGCATTGTTAAGCTCAGAACTCAGAACCAGTCTCTATGGGAGATCACTGTTGCTGTAATCATTCAGTGAACTGTGTGTGTCATTGTCATTCTTGAAAGTTCAGAAGGGGTTATTCTCTTCACAGTAGTTAAGATACTAGACATTACTACTATAGACCTACGAATAGAAAGACACTTTTCTTTTCAGTTAAACCTGTCACATGTTGTGATTACAGTATAGTAATGAAACAATGTGTTCTTTCATCGTTGTTGATCTTTCAGGACTCAACAAATGTGAAGTCCTTAAGAGGAGAGGATAAACAGCGGAGAAAAAGGATCTTTACAATCCACTGGAAATCTAGAGTTAATAGAAATTTCACATCATAAGATTATAAATATTAATATTGTGTATCATTTAGGTGTTTATGTTGCTGCATTCACATAACAAATACCATCTTCTTTCCAACCTCTCAACGTATAGAGATCTATAGCTCCATCGCCAGGTATGAGTAGTATTCTCCTCTGCCTAACCTATAAAGCAGTGATGTGCTCTGTATTACAGTGGTGGAGAAGCCTGTTGCCCATATCCCAGCGAGGACCAGGAGGCCATCGCTGTCATCACGCTTAGCCTCTTGCACCTGCAAACTCTTCTGCTGCTGTGGTAAAGCTCAGGATTGACCTTTTGTGGCAGGAAGAGCAGTTGAACTTGAACTTGGATGTTTTGCTTTGGGCCTGAAGATTCAAGGTCCACGATCCCATTTGCTTTAGGCCCAGGGGCTTGTTAAAGTAATGATCTGACCACTTTCAAAGTACCTTCCCTTTGGGCTGAGGGTGAGATCATAACGGACTGCACAAGGACAGGAGCCACGTGCGTCAGTATTGTTTTGAAGTTGCTCTGAAAGGAGTTCAAAATAAAATCCTTTCCATTGGACACTTGAACTGTGTTGTGAGTATTTCTATGTAACTGCCAAACAAACACTGGAGCAGTCTCAGAACATAAAAAGCTGACAAGTTGGACAACTTCAAGAGTAGGACATGAAGTTCCAAGATGTATCACTGCTGAAGGCTAATTTATTCAGATTCAATTGGGTATTAATTAATGTGTTACTTACGTTAATTATTGGAACTGTTATGTACATTACTATTTACAGACAAAAACATATGCAGGCTGTTTTTGTCATTGACGAGACAATCATCAGAGCAGTTTTCCAATATTATTATACGCTTTTTACATGAGTTCCAAGATGTATCACTGCTGAAGGCTAATTTATTCAGATTCAATTGGGTATTAATTAATGTGTTAACTTACATTAATTATTGGAACTGTTATGTACATTATTTACAGACAAAAACATATGCAGGCTGTTTTTGTCATTGACTAGACAATCATCAGAGCAGTTTTCCAATATTATTATACGCTTTTTACATGCATATATTTACTGTTCTTCCGGTAAAACAAAAAATCCCATCATTAGTGTTGCAAATCAGAAGTAATGGCCGTGAGTTTACCAGTGCTGTGTGCTAAGGGTCATTGTCCTGTTGGAAGATGAACCTTCGGCCCTGTCTGAGGTCCTGAGCACTCTGGACCAGGTTTTCCTTAAAATTGTTTATTGGTCAACAACAGCAAGGCAAGCAGATATCCAAGGGGGGCACCAAATTGCTAGCAACTTATAATGCATATGAACATGTAATAATTCAGTGGTATGATCCCTAGGGGAACATTTTTAAGAGACTAAAGAAATCTTAAAAGAAATTTAAACAAACTAAAGAAATCACAACACAACTATAACTACATGTAACCCAACTTGGCAAAATACTATATAGGTCACTGTTATGTGTCATGATGACATTATACCACTTAATAGACGTAGGCTCTGGCTTTCCAAATGCCGCGTTCAAGACAAATTAAGACTCTTTTTCCTTTCCCAGTTGCACCGATTTTTAACGCATTCTATTAAAAAAAAAAAGGCATGTCTAGCCTTAGTGATGACACCATGGCTCAAAAGAGAGCATTTTTGTTTTTGTTTTTGGTATTCGCAATTATGTAGGCTACAACTGCTTTCTTGAAATGTTTTAAACACTGTCCCTTCACACATCTTCCCATGCAGTAAACGTTGTTTTTAGCCCATTAACTCTCTGTGAGGCATGTATGCCGCCATTGATACTGATGTCAAATGAGGCGCCTCACTAAAGCAGGGGTTGTTTTTATTTGTTACGACTGGCCTGGAGTTTCTGAGTTCGACCTCCAACTCGTTTCAGTGCGACTCAAGTTGGAGCTAGACAAAAACGAGTTTCAAGTTGTCTCGAACGCAACAATAATGCAGCGCGGGAATTTTGTTCAAGAAGAGAGTTGCGGAAGTAGCCTAAAACGTTCACAAAGCATGAAGCATGAAAAGTTTTGATTACGCTTATTGAAAGACTGTGCAACTACCGAGAAGGCTAATGTACAACAAGAAAATGGTTCTATTCAAGAATAAAAATGGAGGTGGATATTATTGAATTTAAGGTACCAACAGAGAACAACAAAACACTCTTCGTATGGGATATCCTCCCGGAACATTCTGAAGCGCATATTTATGTAAGTGTTCCATCCTTAGACACAACAAGACCGTTTATTCTCTTATCTGTGGTCACATGCATAAACTTAAGATACTATGATACTATGAACTATCTACTACACGGAGGGAGAAAAGCTTACTGCCTACTGTTTTTGAATGTGCAGGAAGCGATTTGGAATGTCTTCTCCGACTTCGGAGCTCTTTACATCGTGAAAGTGTGTTCTAACTCCACATTAGCCAAGCCAGGATTCTATGCAATGGTGAAGTTCTACTCCGCAACACAAGCGTCTAAAGCCCAGAGGGCCACAGACAAGACATGCCTCTTCCAGCGTTCACCTGTTAAAGTAATGTTATTATTTACACTACTCACTGAATGACCGGGCTCAGGAGACTACATGTAGGCATATACTCTGAAACTATGTAGATGTTATTTTGTCCAGTACTGAATCAGTAGCCCAGCCTAGGTATTAATTGTGTGTAAGGAAAATGTCATCAGGAATGTTCAGGTACTCTGGAGAAATATTTGCCCTGGTCTGACTTTTACTGATATAGCTGGGACTATTAATACTAGGACTATTAGTGACAATGACCCCAAACTGTTGGGATCTGGATGGTGATGAGACCATGTTTTTCCTCATCTCTAAGGTCTTGCCCATATGAAATGGGTTCTTGGATACAAATATTTTACTGCAAAAATGGTTAAATTAATAGATTTTAATTGTTATACACCCCAAAACTAAAAAATAACTAAAATATAGCCTGGCCGTATGGGGGTTAAGTCATAAACGGATGCAGATTGAGAACACAATATCTGAGAGCTTTGAAACTTGACATGCTTGTAGTCAGGATGTTGCTTTACCTACTTGAAAAGACTAGATGTGAATATCTTGTTGTATGCAATATATAAAGACATAGGAACACATACATAAAATAAGCAGACATGCAAAACAAATTATATCTATGCAGAATGTTCTCATTTACTTTGTAGTTGCTTTGTCAGGGCCTGTCATAGAAACACATATGATAGCTTGTTGGAAAGGTGAGGTTGTGCTGAATTAATTTCATATAGGCATGACCTTAGATATGAGGGAAAACATGGTTCGGTTTAGTGCTACCTCTGGTAGAGGTATCTCAAAAACTAAAACCCTTTTTGGAAGGTTGTCACTAGCCTACAGTATATATAAGCTGTTTAATGTTTATGGACAGATGGTATGCTTAGTTCTCTTTTAACATCAATTTGCTTGTTTGTTTGTCATTGATTTTTGGTCATTTCATTTAATATTCCCTCTCATATTTAAATTAATTTGTGTAATTGAGTTGTCTGAAAATGTTTTGCTGCTGTTTTTCCCCTTTTGGAAAACAAAAAATGTAACCTCTGAATTGGTTTTCTGTCACCTCAGGTCCAAATAAGCACCAGGGTGAACCCAGCCTTCTCCTTCAATGCCAAGCCTCTTAGCAATGCTAGATGCCAGGAACTGGCCAATCATTACCTGGGATTCAATGGCTGGTCAACGCAGATCCTCACAGTAAGGAACAAGATCTCACTGAACTCGCATGGATACACATTGGGATATGAAATGGCTGGTGTTAAACGGTTGATGAATTCATAGTGTGTAAGAAAAGCAAATCGATTCATTGGGCTATTTGAGGAAGAGGCAAGCTATGGTCAAGTGTTTACTAAACTTGTCTCCTTCACACAAATCGTTTCCATAATAAGTCTAGTGAGAACAGCAGAGCCAGTGCAATGCATGAACCCAGTTTAGTGCTCAGGCAGGCAATTTCATTACATGTGGGGGAGTTTCACTTCCCGAACATCAGAGGCCTACTACTGACCTTTAATTGAACCTCACTTGTTTACACTGTTTTTCTGTCTGTCCTATTTTCCATTGCCTGTTGTTTTTTGGTTAGATGAAGGACTTCTCCAGTTGTAGCGGAGCTGGGACTGGCATGGCTGGCTTGCTGGAGAGTGACAGGGGTGGTAGCCAGGAGTTGTTCCTCAAATATGGATGTATGGCGAAGGTGACCTTCCCCCACTATGGAATGAGCTGCCGGGGCATTGGAGTCACAGAGGAGCCCCTGGATGGAGATGAACGTAAGTGTTTGGAAACATGGGCCGCAGGCCCTGGGTCCCCCTTGAATTCTCGTCCAATAATCTTGAAATTGATCACAGTTGTTTGTAGATAGATGACCTGATGACCTAAAAATGACATTATAAATCCTGAGAAGAAGGATGCCACAACAAAGCACAACTGTCTGGTGACAGCCGCTGCAGTTGCTGCATGTTGTACCTGGGATCCATAAAGGCCTTCCTTCACAGGATATGAGCTTTCGGTAGCCCCCAACTGTTAAACAAAACAGGACTGCCCAACTATAGAACCTGAGCAGCAGGATACAATAACAACAACATAGATGCCTCTGTGAGCATTTGGCTGGGGTTCTTAAGCAGGCGTCTTCCTTCATCAGTGTTTCATTGAATTAGGCCCACAACACCTCAAGAAGGCTCAACAGTGGTGTCTGGTGTCCCAGACCCACCCCCCTCCATACTCCTACTAACAGATAGATTTCAAAATACACCTCAACAAGATTTCCTGTATCTCAGTGTTATTTCAGGTTAATTCACGACCCTAAGAAGTCTGTGAGCGCCTCAGATACAACCACTGGCTAGTGTTTTCAGGAGACTGTTTCCGGACAACCCGTTAAATTCCTTTTTTGAAGAAAAATGAAAAACAAACATTTCTGTGCTCAGGCTAGAACAAAAAGAACCCCATCTGAGATGAACCAAACTGGTGAACAGAATCATTGGGAACATTGAGAAATACTGTCTAATTTTTACTGTGTCTTTAAAGATATCTAATTTTTATAGGTCAAATTGCTAGTGTATTTTAGCGGCATGCAGCTGATTAATACTTTGGTGCAACTGAAGGGTGATTCTAACTGCCACGGCTGAGCCACTGTCTCCCTCAGGGCCAGAGCAGGTGCTCCGGAAGAGGGGTACACTCCAGAGGTGGGCCCGAGACAAAGCAGTGGTTAATGCCTTTGAGAAAGTCATTCTGATTGTTCTGGGTGAGCATTTTATGCCATATCAGCATTAAGTTAGCCATAAGCTATTTTGATGGTTCGGAGTTAGTACTCTATTTTATTCCCGATGGCTCTGGGTTGGTGATGTTTGTCAGATGTTTTGCATGTCTTTTAGTCAGTAGCTTGACATGCTCTCTATGAGTTTGTTCCTGTTCTCATATCACATTATTATTATTATTATTATAATAAAACAGATATCATTTTGAAGAGTGGCCTTTAACCATGGTCAGTGGAAGTCAGGAGCAGAGACCTCGTCAACTTTAGTGGTTTTTACTCTGTAGATATGATTGTTGTGTTGAAAATAAGATGTTTTTCTCCTCATGGGACAGGTATAAACCTGATTTTTGTTCACGGGATTACTTTGCACTCCACTTTTACTTGGCTCATCATGAATCATCACGGTTTCATATGACCTAAAAGGCAGCTGCAATGTCTTTCTCAGTACTGAATACTGAGGCAATGAGTATCTCCACAGCACTGAAGCGTTTTCCTTCTGTGCACTGAAGGTAATGGGAAAATCGCAGTCGAGTGTAGGATTGATCCTGATGAAATTCTCCCCGATGGTGACGTGGAAGGAATCATAAAGGTATGGATGCACCCCACTTCAGCACAGATGGAACAGGAAAGGTGAAATCCATTGCTTGACGTTTGTTCGCACAGTAGTGTGAAAACAATTATTCAGTTTCAAAATTGGATTTTTCGATCGGACTATTTTCGAATCATTAAACTGACAAATCTGCTCAAATCGGATTTCAAGTGTCACACGGACACAACGACGACATTAAATCTAGAGTGATTGGAGTGCTAGAATTCATGCCACTATAAGCAGAGCACCACTTGCACTGGTAACAAAGAAAAGCATCAAAGAACTTACATTGATTGATTCATTGCTTCTATACTGTGAGAGCTCTATGGAGATCAAAAGTCCATGGACAAATGCTATAATATATTGTCTACTGGCACTTTGTAGGACAGGCGAAGTTGGAAGGAACTTACAGTGGTTACTGACGCCAATGTTGATACCACAGCAACCCACGCTGACAAGTTAGTGATGTCCGGGCTTACAAATCCAAACAGTGCGGACAGTTATCGCTGGAAATCTGATTTGAGAAACAAATCCAATTTGTCTGCACTCTGAACTTGTTTTCGTCTTGTGTTTTTACACACTGCGGTTACATGTGTCCGGATTTCTGGCTTTATCCGATTTAAATCGAAGATCCATTTCATGTAACTCCAAATATCTGGATTTTTTGTCTCCGACTAAAGTCCGATTTACACCCCAAGATAACTTGATCGGAGTTGGTTGTTTATCGGAGAACGCGCGCATGTAACTTTTGAAATCAGAGAACAACTGGAGATGACGTCTTTGCGCATGCTTGAGCTCCCGTCCATAGACATATATACATGCATCATATACGTATGTCTATGATATGATAATCGCTGCTAGACGCTCACTGTTCTTGTGCTCCCACATCTCATTCACTTTGAAATACTGAAACGAAATCTAAATTATCAAGACCATAAACCATTTTCTTCTTGTGCTGCATATCAGAAATGGCCAACAGAAAAGCAAATTATTCTGAAGGCTCCTATTACCATGGAAACAATAAACAAAGCTAACTTTAGTATCTAAATAACAACTGCATATCAGAAATGGCTAACAGAAAAGTGTTGTCTCAACCAGAGACATGTATGTCTGGTCTCAACTGTTCATGAATACTAATGGCACATTTTTTATGAATATCCTGCAGACTGTCTCACAAGCTTATTCTTGTTGATTATGAACAAACATAACACAAGAGGCCCAAATAGATATGAGCACCTTTACAACCTCTCCCTAAACACGTATAAGGACGTTCAGATGGCCGTGAATTCATGGAGAGAAATACTATCCCATTTTCACAGGAAACTTCACCTGCGCTAGGCTGTGCACAGCAATTAGGGCATATGTGTCAAATATGTCACAAAGCCTTTTATCTTACCACTAGGAGTGCTCCTAACTCGCGCTAAAACCTTTTACGTAGGAGTAATTTCTTAAAAGTGATTCACAACGGCTCTGAGACCTACTCATACTAAGGATAATACCAACTCCTAAGCTTAAGATAAAAACTCCGTTGCTATGGATGACGTCGCTTCTCATGCACGAGTTTAGAAGGGGTGAGGACGGTGATTGGTTGTTGACAGGCTCTCTCATTAAAAACTCATTCGTGACGTCTCTCTAACAATCCCACTATATCGACTGAAAATAAGAGAATAACCTAGGCTTCAAATTAAGTCATATTAAATAGTTATGGACAGTGCAGTTAGCAGAATGCACACGCATGATGACAAGTTTGTGCATCCAACGGGAATGACACTTTGCACGTTAAGAGAAATATAAAGCGATCAATATAAAATATGGCAATTGCATGTAATCAAGGCAGTAATAATTAAAGCACCCAGCAAACTGTAAGGCTATTATATTTCCAGCCCTTGACCACTTCAAATATCAGCACATGCGGCCCTTTAAGCCCTCCAATCTTAATTGATCAAAGCGAAACGAACGTGAAACGTATAGCCTAAGCGAAAGCCTACTGGTCCCAGGACCAATAGCCACTGTCACCTCAGCGGCATCCAGCTGGTAAGTTCTCAAAAACCTGCTGCAGACCGCTCTCCGTTGAAATGCACAAGTCATCGGTACATCCAACTGTTGGATGATGTGGGGTCTACAGTGCGTTGATAGTTTGATGAATTAAACGGCTGAATGATGATTCCCAGTGTCGTCATTTGATTTTCCGCGAAGCCAAATAGGCTATCTTTATGTTTCCAAACATTTCACTTCGGGACACATCGTTGTTTAAAGGCGTCATTGCATCCCGCGCTAATTCTACGACAATATTAATACCTTCACGGTTTAAGCCATGTCTTTTATCAATTCCAAGTCGGCTGCAGCCATCTTACGATTTTTTGTGAATAGGTCTTAGTGACTTAGGAGTCCTCATGAGGAGTTTTAAGCTGCCCTAGACTTAGGTGCTACTTTTAGGGATAAAATATTTTGTGAATTGCTCTTAGTAAAAAAAATTAGGAGTCCTACATTTAAGACTGACATGCCCATTATTTTTAGGAGTTTCTCCTAAATTCGCCACTTATGAGCTACTTTTAGCCCTAAGATTCTTTGTGAATACGGCCCCTGATCTATCCCCATTCCATACTGAATATTCTGTTTAGATCAAAGGTTTGTTGCGACATATCATGATATTTCAGATGATAGTTATGTGGTAGCCTATACCAATGTGTTGACATTAGAAAAACGTTGACTGCTACTGTTTTGGACAGAACGCGCTAATTCACTGAACAAACATTTTCTTATTACTTTTCCACCACTTGTTAGTCATGTCATCCATTCATATTGATGTGAATCAATCAATACTTATACAACTTTAACTGTGATGTGTTTTTGTTTCATTTCACAACTTATTTACTCTATAATCAACGGTAGCAGGTGCCCGCTTGTAAGCATTCCACATTTGATTTGAACAGATGCGGCCAAGATCTGGATTTTTCACTGCCATGTACTGTGAGATAATAGCAGTTGCCCCCCATGGATAGCAAACCCCGACTTAAGCCGTTATTGGATAAATGCCATCATCTAAACGTACTGACTGTCTCACTGTCAAATGTCTTTGAACGCCATATTTAACATGGCTTTGCTCAAAATCTCGGTTCAGTGTAAATCCACTGATGAGCTAGAAGGTCTAAACGTTTGTGATTTTCCTTTGTGGAAGACCTGAAGTGTGTTTTTTTCTGCCAGGTAAATGATATACCGTGGAGTGAGTATGAGGCAGCTGGAGACGATGAGGACGACGTCTCGTGGGACTTCACTATGCATGGGACTGATTAGTGGGGCAAGCATGGATCCGTTCCTGAGCCTTGAGCTTGAGGAGGCTTTCTACTTACTGTCTGATTGGTAATGTTACAGAGAGCGTTTTTTGAACGTGTTGAAACCTGTTTTTTCTTTACTTATTTTGAATGGTAAGATTGTACAATAAAGGAAGTTGCCTGGCAAGTGTATTACGATGTCGAAGGATATTAATCATTTCAACATTTTGTTTATAACAACAGAGAGTTAGATCCTGAAATATTCTTTATTTATCATTGCCTGGGTATTTTATTGAAGGTCTTTTTCCGACCAGGTTATTCGCACCAGGTTATACCTGTTGCAGTCTTATGTAAAAATGTTAAACCAATTTATGTAGCAGAAATTTGGTGGAAATGAAACCTACATTACCCAAGTGTTTGACTCGGGCTATACCCATGATATCCATTGAGAGCATGCCAGTATATTTCATCCTCAAGAGGTCTTCCACCAAAGAGAATAATCATTAATTTCCTATAAAAGTTACAGATGTGATTATCATGATAAAATTCCAGAATTTTTAAATGGAGCAAAGGGGCTGAAGCTTCCATTTAACAACAAACAAACAAGCAAATATTAGCGTGGAGAAAACCTGCTGGTATTCATTTGACATGTCAAACTATACTTGATACTGTTAACTATGAGAAACTACATGAACGGCTCCAGGATGTACTTCACAGGGTACTCCTCAGAATGAATGCTCCACATCTGGGAAGCCAAGATGATCTTACTGATGGCGTCCTCTTTCCTGGTACTGAAGCTTGCAAGGTTAAGTGTGGCGACTGGTGCTCTGCCATCCACAACATCAGTTATCATGCTGGATTTTACAGCTTTATCAAATCCTGGTGTCTTCTCCTTGGCACGGTAGTACTGTTTTATCCTCTTGGCTTAGGGGTCCAAACCTGAGACTGTATGTTGCAGGCAATCTGGAAAGCCCCTGTGTAAATATCAACACCGTACACCTCATTTATCCAAGTGGGCAGGAAGTTCCCCCCAGATTGATTTCTATGAATTTGGGCCAGCACTCATTAAGCTTGAAGACAACATTGTAGACTTAAGCAATAAGCCCCAAGAGGCCGTGGTTTGTGCTGATTTTAGAACAGGTAAGGGGAGTTGTTAGGCACGACGCGAAACCGTCATTCTTCCGCCACTAAAAAATATAGTTCCTAAATAAATCGTTGCCACGCAACCCTTGAAGCAACGCAACAGTCAGATGGAACACTGGGTATGAAATGCGCTATATGAATACACAGCCTTGCCTTGCCATTCACTGCGCAGTAATATGGAATGTTATCATAGAATGTTATGAGGACAAATTGTAAGGTTATGCTGGATTTTACAACGGCTTTTAGCCAATCACAATCAAGGATTTGAACAATCAGTTTTAGAATCCATTCTCTAGACCACAGTGTAGGCAGCTTTGATAGGCAGCAGCCACCAATTTTGGGAAACTTCACTTTCAACATGAACTAGTTCACTTTATAGTTCACACATTTTAAAATGAACTAGTTCAGTTCATAATTCAAAATGTTGAACTAAGTTTACAGCTCCAAAACTAGTTCAGTTCTTTTCTTAATATGTTGCGAGGTATAATTTTTCTAAATTATTTCCACAGCCCTTATAGAACCACAGACAGCAATTGTTTTATTAGTTTAGCGCTGAAACTATGTGTCAGATTTCATCTTCATATCCAATTTTTAATCCTTATCCAATCAGGATTTACATCTGCATTGAAGGGACAGCTTTCCCCCATTTGTTGCTTTAACACTTGTTGCTGGCTGAGGTAGGAAATTAAGGTTGACTTTGAAAATGCAACATTCAAAGTGCAAAACATTATTGAGGCACTTTTAGATTGTTTGGCTGGCTTGTTTGCCAAACACTGGTGGCTGCCGTTGCCAGATTGAAATCTCTATCTGTCTGCAATACTGCTCTTGGCCTCTATACAACTTTGCCACTCTCACACTTGCTAGGCATAGACAGTAGAAGAAAGCACACGCAGCGATTGACTGGTCGGGCAACCCTGGATACAGGACTGTTAACGGTGAGTTTTTCGCCTAGAAGTCTCTAGAAATCTGGCACCTTATTGAACGAAATTAAAAAGAGTGAACGTGCCATTAATAGACACCAGAATGAACGCGTTCACAGTATCATTCATCAGGCAGTAATATGGTGCGTTCAGTCCACGTTCACCAAAATTATGAACTTGTTCATGAACTTTCTTTCAATGAACGCGTTCAGACACAACACTGGCAGCCACCATCTGCGCCTCCTTCTCCTGGCTAATGCCAGAGTGCATGAGGTGGGAGGAGCTGATACGGTAAGACAGAAGGACTACAACGCGTCATGAAGACCAAGAGCAGCCTTCCCTGGAAGATCGCCAGGTCCACCACATACTTGTCACCTCCAACATACTCCATTACCATTGGACTGGATGCAAAGCCACCATTAGGATCCATGGCTTTAAGGGCCATCATTTCTTGGACATATTCCTCACATTGTTGTTCATTCTCCACCTGTCTCACAGAAACCGAACCCCAGCCCCATACTCTTGTTTTACCACAGCAGGAAATCCAAAGGTTTCAGCAGTGCTCTTCAGACCAGCCGGGTCCTCAAAGTGCTCAGAACGGACAGCATACTGCCGAGGGGCAGGGAAGTGACACCAGCCCTGATCAAGGGTTGCCAGATGCCTCTGGGTGTGGCTCTCCCTCTTGGCAATGGAAATGGCCTCCACTGTATCCCCTGGCAGGCCCAGTTTGGCCCAAAGCTGAGAGAAAGTTTTTGCAGATTAATGTTAAACAACCATCTGCTGACTTTTACTGTTATAGCTGGGACTATAAGCTGTTTTTTGTTTATGGACAGATGGTATGCTTAATTCTCCTTTTACAGCAATATGCTTTTTTTTATTATTCATTTAGGTAATTTGGTCATCTGAAGAGATAAGGCTCTGATGCTCAACCTCTATTACTACTGACTACTAATCTTGTATAGGCCTATCAAGTGCAACCACCCATTCTTAAACTAATCCCCAGTCTGACTTTGACTACGTACTTGTAACTTCAAATATACTCACTAGATGGCAGTATTGATCTTTATTTTGGGAAATATCCGGTGTGACGTGCTGTGTTGTGAAAACCGATAAACCTTCTGCATAACGACATTGCTTTTGCCGATAAGCGGTCTTCCCCAGTCGTCGTTAGATGTTTTTTTGGGGGCGTGTTCAGTACTGACGTCAACAATTTTGTGTTAAGAGTTCAGGCCTGCAGCAGAAATAAACTGTTTCACCTAAGGAATTTTCAGTCATTTAGTAACACGTGAAACCGAAGCACGTGAAATCAGAAAAACTAATGGACAACGGCTTATTACTTTACTTTCCCTCTCGTCATGCTTCTCTAAACCATGACCCTGACAGAGTTTAGACTTAGTACAGGATATAACACAGTGGAACTACAGTTTATAACTTCATATGGGATTCATTTGTGAAACATTAAGAATATTTGTTTATTTATTTTGTATTTATTTATTTGTGAGTGTAAAAGAAAACTTTTCCTATCTGCCAATTTTAGAAGAATAATTTAACTGTACTCGCAAGTTAGAGATAATTCGTTTTAATTTAATTTTTAACTATCTTGTTCTGATATGTGGATTTGGTGATTTTTCAACATTCTTCTATCTTCAACTTAGGCCTACCTGTATTTGTAAGCTATTCATCTCTCTCTGCTTTTTTACAAGTAGGTGAATCCCAATGTAGAGATATATATTCTATTCTATTCTATTCTCATCTTAGTCACATGAGCTAAATCTATGTGTTACCTCTGTGACACATGTTTGAACCATCTGAGTGTTTTATACAGTGTTGACATAAATAGGCTACATGTTTCTCTGTGTGTCATTAAGGATTAGATTCTATGATTAGACTGAGAGGTGTGGTGAGAGTGGTGACAACTCCCCAGAGGGTACACAGAGTTGGCAGGTGTGTGTGTGTGTGTGTGTGTGTGTGTGTGTGTGTGTGTGTGTGTGTGTGTGTGTGTCACGAATTCCCCTGAATTATAGTTTGTTTTCATCTGATTTCATCTTTCTGTTTATTCACCATCTCCTGTCATTACAGATCTGGCCACTCCCTCTTGCCTGGCAATCTCCTCATTACTCTCACCTGGTATTCTCCGCCCATCTCTGCACCTGCAGCTCATCTCCTCATTAGTTTCAGTGTACTTATACCTGTCTACTTCACTTGTTCTTCGCCAGATTGTCTTGTGTGTTTTTGCCAAGCTTTCCTGCGATTGTACGTCTGCTATTCTATTTCTTGGATTACGATTACCCTGCTTGCCCCTTGTCGGATTGTTTGATGTTTGATCTCCCGGTTCTGACCCTGCCTGCCTGTCCATCAGATTCTGATTACCCTGCCTGCCCCTTGTCGGATTATCTGCTGGACTGACTGATCTCCCGGTTTTGACCCTGCCTGCCTATCCATCGGATTCTGACTGCTCTGCCTGCTCCTTGTTTGGATTGTTTATTCTCTGGACTGATTTCCTGGTTTTGACCCTGTTTAGGATTACGAAGTAAAGATACTTTCTATACACCCTGTTTGTTGTTGTGCTTTTGGGTTCCTACCTGCCTGTACCTGAAAACGTGTGTGTGTGTGTGTGTGTTCCCTGAGTCTATTTCATGTTTAACACTACTAGTTTCAATCTCTCCTTCTGTTTGTCGCTCTCCCTCTCTCTCACACAAACACACACATACACATGTATTGTGGTTAAACGAGGAAGAAATAGTCAAGTACATGTGATGGGCTTTGCTGCTTTTTAATAACTTTTGCCACGCACACCACAACACATGCTCACCCCGGAAAACCCAGCAGCTGTTACCATAGCAACATAACCTAGCCCACTCATATCGAACAAATCCCCTACTGTCGTACTCCAACGATGTGTGCCTAGTATCTAGTAGTACCTGGGGGTCACAGGTATGTTTTAGTGTCTGTTTAAGCTCTTTCTTGTGCTGGTCCACCCTCCTCAACCTCTGACTGTGGCCTCTCCAAACCAGCCTAATCTGCCTGTGCCAAGTAGAGAAGGGCCAGAGCTTGGCTCACTGGCTGAGGGTCCTTGGTTGGAACCTAGACACTCCAAGAGGGGTGACCTTGGGGGGTTTGGGTATTAGCTGGGGGGTACCATGGCTGAGGGTCCTGGGAGTCGGACGAGGAGCAGGGACCTGCCTGACTGACACTGGGGTTTGCAGCTTAAAGCCTACTAAGAATTCCCTAAAGGGTTGGTACCTGTGTGATGTGCAGTTACCAAGTACTGGCATACTGTGCCCTGATCACTTCTGTGTTCCAGCTGGGGTGAAAACTGGTTGAGAGAGGCCACTGGATGCTACTTTGGACATGACCAACTGAATGAACTGGATTGGTTTAATTATTCAACGCTCTCCAGCTGCTCGTCAAAGGGAGGTTCTTTCTTTCATCATACTGCTCATTTAGTTGTCATTGGACCTCACCTCTTGAATGAAGACGAAGGTTAGCTTGAGCAGCTCTTTCTGCATATTGTGTTCCTCTGTAGTCAGAACAAGACATTGCGAGTGCCTGCCACACTGGCCGATAAAGACTTGGTGCCTCGCCTATGTGTTTGAATCCTTTGAGTTTGTTGTTTTATTATAACTGCATCAGTCTTGGATTTTAGTACTGGTCGTTGAGTACAAATCGATCAGTACAGATTTATATTCTTCCTTACTACAGGCTATTGGGGAAGGGCTTGGGACTGCTAGGTGCGCATGTTTATATCTACTGATGTTAAGCCACTGTCTGGAAAGTGATGACTACCCTCTTTGGTGTGTGCATGGGCTGGTATATTGAACACTTAATCTGGGTGGAGCTTGGATTTACAATTGCACACTGTTTAATTCCTGGGAGAAGACGTGTACTTATATGCAAAATTAAAATAGAATGGGGGGCTCCTATTAGACATGGTTAGTTGTTAGTGGGTTTTATGCCACAAAACCATAATAAACACTAAGCTTGACAGTGCATAGCCTGGGCGGATAGTGGAAATGTCAGGTGTGTTCATACAGTGCCTCCCATAAGTATTCACCCCCTTGGATGTTTTACCCTTTTATTGCTTTTATAAATCAATATGAGACACATTCACTGCACACTGATCCCCATTTAACTAATTGTTAGACTCCTAGCACCAATTGGCTTGTCTGGGAAGTCCCGCCCCTCTTCTTCCGGCAAATTATATACTGCTCTCGCGGCTGTCTTGGATGATTTCAAAAGCAAGTTTTCTTTGAAAATAGAACAGAAACCTGCTCTGGAACAATTCATACAGAAAAAAGATGTGTTTGCTTTATTACCGTTCGTTGTATTGTTGTATAGTATCGTTGGTCTGATTGGTTAAAGGCGTGTCCAATTACGTGAGTGAAGTGGACCTCCATTTAGTACTTCACCAGACTAACTGAGCAAATGAAATGCAGTGAAGGGGCGGGGAATTCCCAGGCAACCAATTGGCTGGACCTCTGTTGAATTAGGTCAGTAACTTTGAAGGGGGTAAATACTTATGGAATCACTTAATTTTCATTACGTATTTGTATTTAATTGTATTTAATTGTATTTAATTTCATTTTCATTACGTATTTGTAATTTAATTGACTGTGTAGAAATCTGTTTTCACTTTCACTGTTTTCACTTTGACAACATGAAGTCACTCCACTTTCTAGATGTTCCCCTTTACAGAATAATGATAATGCTTAAGGTCCAGGGATAATACCATATTATTGTTATTTGTTTCAGGTCTACAGTTTATCTCCAGATCCATCCTAGTTCCAGATGAAGCCAGTCGTATTATCCTTAAAACGATTATGGATGTTTTTTTCTCCCTGTACAAAAGGTTGCTTTGTTCCAGTATTTTTTTTTTAAAACGTAGGTAAAGTCAGAAGTGCATGAAACACATATTTTGCCTGTATACAAGTTTATTTGAATTTATCATCATAAATATAACATATTGAGCATGTTTATACATGCAAATAAATAAATACATAAATAAATAGATGGATACATAAATAAATAGATAGATACATAAATAAATAGATAGATACATATATACATATATGGATAGATAAATAAATAATAATAACACACAAACAAAAAAAAAGACAAATAAATAAATAAATACATAAATAACTAAATAAATGCATAACTCAATTCTTAATCGGCTCTTTTTGGTTTCATTTTTTCTTTTTGCTCTCCAGGAAAGCATGCAATTGAGCGAGGTTGAAGTGGACTTCATCCCTCACGATCTCCCATGCGCATAAACTAAGCTCCTGAAAGACAAAATGTGAAACATACGTCAGCTGAGGCCGGACACCTGGAATGGTCGTACGAGTTAACAAGACCAAGAATTACAAAGAAAGCATCATTTTAGCAATTGGTCAGCGGCAGTCTTTACGGCGACATCATGCCTACCTTCTCTGTGAGGATGGCGTTCAGTTTCGCGAAATATGACTTCAGAGCTGCACTGGCATTCGAAGAGCGCTTATCTCCCACCTGTAAATAAACACACACACAACGTTCTGTCTCTCTTCGTATTGGCAAAACTCATATTAAATAGGACGTGTATTCGTTTTCAGACTTACGCATTTTTGCAGGTTCACGATCTGACGGCTTAAGATGTTCCTAAACAGTTCAAGATCCTCATTCCATGTTGTCTTGACTTTGCTCAGGTCTTTCTGGAAGATTTCGTAAATATATCCGAGGGCCTCCAGTGCCAGATCGGCGACATCTGCGTTCTGTAAACGCGTCAGAACATCAGTAGCTATTATGTCTATTGGGTAATCAATTATTCCAGAGCCCTTCATTGGTACGGTGGCAGACAGGCTTAGGCTTTGGATCAATTGACTGATAAAAGCGTATGATCACAATTGATGTCTCCTAATGGTAAAATCAATTATTTATAGGCTACCTAAGAGTTTATAGATCCTTGTTATATGATACAGCTTAATCTCGTTCTACTAATAAACCCGAGTCTGAATTGAAATAAAATCAGTTGAAACACAAGTTGGCCTCTGTAGTCTGTAGGACATCAGAATACAAATGGTCCGTCATTTGGCATACCTATGTGACGTGGCATAGCGGCTGGCATGGTGCCACAGAGTGCTACTTTTTGAGAGCATCAGTCTGCATATGACTCCGAAGCCAGGTGGCTTTAAAGGAAACCAGGGGTGTTCAAAAGACTTAAGCCTACCTGTGCCTCCGTGTACACCTCCGCTGGGAAAAGGCGCTCCCTCTTTTCTTTCAAGCATCCTAGAGGAAAGTGTCCGCCCTGCACAAGAAGGCATTTCCGTTATGAGATTAGTACATGTTGCATTAGGAAGATAAAAAGGAAAATTATACGGGACATCAAATTAATCTCACCATCTTTGTAAGCAGCAACACGCTCTCTTCGTTCTTCCTGCCAAGTTGAAATTGCGTCCACCTGCACCCCTCCGACAAAACACTGCCGACGAAGAACGCAATTAAACAGGAAAGAAAGAGCCTCCCAGAAGCCATTATTAGAGCCGGTGCAAGTATAAAGATATTCAGTGAGCTAAGAACTCCGTTAGATGTCTTTGATATGCCAAGACTTACTAAAGAATCTGTCATACCTCTGACATATTTAAACGATGCCCAATCTTTCGGTTTTCACCTTTGTGGCATGTGGTTGGCACAGTCTATTTCATTTCGTTGCTTTCTGTGGCTTTGAAGTTTTTTAGTTCCAGAAGGGTTTGCCCATCTCCTTTACAAATTGTGTAGTGCACCATATTGGCACGAGGTTAAAGTAAACCTGTTTTGCATTTTTACCAGCATTAACTGTAATAATAATAATAATAATAGGCCTCTATTCTAGTTTAGGGGGTATCTAGGTGTGTTTCAACCGTGACAGTATTAGTTTAATCAAATTATATTTACGATCTTTAACTTTCATTGGATACAGTTCTATCATGTCACCTAACTGTGTGCACACAACGGGATGAGAAAAGTGATTGGGCCTATATGGTTTAAAATATTTAGGGGAAAAACCCATTACGATGAATAATACGTCAAAAATATTAAATAAGAAAGTGTCCTATATTGATTTTTTTTTCACCTCACTATCTCTTTCGACCTTTTTCACTATCCACAAATCCCTTCTTTAAAGATGCCCAAAGGTGCTCTTGCTCGGGCAGGATGCAATTCGCTGAAGGCTACACTTGGCAATTGACAAATAGCAGGCATGTTGGAGGTCTTATATATTGACACGTAATGCAACAATCAAATCTGAATACGGTGTCATGTACTTTTTATCATTTGCATTATTTGCGAGTGTGTGGCATATGTCTACTCGGAGATAGTTGATTGTTAAGTTTGATATGCAGATGTTTAAGTTTATTCCCCTTTAACTCAATTAGCATATCAGGCTTCTGAAGTTCGAAAGGCAGCTAGAAAAGTGCCACCTGTTTTTTAAGCGCTGTTCACATAGACAGCATCCGTTAAGTAGCCTACTTAACAGCAGGGCATTCGCGTTACGTGCTTGTTTGTAAAATGCATGTCAAAATTGGGCCCACTCTACACTCTATAGGCCCACTCTACATTTCGGCTGTGTCCGATTTTTGACAATGCCAAGAATAAGCCTCTACTACGGGGAGTTTAAAAAACGTAGCCTACCATTCTATATGTTAGAGACTTAAATGTGTTTACCACTTTAATTAGTATTTTAAATTCTGAAACATTAGTTGCACTCATACAGGTCTAAAGCATTTACACACTAGTAGTAGGCTAGTTTTTACACTCGAGACTCCTTTTCTATAAATTCAACCTTGAGTTATGTGACAGAATTGTCATAAAAAGGTCAACAATGCAAGGATATTATGAAATTGCACTCACTGGATTTATTAGTATAGGCGGCCCAAAACCACACACTATTTGATGACGTTTTCATGTTGTGTAAATATTATTTGTTAAACAGCCATCATGACGCACACAGTTTTGTGAATGGTGGTTTCAGAAAAAGAAAATCGCGGCCCGCAGCCACTTTCTATTTTGCATCTCAACTAAATTTCATTCCAGTCTAGTGGGGAAATCCCATGAATATTGCACGGAACTGTCCGTTGACACAAGAATGGGGTTTTCAACTGGTTTTGTCCCAGGGACCACCATTTTGACTAGAAAGTAATCCGCAGCCCACTGATGTGCCTGCGCGCGTGCGTGTGTGCGTGCGTTCGTGCATGTGTGGGGAGGGGAGAACTGTCAGAATATCTGGGCATAGTGAAGTCCACACAGCCTGTCTATTCATGGTGCAATGGTAGACAGCGACAGTCTCATATCATTCTCTTGCCCTGTACTTATTCTTCAAGTACGCAAAAAAAAAAAAAAACGCTCTCACCCATGTAGTTTGAAAGTTTGCAAAATAGGCCTACACCTCATTGCTTTTGCAGCAAGCTCTGGAAATTCGGTCTGGCAACTTATCCAGAACTTAAGTCATATGAAAATCACGCAGCATCTGTTGCATGTTCTCAATAAGCTTGGCATTCAAGAAAACGTGATGCGTCTCCATGCCACAATAGTTTCGACGGCTACATTGCTTCAGTTGACAGTAATGTTGAACACACGAAACACAGTGGTACCTCCTCTCCGGCTCTGCCCAGTGCCGCTGCTAGGCATTTTGGTTCCCTAAGCATAACATCTTTATGATGCCCTCCCCCCAATATATTCAAACAAAGAATCTTATACCGAAAAAAATATAAACATTTTTAAACTGAAAGCATGCAGCCAAGGTGCTCTCCCCCTTTATTCATCAACTATTTGATAAATCTAATCTATTATAAAATAATAAAATGTAAAGTAAAGTAACATCTAGCTGGCGTCAGTTAGGCATACTTGTAAAATGCATAATGTTTAACAGTAAAATCTCAATTAGCCAACTTCCTCAACCCCAAATGAGTGTCACTTTCTTCCAGGTGCGCGTGCGTGCCAAACCAACAGCTGACCAACAATAATGGAAATCAAGATTTCATTAGACATACCATAAACCTATTAATTTCAGTGTAATTTTGGAAAACCACTACTGTACTTGCTTGGATGTATTGTTCATAGTAATAATCAGGACAATTATTACAATTTTCTCTCGAATTTCATGTTGTTTTCTTGAAAAAGCATTAGACCCAATTTGGGGCTCGCGGACCACTGACAATGGTTCACTGCCTGGCCACAGTTTTAACATTGTTTTATATGGGTGAAGGGGGGGGGGCGCCATTTACCTCAGATTTTCGCAGATTTACCTAACGAAATTAAATGATAGCTAGTTATAGTCTCCTCGATTTAACTTCTACAATTATAATGTGTGCCTGTGAAACTTCGTATGAATGAGTTCATGTTCATGAGTTCATATTCACACATATTAACACCATTTATTCATGGGTAAAGAATGCTGATATAAAATACCCAACCCTTCTTGCAGCTAAGTTATAACATAGTGTATTTGAGTGTAGGCTACAAATATTAGCAATAACATCAGCTAGTTCGAGGTGTATGCATTGGCTAACCATTAAATTAGCAGCACATTTTCCGTATTTAACAATGATTAAACATGGACTTATCTGAAAGTGATGAAAGGGCATCATCTCGCAGTTTCTTTCTGGGGGGGGGGGTAACTTTTTTGAGCAATTAAATATATCTCTTGTTCTGCCCGTTTTGTGATACATGCCTAAAAGGTGCCTTAATATTTCGTTACTGAAATAATATCGGCATTATAATTATTTTGACTATGACGATTTTTCAGTTGCCTATTTCTGGAGCCCCCTCAGGACTTGGTGCCCTACGCACAGCGCGTATTGCACGTTGTGGGAGCGACGGCACTGGCTCTGCCTATCATCACTGTTAATCCGTATTTGATGTATTCCTCATTGTTTTTTCTTTTTCTTTGTTGACTTTTTTCCCCTGTATCCTGTGAAGGTGTGCCTCTGTTGTGGCAGCCTGTCTCTCTCCTCACTAAACACCGATCCATTGGTGCTTCTGACCAGCTAACTCCACGGTAGAACGAAATGTTAGCTAAGGACAGTAGATAACTTCAGTCGTTCTCCAAAAGTTTTACTTTTTCGACTAAACTTCAAAAGTACTCGTAGGCTATGATTATATGCTATACTCCAGATGCTTGTCAATTTCGTACGTTATGTACGTTATGTATAATCCGGTATGGCGTGATGTTGCGAACATCAGCAAAGCACAGGCTAGACTGGATAGGTGTAAGGCTATTCTGTCAGAGTGAATCTCCTTTGTATTATTTTAGAAATATTTTTCTTATTTCAGACATTTTCAAGAGTAATATGGAAATGTCTTGAAATATCAAAGCCTGCAATGCCGCCGCGGACCCCTGGTTGAAAACCCCTGCTCTTTACGTTACAGATGTAATAGCCTAACTTGCAGATCAATGAGCAGGTGGGTTACATTTTTTTCAATGCTTAATGTGAAATATATCTTCATGTCCATCCGTCTCAAACATAGTGGCTAGTTCCTTGTGTTCTCTTGTGCAGAACAGCACACACACACCCTCCGGTGTGTTTGTGTTGATTTTAATAGTTTGTGTGATAGTTCGGATAGCAGTTTGTTGAAGGTGATCTCCATTTCTGGATTGCTCATCACACACACTGTGGTTTGTAAAACTGAAACTGTTTGTCCTGCAACTTTCCCTTTTGTATCGTCTGTCAAATTCTATGGTATGTGAGATGGGCAAGTCCCTCTTAATTTTATGTGAAGCTTTGCCCACATTCTACACACTTCTTCGACAACAGGTAATGAGGACATCAACTGTCCAACCGCGTAGACTTGTTAGCTTACGTGAAGAAATCTTTGCAACAAGTATTGGTCCCAAAGGAAGAGATTGTGTGAACGTTTTGCCAAATCATTGAAATCATCTGAACCTACTGGTATAAGGTTAGAGTGAATAGACAGTTAGTTGACAGTTGAAATAATGAGAGTTCAGAATGTCTTTAACATGTAGACAGGAGGCCTGGACAGAATGCCTGTTTGGAATGTCTGGACAGAGAGATTGCAGAAAGTCTGGATACGGACAAAACATCTGGTCAGATTCTCTGGATAGAAAAGTTCCATCAGTTCTCTCTGGTAATGGTGCTGACTATGAACTCCGGTGCTTTTTGGTAACAGCTCTGTTCTTTGCTGAACAGATCAACAATCCCTAAACTACAATCATAAAACAGCAGAAAATATGTAGATACCTTACTAGGACTTAATCTGTCTGTCTGTCTGTCTGTCTGTCTGTCTGTCTGTCTGTCTACCCATCCATCTATCTTGGGAGGAATCTGTATATTGAGTGATTGTTGTATCACACTAAAGGAGAAGAATGGGTATTTGTAATTGTCCTTACTTTTGTTGTTTTCTTTTTACTTCACCTTGGTAACTTAGTGTTACTCAGTGTGTCATAAATGTAACTTAGTGTGTCATAAATGGGTCATGATTAGATTATGTGATTAGACTGAGAGGTGTGGTGAGAGTTAACAACTCCCCGGAGGGCACCAAGAGTTGCCAGGCTTGTGTGTGTGTGTATGTGTGTGAACTCACATGCCCCCTTTTTTTGGTCTCTCTCTCTACTGTAGGCAGTACTATTCACTTCCCCTAATGCCTGCTGGTCTCGCCACCATTATTTATAGCATTGAGACGTGGTGATATCATGATGAGTGCATCTGTCTTCTTGTCTCGTCTCTTACCTGTGAAAACCTTATTCTTGAAACAACTTTTTGGCTGTTGGGATCTTCCTATTAAATAACAACGCAAAGAGTCTCTGAAGTCCGATACATTATAATTTTGTGTAAAGCCTCAGTTTGTTTAACTGGTATTGTTAACAGTCTTCATCCTATTTAATATGATGACCTATATAGCTAATAACTAAAGTGTTTACATATCAAAATGTAATTAAAATACCTTTGCTTCTTTCTGTCTTTATGTGTTTTCTGCAGACTACTACTAGGCCATTACTACCGAGGTTAATGAAAGTTTTATGATCACAGTTTACACTAGTAAAGTGAAGTACACTTAAAAAAACGAATCACACTCACACACACACACACACACACACACACACACACACACACACACACACACACACACACACACACACTGCAGAAAATCAAGATGCTTGCCATGGTCAAAAGGCCTGGGAAAAGACCTTGGAGTGCCTACTCTATACTGAGACTGAATGCATTGAATTCAGAAATATGTGTGAAAAATGTTTTGTGTGCCTGGTATGGTGACTAAACCAAAGTAGAATGGATGGAAACTGCCATTATCCCAAAAGATAATATACTGGGTGTGTTGCCATGGTTTGAATTTCCCAACCCTGGCATTGCTGACATGACCACATTGACCACTACAAGGCAGTTTCTTGCTTATAACAGTAGTATTGTATGCCTTTCAGTTCTACCAACACAATAAAAGCAATTCCTTTAGCAACTCCTGATGCTATTCAGTCATTGGAATTGTGAAAACCCACAAAGAGCACTTACATGCTCTACAAGACTACAGTCTTTATCCTCTTTCTTTTTATGGTTGTCTTTCTCGACTACACCTTCCTGGTGCAACTTTTACAACTGTTGTTCCAAAGTAAATTATACTCCAATGCCACTTATGTTTTGATTCTGCAATTCTGATTGTTGTGCTAACAATTGTGTGTGTTTCAAAGTGTTTCCACATTGAAAATGAATAGTGGGAATAGTGTGAACAGTTGTGGGAAAAGTGCATATTTGTAGAACTGAGGTAATTGGTAATTGTAGTGTGTTAGCAACCAGGTAAAACTGTGATATGATTTAATTCTAGAAGATTTTGTTATTTGTTTCGTGAATTAAGTCAAGTCATCTTACAGCAGACTGGCACCATATTCAGTGTTGGGCCCGTTAACTTCCCCCCTGTCTGCAGTACTTCTTTGTTTCTTTATCAAGCATGTACTTGTCCTGTTCTCATTTTGCAACCCTGTGCACAAAATGTCTTTCCAAGACACCTCAGAAAATTCTTCAGTTTCTATGTTTTTCTCTCTTCGTGTCTACACACAGGTCCAACTCGCCAGACATAAAACTGCATGTCTACACGCAAGCAAAGCTGCATACAATGTATTCATCCCAAATGAACCAAACTATTGGAGTGACTAAGACATTCGTGCCCACGTTATAATGGGGCTGGAGCTCATATCAGGAGAAAGGCATGTTTGTGATTAACTTCCATCTCTCACCCCTCATCCCATCCCAGAGACCAACTGACACAAATAAGTGGTTTGTCTTGATATACAGCGCTTGTATTGCCCCCGGAGGGCATAAACACTTAAGAAGGTGAGTCACTCTGTTTACTCCTGGGCAGCTTTTGCGCCCTTACATAAGGTAGTGTTTGTGTCTCAGGCATTATTGTCTTTGAGACTGTCTTCCAGCATGAGCCCCAGTGGCCCAGGTTCAAACCAACAGCCGTGCCCTTAAGTCAACTTTGCAGTGTGGAGTAGAGGGATGCCTCACAGTCACATTCATGAGTCATGCTAGCAGTTGGAGGCATGCATGTGAGCGATTCCAATAGATCTACCCACACACTTCCATTAAGAGTATCCATTAAAGAAGTACTACGGTATTTTTTAACCCCTGCCTATCTTGCCTATCTATCTTGTCGCTTTACTGCTTGTTTTCGCCGCTATTTATAAAATGTGGCTATAATGCAATCCTCTTGGGCAAGCATCTGCGTCAAAGTAAACCACGTATAATATTATTAAGGTATCTGACAACATGGAAACATGTTACAGAAGTCTGTCTGAAAGAGTAATCTTATGGGAGTTGAGTTGAAGAAAACTGTGTAAACACGGTTGGGGGTTAGCCATCTGAGGAAAAGTGTGGTAAAGTTACAGAGTTGGAGTACACCCTAGTTTGCTGTCACCTAACAAAAACATGGGTCACGCTACTCAGCTACAGCTACTGAATGGAGTGTAAGTCAGAGACCAGAAGAAGAGAAAGGTAAACCAATGACTGTAGAAACATAATTTTCTACCGTTTCTACAGTCATTAAGCTAAACAGACACAGGTCTATCACTAAAGGGATCCTTTCCATGTTGTCAGACAATTACAATAACATTATGAGCCTGTCGGTGGCAAAAAAAAAGAGGTTTACTTTGACGTAAATTTGACATTATTGTTTTTGTCCCTAGTAAAAAGAATTGACCAAAAAAGATGGGAAAATTGGGCCAAAATACAAAAAAAGACCCCATTTTTAGTTTGCCTGTACTAGAAAACAATCGTATTAGATGAAATAGTCTGAATGCTAATCCTGAGACTGCACATGGAATCACATAATTTGGTTCACATCAAACGTTGTTTTAATAAGGCATTGCAACATGATGTCAGGTATCTTAGGAGAGAACTATGTCAGATAATTATTCTGACCTTTGCTTATATCAATCCGAAGAGATTTCTCTGGTTAATAAACAAACAAGCAAACAAACAAATAAACAAATAAATAAGAAACATATACTCCTGAATCACTGTCTTTTTGGTAATTATAGTAAATTTACCATGGCAGGCAAGAACCTGCATGGTTGACTGGCAGCCAAGGAGTTACAACATGTTTGCCATTCTTTTCAGAAATACATATCCAGGACAATATTTCATTCACCACAAATCTATTGATGTTTCTCTGAATGTTCTTAGTGGAATAACCAGATTTGAAACCAATTTGATCCATACATTTGAGTAGCCTGGCCATTACCAGCCTGTGACTCCATTTCATTCCGTCTTTCAGTCTGGGCCAACCCAATGCATTTTGGTTTCCGAGATGGGCGGGTGCTTATCTTGAGGTTTAAAATCATTGGAGTTCCCTTAACCAATCAGCAACGTTTAGTAAGCATTCGGTAGATTAAACTCTTCCCAAAGCCAGTTGGGAGAAGAGCTACGACGTCCTTTCCAATCATAAAACTTACAAGAAAATACTCTTGTTCTCCTTTTAATTTTCTGATGTTCTCGAGAGTTGAGACAACTTTTCCGATAGCTTTTCGTGTCTTTTCCTCCAAGGCAAGTTTTGCGTCACAGCTCTGAACTGTTCGCTGATTGGTCCTGCAAAATTTTGGAGACGATTGTCAATGGGGTTGGGCCAGACTGAGTATGAGCTTGAAATCAATTCAGGCGGAAATACGTAGGCTGGTGTCACCAGGCTAACATTTGAGGGCATTTCGAAAACAACAAATACCGTACAGTTTGCTACACAGACAATGCAATATATAATCAATATACACCCTCTCACACTTTTCTCTGAGTTTTTATGTGAGTTTTTAAGTTTAGTACCATTTATCATGATTGAACCCTTAGAGGCATAGACGGATTATGAAACCATGGGCCCCTGGGCCTGGATATGTAAAAGGCCCCTTTCCCCTTTGCGCGCGCAAACACACACACACTATTAGGCGTGTTTGTAAATATGTATATATTTATATATATAACCAACAATGTGTTGGATTTTACGGTCAAATTAGAACCAAATTAGTTACTTCGGCTATCGTATTGGGAAAGTAGACAGGTCAAAGAGAAAGCCATCAAAAAAATGGATAGCACTCTGACACAAGGTAACGTAAACAGACGGTCAAAGTGCTGAAGTGTTCTTAAAAACGATTTGGTACGGCGCTACACACAGCAGCTTTATCTACTTCTGGAAAACACATACACAATCAAACAGGCGCTCGACGGCGGCCTGACTCCGAAATTAAAACAACCTGGTAAATATGGGCACGGCAGCTTGAATGATAGCAGCTGTACAGGAGACGTTATTGCTATGTCCCTGTTGTAGTGGTCATCAGCTCGTAGGCGATGATGAGCTATATGACAAGGCAAAACGTCTGTCTGACCCCTACAACAGGGACATTGCAATAACGTTTTCTGCACAACTCCTATCATTCAGGGCCTGTTTTAGAGCAGAGATTGCTCAGCAGTCCTCAATTTGCCAAGATGCTGATTGTGGATTATCACTCCGTAACATCCACCTTCGGTGAGGTGAGCACTGCCCTACTATTGTTTCTAAAATCTGACAGTGGCAACAGCGGAGTGATCCTTTTCCAAATTGAAACTAATTGAGACCTACCCGAAGGACAGCATGGAGCAGGAGAGGCTGAATTGGCTGGCTAACCTGTCCATTGAGAAAACATATCATGCATCACCACTTTTATGTTTGAAAGGCATCATTAGGCTTAGATAGATAGATGGATACTTTATTAATCCCGAGGGAAGTTAAGGTCATCCAGTAGTTTATACACTTAACTCACAAACATGCATACATGAATCACAATAAAAACAATACACACAGGGAGAACATGAACACAGGGAGTGGGGTGTTTACAGGTACAGGATAGATCTGGCCCTATATTACAGTGTGCATTAATTTGGACAGTGTTGATGTCCACGAGGAGAGTAGTGCAATGAGTGCAGAAAGATAGAAGGTTCATGTGCATGTGTGGATAGTGCAAAGATAGATTACCTGTGCTTGTGTGTGTGAGGATAGTGCAAAGTGATATAAATAGTAAAGTAAAGTAAAGTCTGTCTAAGGGGCTAGTATAGCCAGTAAAAGGATGGGCAGTGGGATGGAATATAGTGAGATGAGAAGAGGAGGGCAGACTGAGGTAGACTCATGCAGAGAAGTCCATCTCCCTCCCCCTCCCCTTCTGCGTGGTGTTATAAAGCTGTATGGCCCTGGGGACAAAGGACTTCCTCAGCCTGTCCGATGAGCATGACAGAGACAGGAATCTGCCACTGAAAATGCTCCTCTGCCCATTGAAAGTACTGTACAGCGGGTGGTGGTCATTGTCCAAGATGGTCAGCAGCCTACTCAGGGTCCTTCTCTCCGCCACTGTTGTTAGGCGGTCCAGTTCGGTGCCAACAACAGCTCCTGCCTTTCTCACCAGCCTGTCAAGTCGCCCTGCATCCCTCTTCTTAATGCTGCCTCCCCAGCACACCACAGCATAAAAAAGGATGCTGGCAACAACAGACTGGTAAAACATGCGCTGGAGTTTGTTGCAGAAATTGAAGGACCTCAGCCTCCTCAGGAAGTAGAGCCGTCTCTGACCCTTCTTGTAGATGGCATCTATGTTGGCTGACCAGCCCAGTTTACTGTCCAGATGATCTCTTAAGTACTTATAGGTGCTGACCACCTCCACACTGACACCCTCGATGGAGACTGGTAGCAAAGGAGACTGAGACCTGCTAAAATCCATCACCATCTCCTTGGTCTTGGTGGCTGCAGGTGGTTATGCCAACACCACTGCACAAAGTTGTCCACCAGGCTCCTGTACTCACCCTCCTGTCCATCCTTGATACACCCCACAACAGCAGAGTCATCAGAGAACATCTGGATTTGGCACGACTCGTGTTGTAGGTGAAGTCTGACGTGAACAGGGTGAACAGCACTGGTGAGAGCACAGTCCCCTGTGGAGCGCCGGTGCTGCACAACACAGTCTCAGATACGCAGTCTTTCAGCCCGACAAACTTCGGCCTCTCCGTCAGGTAGTCAGTGATCCAGGATACAAGGTGGGCGTTCAAACCCATCTGCATGAGCTTGTCACTCAGACAGAGGGGCTGGATGGTGTTGAAGGCACTGGAGAAATCAAAGAACATGATTCTCACAGCACCTTTCCCCTTGTCCAGATGAGAGTGTGCCCTGTGCATTAGGTAGACGATGGCATCTTCCACGCCCACCTCCTGGTAGGCAAACTGCAGCGGGTCAAGTGCATGGCGTACCTGGGGTCTGATGATGTGCAGTAGCAGTCGTTCCATGGTCTTACAGATGTGTGATGTTAGAGCGACTGGCCTGTAGTCATTCAGCTCCCTGGGGTGTGGCTTCTTTGGAACAGGGATGAGGAAGGATGTTTTCCACAGAGCAGGGACCAATCCCGTTGGAGGCTCAGGTTGAAGAGATGCTGCAGAGGCTCACCCAGTTCCACAGCCCATGCCTTGAGAAGTCTTGGACAGACTCCATCAGGGCCAGCTGCTCTCCTGGCTTGCAGGTGTGCTGAGCCTCTGGCTGTGCTCAGTCAGCCTGTCGGTCTTGACGTTCAGATTTTGCGCCTAAACTATATTGTATCGCCCCGTCACATGATCAAATAGAGATTTGACATTGGACAACAAGCTATATATTAGCCAGCATTCATCATTGCATATCTGTATATGACAAAATAAAAAAATAAAAAATATGAATTTAATTGAATAGTTTTTTTTATAGTTAATTATAGTTTATGTAGGATAAGTAAATTATTGTGTTATAAATTGCTACTATTTCCCTTCCCCAAAATAATGAAATATAGGTTTGCCATTTCGAGAGGATATACAGCATAAGTTACTCTTTCAAATATAATATAATTCATCTTTGACCACAGGCGTGTTTACATAGCGACACCATCCAATAGTCGCTTACGAGAAACACATCGACTGTGGGCCCGCTTTGCCCACGGTCCCCAATGCAACCGCTCTGCCTGCACAGTCTACAGTTACGCCCCTCAGCGCACATACACATTTTCTGACACAACGCTGGTACACTCAATTAAAGGCAAATTAACAATCTCTTTCAACCTACACCTCTTTCAACCACAAATAAGAGATACATTACAGCAACTTCACGCCGAGGCTCTGGCCCAGGGGCCCCCTGAGCTCATGTGCCTCTGGGCCAGTTTGGTAATCCATCCCTGATTAGAATCAACGTGTTTGTTTGTTTCGGTTTGTTCGTGGTGCTCTCTACGCAATGACAGGGTGAATAGGCCTACTGTATACGGTTGTGGCCATGTTTCAGGCTTTAACAAAAGTGATGCCCGATGAGCAATACATCACTGTCCTTTGGGCTATGCTTTATTCGTTTTTTTCAAAAGAAGGAAAACTTGACGTTTACAAATAATGTTTGTTAAAACACAAACATTTTACGTGACAGTAATGCATGAATAAATAATCATAATAGCATACGTACAAATAAATTAAGCATGTCGTAAATTTGATCACATTGGTGAAAACGATGAGAACAAGGACCGTGGAATGATGAATTGTTGCATCTAACGACGACGTTTGTGCCCGTGTCTTCTTGTCCAAAACAGGTGATCGGAGGCGTTCTGCAAGATGAACCCGAGCGTGCGCAAGGTTTCCTTTCGCACGACCTCCCACGCGCAGGCGCTGAATTTCTGGAAGCACAACAGGAATTGGAGAATTTTAGGACTCCGTTCAAAATGAAAGTCATGGACACATAGTCGTCGCAGTTCATGGCGTGGATTTTTTTAATAGGGTTTGGTCTACCTTTTGTTGAAGGAGGTCTGCCATTTCTTTAAAATACGCATCCAGTAGGATTTCTCTGTTAGGAAAGTCGTCTTCGTTCGCCTGAGATGAGTTCAAAACCTTAAGTAGCAACAGTAAAGTTATTATTATGGACGTTCAGGCTCATTCATTTAGCAACGAAAATCAACCAAAGACAGGTAAAGTTTATGGATTACAACTTACACACTCGTTCTCCTCGACCAGTCGGTAAACTATGTTTCTGAAGTCGTCTACTTTCCTTTGGTCCCAGCTGTTTGGCATGGTGTCATTCTCAAACAGGACATCAATTTTTCTGAGTGCTTCATAGATAGATTTCTTTATGCCAACGTTGACCTGTTGTAAAGAATCACGTTCATATTGTCCTTTCGGTGTGCTGCCTTGTATCTGTGCACCAGATGCAAAAACCTGCCCTTACCTGTGAAGTCCCGTTCGACTTGAAAGCAGCGGCAGGGAATGTAAGCTGGACGTTTTGATCAAGGCACTCGAATGGAAAATAGCCTCCCTGAAACAGACAAATAATTTACTCGTACATTCCGATTTCCCGGCATAACGAGATGTATCTAGGTACACGATATCTTTTAAAAGTGTATATGTTACCATGTTATCAGCAAGGCCGTTGACTTTCTCTACTAGTGCCCCTTGTAGCCGGCACAGTGAGTGGACATGCACAGCGCATAGCATGATGCTCAGCAAAGTGAAGCTCTGTGGTGCCATTCCGTCTGTAGGTCCGCGATGCAAAAACTGCAACAGATGAGATGAGACATCTTTAAATCACCTCTGCAATGATTCATTCAAACAATCATTCATTCTTTCAAGATTAAGCTATTATTGGCGCGATGAACGATGGTGGTGCCTCCTGACCCGTTTTCAGTACCAAGTCGTCGTAGGCTGGTTTGCAGTTGTGTATGCCCGGTAGATCCATGTTCTGAATTTAAACCTCCTGGATGAATAGATGTACGAAAAGTGAAATAAAATGCCTTCAGCGTGAATGAAATAGTCTGGAAAGTTTGAGAAACCACACGAGGAGCTTTTCGATCTTCGGTGACCACTGTTCCGCTTTTGTGGCTTCGTTAGCGGTAGCCTATAGCTTTTTTGGTAACTGTGGTGGCAGAGACCCCAAACTCCACAACCAATGACTGCATAAATGGGTAGACTTAATACTCGGATGCAAGTTGTCATTTTCAACGCTTGTACGAGATACCTTGTAACCTCCTCTTGAGGACAGTGGTACCCGTTCACCTGCATAAAACCCCTATTTGATAATGTTCGAGTCTGTTGTCTGTATGCATGGGGAGCAAATTTACATGGGTCAACTTTCATGAGCCAATTATCATGTAGCATTTGATGAAAATACCCCCGGACAACTGTGGGTGTCAACACGTCTATTAATCTATTAAATTTCTAGCAGCAAGTGGCACAGGGAACATTGTATGAACAAAGGGTTGAATGTTTTCCACTAAATATAAGTAAATTCAAGATGCAATTTAATGGGGTCATTTTCATTTCATTTTGAGGGCAACTGTTTGTAGAGTGGTAATATGTATAATATATTCGAACTAGGAAGGAAAATAGCTCTATACTGTAGTACAGTTCACTGTTAGTAAAGGTGCCCCCCCCCCCCCCGCCCCCTCTACATCTTTGAACAGCTACGACATAGAGTAACGGTGTCTGGTGGTTTGGGTAAAATAACTGTTTAGAAATGGAAATGCTCGACATCCTGCGGTTTACGAAAAAATTCCCAAATAATTCGCTTTGAACATGCTAAATTAACGGCCTCCTCCCTCTTTCACTTTTTTTATTCGAATGAGCCCTATAAAACCACAGAAGTGGAGATGGAAGACAAACCACATAAGATCGACTGGATCTACAACCACATCATAAGCAAGTATGGTCAAGCTTGGAAAAACCAAAATGAAATTAAAATATAATGGCAGTTTTCTTCACCTTGCAGTGTAATGGTTTGGTTGTTCTCCTTTTCAGTTCAGCTAATCTACAGACAGAATGGTACTTCAGAGCTTCACCTGGGTGACCATCATCCTCTGCTTTGTGGATGTCAGCGCGGTACCCATTACATGCGGACTCCAAAGAAGATTGGTAGACAAATCCCACAGCCTACTAGAGAGCATGGTGAGTTTTGAATCGAAACGTTGAATCGAATCGCAACATATGGTTTTATTCATGCAGTAACAATGTTACTCCGTCTTATCTCACAGAGTGGTCGCTTTCCTGTGGAGTGCCTTGAGCATAATCTACCGATTGCATTCCCGTCCTCTGCCTTTAATACCTCTGAGACAGCAGAAGTAAGTGAAATCCTCGAAAAGCAGTGGTTGTGGATGAACATTGACCAAATAGAAGAGAACGTCGTTCTTTTATCACACTGAATGCATCATCTGTTTTTTTACAGAGTGGTGGTGCAGAGAAGGCGGCTTATGAAACTCTCAAATTGATTGACACTCTGTTTGCGAATGACTCTATGCCGACCAGCTGGAATAATCTGGAGGATTTCCAGGACATTATTTACCGTCAGATTGAGGAGAGCGAATGCGTGAGTCAAACAGCTAGTGATTAGAAAGACAACTCAATTTGTTATAACAGTATATTTTAAATATAATATTGCATTCCCGTCTAAACCAGATTATGAGCAAAACTCAATCATCTCAGGAGGATTTCCCAGCTAGAAATGCAACGCTGAAAACATACTTTGACAAAATAGCAACAGTTTTGAAAGAAAAGGTGAGGAAATGAGGCGCGCGCAGCAATGTTCTCTATGTAGTTTTGGTTATTGAATTGTTATTAATAACTATTATGTCCCTTTCCAGGAATCCAGCGATTGTGCGTGGGAGGTGGTTCGAAAGGAGATATTATACACACTCAAATTTATACTCCAGAGCTCCACCTACCTTATTTAGTCAAGAAGCAATGTAAAAAGAGATATATCTATCTAGCCTATCTATCTATCTATCTATCTATCTATCTATCTATCTATCTATCTATCTATCTATCTATTTATTTATTTATTTATGTTTTTCCAAAACTTTCAATAATTTCAATAACATCAAGACATCATCAATTTATTTTTTTATTGTTATTGTTTTTTTTTTACCACTTGTCAATTAAATCCTATATGTGTATGCATGTATGTATTTTTTTTTTTTACACACCTTTGTAAACAAAAAATAAATCTGCAAGAATAATAGACCATTGCTTTTCTTCAAATAATTGAGATTCATTCATGCAAGTGAAATTCATATTTCAACACATATACATTAGAGTAACTATTCATTTGGGGCAATTTCAGGCTTACATCCTGGGTGTGGGGGATAAAGAGGGGAATATTTTTTGCCAAATAAGAACCTATAATAATGACTGATTGACTGGCACCGATACACTTTCAGTTTCGCTTTCCACTTTCCATTTACACCTACTACATTTCCGGAAGCGCTGGAGTAACTAGGGAAATCTGCAACTAAGTGCTTCGCTTTTCCTCTTTGACCAGAGTGTGAGCTCATCTATACAATTCGTCTTGATCGAGGTCCTAATTACATTGTCTTCGCTCACTTCTCCTGGCGATGAATCTAACTGTAATTTAAAATCCTTGTCATATAGGCGTCACTTTGCATAAAAGTGTTTGCCAAATACCAAAGCCTTAACCTTCCACAAGAGTCTCTCCAAAGTCAGCCACAACTTAGTTAAATAATATAGCTCAGTGGTCCATGTTGAGGGATCTGATGTCCGGATGTTCAGTACAAGTCAAGTCAGCTTTTATTGTCAATTCCACATAGCTCTGCTTTATAGGGGATAGGGATTTTTTTTCTCAATGATAACAGTGCAACATAGAACACAACAAATAACAAAAAAATATTAAAGGCACAGTCCACGACTTTAATCGCATACACATTTAGTCAAATTCAGCGAATTGCTCCTCACGGTCCTCTGTCTGTTCAGTGTTTGAGCTGCGTTGCTGTTGGTACCCAAGAAATCCTCATTTTGCATACCAGAGGATGAAGTCAGTGCTTTATCGTATGCATGTTCACAACAAACATAAAGAGTCCAACTAGTTTTATTACTTATGCATTTCTGCAGCTTTTCCATTTGACGGTGAAATATAATTCTTAAGAGCTCTACTAGCTCAGGGTCCTAAGTGTCCAAATACTGTAAAAATAGATGAACGCAATATTATATCAACTACGTTTCAGACATTAGACTGTAGGCGGGCAGAAAAGCAGGACAAATCAGTGGTCTGACACTCTGCCTCTTTGACGATCTCCTCTGCCATCTAGACAGTCCAAGGGTGACATAAGGGGAAGTCTCACAGTCTTTGTGATCACCAACACACATTCCTCATTCCAGCTGAGGTGCGTCCACCATGCATTTCTCCGACCAGATACAGTCAACGGAGAACCCAGCTACTCACACATTATTCCAATATATAATGCGAATAAAGTCTGCAAATTATTCCTAAAGGCAACGGAGAACACAGCTACTGACACATTATTACAGTCAAGGAAGAACACAGCTACTCAGACATTATTTTCTAGGCCTTTTGGTATGTATTCGATTGTATTCAGAAAGCCTCGTCTGAGGGTTTCTCTGTGATGTACCAACTCAAATCGTGTTGGATATGGCTTTGTCATGTCTCGGGGTAGATATATCGTATCTTGTTTTCGCTTTGCCACAGTGTGGTGACATATTAGCCTAACACCATTTTAAAATGTCACCTGATTTAACGTCATTCTCAGAGTAGATCAATGTCATAATCATAATTTGAAGAATGAAATTAGGGGAATTATTGTAACCTTTATAGGTAACATATTAGAAGTAGACAAGCATGATTACTAGATGGTCCATATGGGAATGGAATCAATATGTATTCAAAATTATTGATTTGTTTAACTTTTTCCTTAAAATCATACTAATTTTTACTTTAAGGTTATGAGTTAAGGCGAAGGATAACATTTGGTTCATTCCTGATTTACTTTCAATTGTGGGTTTGTGTTCGAGCAAACCAACATATATATTTTTTTTTACATTTAGAGAGACATTTCTGTACATTCATACAATAACTTTTCAAAAAGTAATGTTGTGCAGTAAAGCTAAATTGAAATATAAATGTAAATGCAAATGTTAAATGTTACATGTTACATGTTAAAAGTTAAATGTTAAAAGTTAAATGTTACATGTTGCAAGTTACATGTTGCAAGTTACATGTTAAATGTTAAATGTTAAATGATAAATAATAAATGATAAATGATAAATGATAGATGATACATGATACATGATGATACATGATACATGATTAATGCTGAATGTAAGTGTAAATGCAACATTTTAAAAACGGTCCCCCTTTATAATGTCACACCGGTTCTTATCAAGAAATTCGCTATCATGTTCATTAGGCTACATGTCTATAATGGGCAAAATCAGTCCAGAGAAACGATCAAAATATTGTCTTCATTTACCAAAATTTAAGGTTTGATTTTAAACATTCACCAAACTCGGTGAGGTTGTGGCACAATTTGAGTTTTTTTTGTTATGTGACTGTTTCTTGAATGGTGATTTAGGGTGGAATCACAACTTCCTATTTTTGTCTTCGAGATTCCACTGAAGGCACTTATATATTAAGGGAAGTCCCAGAGATGACAGCGGCTCATCTTGTGGGTGACAAAAATGTATTTCCCTGCACGTTGCAGGTGCCCGAGAAAGGTCGTTTGACGTTACCGTCATCCCGAAATCCAATTCATGTGTCAATTCCTCTAGCCTTGGCGCTTTATCTTCGTTTCTCTGTTCTTATGATCAGAGAGTTCAGGCACTCCAATGTGCTGTAGATTTCATGTCTGACAACCTCCCATGCACAGAAACTGTAGCCCTGAAATGAAAATATAATCAGTAGGTATAGCCTACTCATATTTTAGATGAACCTGAAATACTGAGTTGCACATTGTCAGGATAACTGATACATCGTGTGTTATTTGTAAAACAATTCGATCATTACCTTTTGTTTCAAAGTGTGTTTAAGTTGTTTAAAATAGTGTTTCGTTTTATGAAGCAGCCCACTGTGAAGTGCATCCAGACTCGCACGAAATTGTCCCTCCGCCAGCTGTGAAGTCAGTAGTCAAAATCAGGGATGACGATGGCCATTTGCAGAAGTCTCGGCTTAAAATCGTAGTAACACAATAAAGAAACCTTACGCATCCAGACAGGTTTGTGGTTTGCCTGAATACAATATTGGCGAAGGCGTCCGTGCGTCGATTGCTCCAAGAGCATGGCTGGTGGGGCTTGGCAAAAATCTTTCTGACTTGGCTCAAAACCACATAAGAGGTCAGTATCACATCCGCCTGTGCTGGGAGAATTTTCCGTTTATTTGTCTGCTTAAAAATAATAATATGTGTGTGATGCAGAAACACAAAATACATCGCACTTGGAAGCAACTCAGTCAGAAAACTCTCCGCTAAACTAAAAATTAGGTGTGTATTTATCAAAAACTTTGCATCACCCAATTGCATTCTCGATACCATGACTAACTATGGATATGGACTGGACGGTTGGTTAATGGTTAGAGAGAGAAGCAGTTTCGATGCTCCCTCGGGCTATGGTGACAGTTTGATACCTAATCTGGTAGCCTAGATAGTCTGTTTATTGTTTGTATTTGTCTATCTGGTGTTTTACGGTAAAATAACAAATTCAAATAAGACGTTTACAGTAATTCATGTAGTAAGGAGTAGCCAAGAGTCAAGAGTTTCCAGTCGTTACTTGTGCAGGCTGATAGCTTTGTATCAGACGTTCCATACAATATACGCCTATTTGCTTTAGCTTGCTGATCTAACGAGTCGTACCCGTCCCACCACCACACTTACATCCAGTTGCTTGGAATTTTCAAAAATGGCATTCCTGAGGACCAGATGTTGACGGAAATTCTCCTCCAAGCATTGCACTGGGAAATGCCCCCCCTGTGGAATCATGTAAAACATCATGTGCTGGTCTTATTTTTACGGAAACTGCATTGCAGTCCCTTGTCTGTTTATGAAAGTATACCGTGTTCTATCAACCTATCAGATAACTACAATCGAAAATGACAGCCCCAACCCATCCCTGGCTTTGTGAAGCACCTTAAATAGAACTTACCATTTCCCAGAGAAGTTTTAGGCATTGTTCATTCAGGTATCTGAGACGTCCATCCTTCCATCGGCACCCCATAGTGAAACCCATGAAATACAAACTAATTCTCAACCCGAAATGATACATTGTATCCTTCCACACTCTCCGAAGGTCGTTCTGTTGGCTTTAGACTTATTTAGCAGTGCATTTCGTTTTAGTGCGATAGAGCATATCCTGGGCCCTATTTATGGCACCTCTAGGTACCTCCCTGCATTCCATTCGCGCTATAGATCTTCTAACATGTCTCATCTTTCAGAAAATGAATCATAAATAATGAGGTTTTATTGTGTTCTGTTTGAACTCCATGAACTCAGAATTTTTGTAGTCCTCCACGAACAAGTTAGACATCATCTGTGTGCATGTTCATATGCGCAGGTGTTATGACGGGTCAGAGTCAGGACTTAATTCTTCGTCAAGCGCTGAGGAACATCCTTCATTTCATCAATCTTAAGGTTCTGCCAGATTCTTTATATATACAGCTTGTAGACCCGACTGATAGACTGTATAAGGAAAGGCAAAGTAATGGCCGACGTGTTTGTGATTAAAAAACTACTACTACTGCTACTACTAGGCTACTTCTACTAATGACGGCCACAGATATATAATATTTTGTAAGATCTGCAAACAATTCGCAAGATCTGTTTTCCTACAAAGAACATTGAATGGGTGATAATAATAAAAAAAAATATCCAAGAGATTTCCGTAAAGAGCATTTAACTCATCTTGATCCATCATGCCTCGTCAAACCATTCAATTGTCTTTCAGATGCATGAGTCTCCCTGCATTATTGCTGGCCTGGTTGTCGTTCGAGCCCCCTGCTGGTACAATAGCTGCTGGTACAGCATTCAGAATTCAGAAATAATAATTATTATTGGGATATAATGCAGCGACGACCAGTGTGAACAGTGAGGAGTGGCATTTACTTGAGGTTACTTTCTACTCAAAGCAGACGTTGATTTCTTTAGAGTGATGGCTAACTGTATAAGGAAATGGAAATTGAATAATAGCCTAGCTACTCTACATGAGGGGCACATGGGGTCCAGGTCCAGATGGCGCTGTGATGCAGAAAGCTCAATATCTGTGTTTTGTCGAAAAATATATCTTATTTTATTTACTATGCATAGTAGCGATTGAATTGTAAATTTGTCTGTAAATAAACTAGACTCACAAGAATTAGGGTATTTTATGCGTGTGCCAGTAGCTTGATAAAGCATGCAAATTATTTGAACTATGTGTCTATCTAATCTTTTTATTTTATTGCAATCTATTTTATTTACTTTGTTGCTGTATTATTGTCACGTTCCTGCTGAGCTCCGCTCCGGCCACGTCCCCTTCAGCTCACTTATAGGTTAGTCTTAATATATCTTAGGTCAATATATACTCTTGCAACTGCACTTGCGGCTGGCCCGCAAGAACCACAAGAGCCCCTTGCGCTGTTATGTAACCCCTTTTGCGTGCTTAAGTGCGCCCCCCAAAATGTCTAGGGTCGGTCCCGTCTCCTTCTGTCTTTTAACCCTGTAGTGTATTAGTATGCCCTGTTTCTGTGTGTCCTGTTCACCGGCTGATTCCTTCAATAAACTCTGCATCACTACAGTTTATTACAATGCTTTGGCTCATTTCACGAAACAGAAATTACATTCTATTCTAATTGTCAGATTTTAATGGCACACACGACACACTGTATCACACACGTGCATATGGAGGCGACACAGGACACACACACGCAGGCATGAGGTTGCGGTGAATTTATTCTCTGCTTTTTTCCAATCCTGGACTGTCCTTCCTCCAGGATCCCCCAGGAGCAGTGGGCAGCTTGTAAGCGCCCGGGGACCAAGTGTTAGTGCAGTGAACTGTCCATCTTGGTCAGTTCTTCCTTTGCATTTTTTTCTATTGGGAGGAGGAAGGAGAAAGTGGAGGAAACCCCTTGTGAACACAGGTTAAACATGCAAACTCCACACAGAGGCACCCAGGAGATAGCCCACCTGAGAACTGAAGGTCTGGGGAGGACCTGACCCCAGAGCAAACAGCACTCCATGCAGGAATCGAACCCATGACCTTCTTGCTGTGAGGTTGCAGTGCAAGCACCTGAGCCACTGGCTACACGTGCCTCACCACACAAACAACACGTACAAACCTCCAAACCACTGTGCACTGGTTCACAACAAATTGAAATTTCTCATTCCTTTAATGAAATTGCAATTGTATTAGCACATCCTTGTAAATGACAAGTACAATTGCCTACAGTTTGCACAAACTTCAAATGATTTAGCAAATCTTTGCAAATGGTTAGGTTCAATAGCCTTCAGTTAGCCCAATTACCAATTGAACACATCTTGCTGGTCTAAACTGGCGGTTGCTTCTTGGTCAAGTCGTTGTTCTCTGCAAAACATATCGGCATAATTTACTTGTGTACATCACCTGCCCAATAGTTCACTCCACTGCCAAAATCTTTCAGGCACATAATAAAAACATCACGGTATATACTGTGATATGAATCTCACGGATCATCAGCTTAATTTATCAGGTGCAACTCCAACTTTACTAATCAAGGGGGAGATTCACACATCACACAGTAAGTTTAGTTAGCTGACAGGTCCTATCAAGGAGTCTATAGGAGTATATGGCATTGAACAGAGACTATCTTTTTGTGTCACCAATCGAGTATATCTGGAGAACTGCTAATAGAGATGAATAATGAAACATGATGCAAGCAGTTGAGTGTCATTTTGAGTACAATATGCTTTATTGATCAGCAAAGCCACAAGTAGAAATCATTATGATTATTTTAAAGACAAACAATTCTGGAAAGTACAACCTGATATACCATCATGCAATGACAGGATCCCTTCAGGATATTTGAAGTCTCTGGACACTGATGTTTAAAATCTGCACAATACATGTGTTTTTCCATATGATCCAAACTTTAACTGGATAAAACATACGGTCAGGGCGATCATGCCTGTTCTAATTATGGGTGTGTTAGAAGATCGGACACGAATTAAAGGGTTTGACCAGCAAGGCTGCCTCTGTGGAAGAGCAGTGCTCAGTCAGAGCAGTCATAGATGGTGTCATTCTTCAGGATGACCCAGAGATGGCCCAGATCGTAGGACACATGCTTCACCTGTCCAGTGTAGAGCTTAATGTCTGTCCAGCCGGTACCTTCAGGTTTACAGGCAGACGTGGAATCCCTGCAATGGGGATATTTCACTTCTATTCATGAAGGAATCATTTACAGTTGAAAGAAAATGCATCACAATTATGAAAAAAATTATGCAAAAGGTGCATCTCCTAAACAGAAGAGCTCGTAAAGACAAACCTGCGGAACGCATGTCCTATAGAATTTACACCATAGACAGATCCGTCACTTCCCACCTCGATCATAGACAGGCGTCCTGGAACCTCCTGCCAGGAACGTCCCCCTCACAATTAAAGGCGTTCACCCCCTAGAGGACCAAACAAAGGCTGATTAGCTAAATCAATTAATTTATTGATTAGTAATTATTCCAGAGAGAGCAGAACCCAGCATGACTTACCTTCCTCACAAAGATTTGATCCTGACTGTTAACACCCCAGCAGCTATAAGGACCACAGCTGTAGTACTTCAGGCCGCCGGTCATTTTGCGCCAGTTCATAGCACTATTACTTCTACTGTAGCCAACTGTGTTCTCCTTTGGAAGACAGAAGGGGACATCGCCATGATTGGCGCCTGCCACAAACTGGTCTCCCCCAGTATCAATCTGCTTCAAGAGCCCTGGTCCAGAACAAAAACATTAACTTACGATTGGTCATGATCCCATATGGAAAATGTCTGTAAAAAACCTATTGGAATAACACTTGTCATGTACAACACTTGAACACCACATCTGTGGGGAAGAGCTGTCACACAGAAATGATACAAGGTCCTTCAACATGTTTTTCTGTTACACAGAATTATGGACCCTTTCAGATACGGTGTTAACACACTTTTATTATGTACTATATCAAAATGAACATAAATTAATCGTACAAACTTTCCCATATTGGTTGACATCATAATAAAGACACACATCATTCGAAAAATATAAACGTTTCTGTTAAATCATACCAGCACATTCCTATTGAACCATACAGCTGCACATTGAGGTTGTAGGAATATTGCACTTTTATCTCTCTAAAAATGACTACCTGTGGTGGCCCACAATTCCATATATGATCATTGGTGTAGTTATTCTTACCAGGTACATTCACCCATTTAGCACCAACAAGTTTATAGATCATATTTGGTCTGCTGGCTCCCCAGACTCCTGCAGGTCCTACAGTGACATGCTTCAGTTTGCCTGGCAACTGAGTCCATGACGATCCATACAGTGTGAAGATGTTGTCATTTTTGTTGACCCCAAACACTTGTCCAAGACTTGCATCAATCTGCACCAGGCCACCAGGGACCTGCTTACAGCTATACGCTGCAAGACAAACAAAAACACTTAAATGCAGTGGTGGGTTGTCAGATGTAGTCAGACAGAGCAGGGAAAGATGGAAAACATGCACAGGATTTAGTCAGTCAGACAAACTTACCCACACATGAAGACGGCAACAGACAGTGCAGGGCAAAGAGAAGTGTTGGCAGTATAGCTGGCAATGTCATGCTGTGAAAGCTTTTCTTCCAGCCAGGAACACAGAACTCTATAGTCATATTCTGGATGGCTAGTGGAAATGACGCGTGTTTATCTGTCCTTCACATTACCATATGCTATCAAAATTAATTTGAGGATGGTACTAAAACTCGGTCTCATTAATATTAACATCTTGATATAGATTTATCCAACAGAATTGGGGGCTTCGTCCGGGATCCCAACATCCGGTGGTTCATCCTGGGACCGGTTTTGGAAGGCCAGCCACTTTGTTTGGCTGTGGGAGGCGAGGAGGAACGAAGAGACAGCACTAGTACCTACTCGGACCCTGAGTCAAATCTTCATACCTATAGAAGTGCCCTAGGACTAGGGGTCCACAGAGGGTTTGGTCTTAGGAACCAGAGTAGGGACTCAAATCCTTTAGTGGTTATAGGAACCAGAGTAGGGACTCAAATCCTAAGTGGTTTTAGGAACCAGAGTAGGGACTCAAATCCTAAGTGGTTTTAGGAACCAGAGTTGGACTAAAATCCTAGGTGGTTTTAGTAACCAGAGTTGGACTCAAATCCTAATTTGACTCTCCAATGTGGAGACAACTGCGAGAAAAGCCAAAGACAAAAATATAATGGGTGTATTATGATGCCAATACTTCTAAAATAAATAATACAAGTGATCGGTTTGAGGATATGGCCAATCTGATGATCGAATTACCAAATCCAGCTGCAGGAGCCGAGGACGCGCCTGCGGTGGTGTATGTGTACCGCCACTGGACACATGAAGTAATGTTGAAGGCAGTAGAAGGGGTTCCGCATCCCTCAAAGGGAGCGGAGAGGTGCACTAGGGAATTTCAAATCTATTTTGACCTCACTCAGACCGTCACCACGGTCTACACCTTGGATGATGCCTCTCCTTACTACCTGTCTCGAGACCATAATACCAACAGGGTTGTGTGAGTGACTGGGGGCTGGACCCGCAGTATGAAGCACACCGGTGACACGCCCCTTTGTCTTTGCCTGTCTCGCCTCATCTGAGACCGGTAAAGTTTGGTTTAAGGAATACCCTGTTGGACTCCACTAAACATTAATCCGTTACCTTGCGGCAGGCGCCTAGTATCCCTGTGGATTGTGTGGTTAGTCCGTATTGTTTTTGAAAATGTGTAGATTGTGCCCCAGACACTCGCTGATTGGAGTGTTGGGGATTGTTTGTTGACTTCCCTCATGCAGGGTCACTCGTTACTTTGTTTCTTTCTCGTTTAGCTGTGTGTTTGAGCACAGAAAGACTTTCTGTTTGCTAAACTTATAGTTGTGTTTGCATGTTTTGAAGAACTTGTTTTTCTTCTTCTGAGGTAGTTTGCCAGCGTTATAGTGTTTTTACAGGCATCAAATGTAAAGTCTGTTTCCTCAGCTAAGCAGTGCCCACAATAAATCCTTCTGTTACTGGCCCAAACAGTGCGTCCGGGCGCAGTGGGTGTGTAGTGTGTTTTTGCTGCGTGGGCAGGGTGTTTGCACTCAGTAATTAAGCGCATAGCCTTGAGGAGGCTTCCCAGTCTGCATTTCTACAAGAGCATGTTTAGAACAGAGGTGAAAAGCTTCTTACGATCGTGTGCACAACTGCCATCCTTGTAATATAAGGAGCCTCGGACGTCAGAGATCAACCACATGGTTATCCCTGTTGAAAACTAAACTTCTGTCTATATAAACCTTGTGCAATGTGTTTAATATTGCTTCACGTTCAGCCTTGTGCTGGGAGTGGGCCCGATTGCAATTGTTGTTTGTCTTATAAATATACTTATATGCATCTCCGGAGTCCTGAGGTAACTTGGGTGAATTTTCACCTAACAAGCAGTGTACGAGAGCGCAAAAGAGGCGCACAAGTACACAATCTGCTGGGGATGAGCTGGCATGCAGCGCGGCAAAGTCTTCTGGGGCTGGCTGACATGCCACAAGTTGAGAGAGAGATGCCGGCCCGGACATCGCTTGGCCCAGCTTGGGTGACTGCTAACTCCAAGTGCCCAGTCAGGGACTGCCATAAGACGGACACCCTTGTGTGCTGTTCCTACAATGCAGCTGCCCGTGCCGCACATTCTGGTAATGCGCCGGCCATCTTGTTGGCAGCGATCAGAAAAACGCTTGGTCCAGAAGATCGTTGGTGGATTCTACTCTTATCACCCACTCCCAGCTTACCAGGGACATTGGCGCTGCAATGACCTCGGCAGTGTTGGCACGTAGGCAGGTCTGGCTGAAGAACCTCATTAAAATGGCAGTAGTGCCAGCTAAGGTTTTTTTATCCTGACCCTCAGGGTGTGTTTGACTCCACTGAGCAGTCGCGACGTACAAGAGAGTCCGTTCATCGAACCTTTGGCAGGGCTGCCCCTTCGTCGCAACAACACAGAACTCCTGGCCATGCACCGCTTCGATCTGGTGCTAGTGGGGCGGGCAGGAGACAGAGCGTGGAGCATGCTGTCTCTATGGGCGGAAGACCCCCACAGCGTCAGCCAACACATCAGCTGCGTTTTTCCCCCAGGGCATCCACTCAAAGGCAATACCCCCACAGAGCTGCAGGCTCTTGTGTAGAGCCACCTAGCGGTGTGAAGCCGCCTGCCGAAGCCGTCTCCCAGCTTCGCCTGAGCAGCTGGGTAGAGTGTGTGTCAGACCAATGGGTGCTGGCTACAGTGGCGAACAGCAACAGAATTCAATTTGGCGGCGCCCCCCTCCCTTTTCTGGGGTTCAGGTGACCATAGTCAATGACCCAGTTCAGGCGGAAGTTTTAAACAGAGAGATTTTAACCCTGGAAAAAGAGGCTGTCGAAAGGGTAAGCTCCGATGAACAGCTTGCTGGGTTTTACTCCAAATGTTTTATCATTCCATAAGAAGACAGAGGTCTGCGTCCTATCCTGGACCTAAGGCGTCTAAACGCATTTGTAAAAGTGCTACCATTCAAAATGCTGAACAGACAGCAGATTTTAATGTCCTTCGAGAGAAGTCCCTGGACTTGAAGGACGCATACTTTCACGTTCCGATGTGCCCAGTCCACAGACCTTTTCTGAGGTTTGCATTCCAAGGACAGGCTTACCAGTTCAGAGTGCTGCCCTTTGGCCTGGGTGAATCTTGAGAAGAGCAACCTCAGCCCCACACAGAATACAATGTTTGTGGGGCTACAATTAAACTATGTCAAAATGCGTGCCTCGCACATCTCCGTCGTCTTTGCGCATGCTCAAGGCAAGGTAAGCGGCAAAAATGTCGGTCCATGTAACAGCTTAACAACAAGAGCCGCTTCCCTTAGAATTTTTCACACCTTCTCGCAAAGACGATTCTGTCAGAGCGGCTTACAAAAAACACACATATAAACGACCCTAAAGTAACGCGTGCTCAGTCTCTGAGGCTCAGTGCAAAAGCTGAACTCCCAACAGGTGTTGAAGAGTAAAGACCAGCTCCAAAGGGGAGGTGGGCAATAGGCCCCATCTCGTCTCAACCCTGGTGAAGAAACCAACGACTATTCGCCCCTATAGGGGAGGTTAGACTCGGATCTAGGTCATGTGGTGGCTGTGACTCTGCTCTGTATGCATACTGGTGGGGGCAGGAAAGGTAGATATAAAAGTGAGTCGAAGGGGAGGACCACACTTTCCTTATTGACTTTTGCTCTACAGGAGCATGCGATAATCAGGATGAATATTACTCGGCTGATCATAAATATCTATATGCAATTACCCAGGGGAGTCCCAGTCAATAAGGGGAGTTTGTCAATTACACTCGAGATGCAATACAAGGGATACACAAGCAGTTAGATAAGACAAGTTTAATGGCATGGCACAATAGAATGGCTATAGACATGATATTAGCTAAGAAAGGGGGTGTTTGCCAAATGTTTGGAGATGCCTGTTGCACGTTTATCCCCAAATAACACAGCTCCTGATGGCTCCATCTCCAAGGCACTGGAGGGGCTGACAAACCTCTTGCTGAAGCTGGCTGAGAACTCTGGGTACTCTGTTCTGTTCTCTGACCTGATGGGAAAGTGGTTTGGCCAATGGAAAGACATAATTACCAGTGTTATAATAGGGATGTTTGTTGTTTGGTTGCTGTTTGATAGCTTGTTTTAAAGCTCTTGTTCTCAGGGCAATACAATCTGCTGTGGAGAAACGAGATATCATGTATTCTGCACTCCCTGCGGGGGAAGAAGACTATGCTCAGCCAACTGCACCTGCTTATGATGATGAAGTGTCTTTGCATCTCTGTGATTCCACCATTTTTAATTAATGAACTGGGCTGGGAAAATCTACAGAGAAGACCTGTCTGGGGAGTAAAATATAATAAAAGGGAGGATTGATACAGAAATTTAATGAGGACATTGTTATTCTATTTTAATCTGAATGCATATCCTGTTTGCTGAGGCATACTGTCTTGCTGAGGCATACCACCTGTTTTTGTACTGATAGTCATGCATATGGTTCTTCTTTCAAGGACATGTTCTGAGGAACACTTCTTTAACTTCTGTAGCGATGTGAAACAGACAATTCATCATCCTGGGAAAATAATGCCCTTTCTCTGCTCATGAAACATGTTTTTTATACTCACATAAAGGCTGGCTGCGCCTAGCTCAACTTTGGAGTTTGTTCATGATATTTGGTTGTGACACTTTCCCTCTTTTGCAAAAGATAAAGTGCTGAAATTCTGATTGCTGGTCTCTGTCTCATTAATATTAATGTCTTTATATAAATGTATCCAATACAACCATACCTCAAAAAGTGTCAAATTGTTGAATAGGGTTACTTTAGTTTTAGGTAGAAACGCACCTGGTGTTACACTTTTAAAATGTATGTTTGCCCCATGTGTAAAGTCCTGTATGTCCTTGAATGTCTAGCCTGTCTGTGACAGTGACAAGGGCACTGCTAAGAATTCTGGGGGCCCCCACAGAATGTTCATTTAGGCCTGCCAGCCAGACTTTAAAAGCCGATTATAGAGGTTTCTGAGGGCCTCTAGTAATGATCAGGGATCTTCAGATTTTGAATACACTTTTCCCCTATACAAGTCTGGTTCATACAAGTGCTTTTTATTTTGTCAATTAATGTGCTATTTGTTGGCAATTCAAATTAATGAATGTATCTTATTGCATCATGTGTTGATGTGGTGTGACTCCTATAGGCAATCTACAGGTATTACATGTCATGTAACTACATGGGTGTTTAAACTGTGAGTTGCTTCTTGTGACCCCGGGAGTTGGAGGGCTCAGGAGGCCTTCATGCCCAGAGGCCCTTCATTTCATAATCCGTCCATGCTCTCACTTTGTGCAGAGGTCACATTACACACTACTTTGTCTAGTTATGCTATAGGCTGGTCAATAAATAATAAAATAAGTTTGAAATTAAAAATATTTACACTAATTTCAAAGAAATGTGGGCATACTGTATGTCTTTTACAGAAGTGTAAACCTTTGAGTTTTTTTGAAAAAATTATAAAACAACATGTAACAGAAGTCTGTCTGAAAGAGTAGTCTCTTCTGAAATCTTGTTGGAGTTGAGTTGTTGCAGGAAGAAAACTGTGTAAACATGATTGGGAGTTAGCCATCTGAGGAAAAGTGTGGTAAAGTTACAGAGTTGGAGTACATAAACCCTAGCTTACTGTCATCTAACAAAAACATGGGTCACGCGACTCAGCTACAGCTACTGTATGGAGTGTTAAGTCAGAGACCAGAAGAAGAGAAAGGTAAACCAATGACTGTAGAAACATCATTTTCTACAGTTTCTACAGTCATTAAGGTAAACAGACACAGGTATATAGGGATCCTTTCCATGTTGGCAGACACTTACAATAACATGAGCCTGTCGGCGGGAAAAAAAAGTGGTTTACTTTGACGCAGATGCTTGCCCCATAGGATTGCATTATAGCCACATTTTGTGGTTGCTGGTTATTGTGCTCTTGCTCAATACTGGACCAATTCTGATTCTTGTCCCTAGTAATTTTGACCAAAAAAGATGGGAAGATTTGGCCCCGGTTCTGTGGAAAACATCATGTCTTATGCTAGTATCCAAGACTGGGCGCCCGGCCTTGCTAAAAGACTACAGACCAGTGGCCCTCACTTTACACATCATGAAGACACTGGAGCGGCTGGTTCTAAGTCACCTGAGACCTCTGACCAAACATGCACTTGACCCCCTGCAGTTTGGGTACCATGAGAGTGTAGGGGTGGATGATGCTGTCCTTTACCTGCTCCACCGGGCCTACTCCTACCTGGACGAACCGGGAAGTCAAGTGAGGATCATGTCCTTAGACTTTTCAGGCGCTTTTAACACCATCCAGCCTCTCTTACTTAGAGAGAAGCTCGAAAGGATGGGGGTGGATCCCTTCTTCACATCCTGGATTACAGACTACCTGACAGGACGGAGGCAGTTTGTCAGACTGGGGAGCTGTGCCTCTGGCATAGTTGTGAGCAGCACTGGGGCTCCACAGGGGACTGTGCTGGCTCCGTTCCTGTTCACCCTCTACATGTCAGACTTCATCTACAACTCTGAGTCCTGTTACGTCCAGAAATATTGGACCAGAGAGTTGGTCATTGACTACCGTAGGACTAAGCCATATCTGCAGCCTATTAACATGCAGGGCAAGGACATTGCGGTGGTGCAGACCTACAAGTTCCTGGGGGTGCATCTGGACGGCAAGCTGAACTAGTCGGCTAACGCAGGTGCACTATACAAAAAGGGACAGAGCAGGTTGTTCTTCCTGAGGAACTCAGGTCCTTTGATGTCTGCAAGGAGATGCTGCTCATGTTTTATCAATCAGTGATGACGAGCGTGCTCTTCTATGCTGCAATCTGCTGGGGAGGAAACATGTCAAAGAGGGACACTGGGCGGCTGGACAAGCTGGTAAGAAAGGCGGGCTCAGTGGTGGGGCAAAGCCTGGACTCACTGGGGACTGTGGAGAGACGGATGCGGGGCAAGCTCTTCGCCATCATGGGCAATGTCAACCAATGTCCTGGCAGGACAGTCCAGTAACCTCCGGCTCAACACGCTACGTTCTCGGTTTGAGCGTCTTAGGAGGTCCTTTGTCCTAGCTGTCATAAAACTCTAATTATATGTCTGGACTGTTTTGCACTATACCTCTTATCTACATTGTATATAACTGTTTTGTATTATATTGTCTGTTTGTATTGTATCGTATTGTCTGTACATATTGTCTGTAATTATTGTAAGTTAGAGAGAGCTGCACGATTTTAGAATTTCCCCACGGGATTAATAAATATATCTATCTATCTAATTATCTATCTATCTATCTTAGAGGGTTTGGCAGGCTACATGCCAAATTCCGAGCTCTATGATTAAGCCTGCTCTTTTCTTAAGGGACAAATAGACACAGAAGAGAACTTATGGGTGCAACCTAGCAACAACGTGTTTTGTCTTGTTGTAGTTGCTAAATGTTTCGGTTTGTTCGTGGTGCTCTCTTTTTTAACGACAGGGTGAATGTATACGGTTTGGGCCACGTTTCAGGCTGAAACTGATGCCCGATGAGCAATACGTCACTGTCCTTTGGGCTATGCTTTATTCGATTTTTTCAAATGAAGGAAAACTCAAATGACGGTTACAAATAATTTATTTACTTTAAACACAAACATTTCACGTGACAGTAATGCATAAATAAATAATCTTAATAACATATGTACAAATTCATGTCGTAAAATTGATCACACTGGGGAAAACGATGAGAAGAATCTAACGACGACGTTTGTGCCCGTGTCTTCTTGTCCAAAACAGGTGATCGGAGGCGTTCTGCAAGATAAACCCGAGAGTGCGCAAGGTCTCCTTTCGCACGACCTCCCACGCGCAGGCGCTGAATTCCTGGAAGCACAACAGGAATGGGAGAATTTTAGGACTCCGTTCAAAATGAAAGTCCTAGGTTTTGTAACAGGGGTTTTGTTTTACGATATGGTCTACCTTTAGTTGGAGGAGGTCTGTTATTTCTTTAAAATATGCATCCAGTAGGATTTCTCTGTCAGAAAAGTCGTCTTCGATCGCCTGATATGAGTTCAAAACCTTAAGTAGCAACAGTAAAGTTATTATTATGGGCTCATCCATTTAGCAACGAAAATCAACCAAAGACATGTAAAGTTTATGGATTACAACTTACACACTCGTTCTCCTCGACCAGTCGGTAAACTATGTTTCTGAAGTCGTCTATTTTCCTTTGGTCCCAGCTGTTAGGCATGGTGTCATTCTCAAACAGGACATCAATTTTTCTGAGTGCTTCATAGATAGATTTCTTTATGCCGACGTTGACCTGTGGTAAAGAATCACGTTCATATGGTCCTTTCCGTGTGCTGTCTTGTATCTTAGCACCAGATGCAAAAACCTGCCCTTACCTGTGCAGTCCCGTTCGACTTGAAAGCGGCGGCAGGGAATGTAAGCTTGACGTTTTCATCAAGGCACTCGAATGGAAAATAGCCTCCCTGAAACAGACAAACCATTTACTCGTACATTCGGATTTCCCGGCATCACGAGATGTATCAACACGATATATTTTGAAAGTGTATATGTTACCATGTTCTCAGCAAGGCCGTTGACTTTCTCTACTAGTGCGCCTTGCAGCCGGCACAGTGAGTGGACATGCACAGCGCACAGCATGATGCTCAGCAAAGTGAAGCTCTGTGGTGCCATGTCCGCGATGCGAAAACTGCAACAGATGAGACATCTTTAAATCACATCTGCAATGACTCATTGAAACAATCATTAATTCTTTCACAATTAAGCTATTATTGGCGCGATGAACGATGGTGGTGCCTCCTTACCTGTTTTCAGTAGGCTACCAAGTCGTCGTAACTGTAGGCTGGTTTGCAGTTGTATGCCCGGTAGACCCATGTTCTGAATTTAAACCTCCTGGATGAATAGATGTACGAAAAGTGAAATGAAATGCAGCGTGAATGAAACAGTCTGGAAAGTTTGAGAAACCACATGAGGAGCATTTCGATCTTCAGTGTTCACTCTTCCGCTTTTGTGGCTTCGTTAGCGGTAAAGTTTTTTTGGTAACTGTGGTGGCAGAGACCCCAAACTCCACAACCAATTACAGCATAAATGGGTAGACCTAGACTTAATACTCGGATGCAAGTTCTCATTTTCACCGCTTGTAAGCACATGTACGAGATAACTTGTAACCTCCTCTTGAAGACATCTTCATAAAACCCATAGGCTATTTGATCATTTGCTGGTCTGTTGTGCATGGAGAGCATATTTACATGGGTCAACTTTCATGAGCCAATTATCATGCAGCATTGGATGAAAAAAAAAACAACGTTGGGTGACAACATGTGGATGAATATATTCTGTTAATCTATTAATGTTCTAGCAGCAAGTGGCACAGAGAATAAAGGGTAGAATGTATTCCACTAAATATCAGTAAATTCAAGATGCAATTTCATGGGGTCAGTCGAAAAAAAGGAAGCCTTAAAGGCAACTTCTGCTGGACAATGATTCAAAGCATGCCTCAATTTGCACCATGACGTAATCTACATTAAAAGCAAACATTGGCGTTTGGATGCTCTGCAGTCCCTAATCAGTATTGATAACCTGCGGGTAACTTGTCTGAACAGTTGAATAGGCTACACTCAACGTGTCATCTACATGGAAAAGTGGTTGAAAACTCATAAATAAGTATTTTCTGTTAAAGAGGAGGGTTTTGAGAACATAATGTTGTGTTTAAAAATCCTTCAAACATAAAATATGAAATGAAAATGTGAAACATCAACTTCTCTTACTATTACCATCTAAGCCTAAACCTCATGTGCAAACATTTTGAATAATTTTAAGTGCAACTGTATGTTGAGTGGTAATTTGGAGAAATAGCCAGTCGTACATTAAAACTATACACACATATTTTAAAAGCTACGACGTAACGGTTTCTGGTTGTTTGGGGAAAATAACTGTTTAGAAATGGAAATGCTTGATATCCTTCTCCTGCCGTACACGAAAATCCCTCTTTCACTTTTTTATTCAAATGAGCCCTATAAAACCACAAAAGTGGAGATGGAAGACAAACCACATAAGATCGACTGGATCTACAACCACATCATAAGCAAGTATGGTCAAGCTTGGAAAAACCAAAATGAAATTAAAATATAATGGCAGTTTTCTTCACCTTGCAGTGTAATGGTTTGGTTGTTCTCCTTTTCAGTTCAGCGAATCTACAGACAGAATGGTACTTCAGAGCTTCACCTGGGTGACCATCATCCTCTGCTTTGTGGATGTCAGCGCGGTACCCATTACATGCGGACTCCAAAGAAGATTGGTAGACAAATCCCACTGTCTCCTAGAGAGCATGGTGAGTTTTTAATTGAAACGTTGAATCGAATCGCAACATATGGTTTTATTCATGCAGTAACAATGTTACCCCGTCTTATCTAACAGAGTGGTCGCTTTCCTATGGAGTGCCTTGAGCATAATCTTCCGATTGCATTCCCGTCCGCTGCCTTTCAGACCTCTGAGACAGCAGAAGTAAGTGAAATTCTCGAAAAGCAGTGGTTGTGGATGAAATGGGCAACAGTGACCAAGTAGCCTACCAAATAGAAGAGAACGTCGTTCTTTTATCACACTGAATGCATCATCTGCTTTTTTTTACAGAGTGGTGGTGCAGAGAAGGCGGCTTATGAAACTCTCAAATTGATCGACACTCTGTTTGCCAATGACTCTATGCCGACCAGCTGGAATAATCTGGAGGATTTCCAGGACATTATTTACCGTCAGATTGAGGAGAGCAAATGCGTGAGTCAAACAGCTAGTGATTACAAAAACAATTCAATATGTTAACAGTATATTTTAAAATCTAATATTGCATTTCCGTCTAAACCAGATTATGAGCAAAACTCAATCACCTCAGGAGGATTTCCCAGCTAGAAATGTAACGCTGAAAACGTATTTTGACAAAATAGCAACAGTTTTGAAAGAAAAGGTGAGGAAATGACGCGCGCGCGCAGCAATGTTCTCTATGTAGTTTTGGTTATATTGAATTGTTATTAATAACTATTATGTCCCTTTCCAGGAATCCAGTGATTGTGCGTGGGAGGTGGTTCGAAAGGAGATATTATACACACTCAAATTTATTCTCCAGAGCTCAAGCTACCTTATTTAGTCAAGAAGCAATGTAAAAAGATATCTATTTATTTATTTATGTATTTATTTATTTATGTTTTTCCAAAACTTTCAATAATTTATTTGTGCGCTGCAGACACAGTCAATACCATAAATTAATTCCATCAAGACATCATCAATTCATTTTTGTATAGTTTTTTTTTTACCACGTGTCAATGAAGTCCTATATATGTATGTATGCATGTATGTATTTTTTTTTTTAAACATCTTTGTAAACAAAAAATAAATCTGCAACAATATTAGACCATTGATTTTCTGCAAATAATTGAGATTCATTCATGCAAGTGAAATTCATATTTCAACGCATACAATTATTAATTTGGGTCAATTTCAGGCTTACATCCTGGGTGTGGGGGATAAAGAGGGGGGTCTTTTTTTTTGCAAAATAAGAACCTATAATAATGACCGATCGACTGACACCGATACACTTTTAGTTTCGCTTTCCTCTTTCCATTTCCACCTACTTCATTTCCGGAAGCGCTGGAGTAACTAGGGAAAACTGCAACTAAGTGCTTCGCTTTTCCTCTTTGACCAGATTTGTGAGCTCATCTGTGTAACAATTCGTGTTGATCAAGGTCTTAATTACATTTTATCATCATTTTGTACGTCACTTTGGGTAAAAGTGTTTGCTAAATACCAAAACTAATTGTCCATGTGGGGGAATCTGATGTCCGGATGTTCAGTACAAGTCAAGTCAGCTTTTAGGCTGAATCCCATTTCTCCCGCTACCCCTTCGTCTTTCCCCTTCCCCTCCGTTTTGCGCGTTCATGTGGAGGGGTAGTGCTGTCCCAATTCACGTTAAGACAGAGGGGTAGGGGAAGGGGAAGCGCTTTCTACCGCTCCAAACGGAGATTTTCCGAGGGCACACTTCAAACGGAGGGGTAGACTGATTTCCCTCAATGCATTGCGAACCCGTGAGCATTAAAGAAGAAACATCGCGAGAGTCAATTTAAAAATGTCGGAAACAGCAGGGAAAGCATCAAACAAATGAAAGTATTTTCTTTGTAATTCATGATTTTAAAACTTGTTTGATGAAATGTTGCATTGTGTAAATAAGAGCTGCAGGCACCATGTTTGTTTATGTCTGGTGAGTGACAGCTGTCGCTCTCCGGTAACGTAACAGCTGACGCAGCGTACTGATGACGTACGTAAGTGTTGAAGTGCTATCCCAATTCGAAGGGCTAGCGTTTCAACCCCTTCCACTACCGCTCCGTTTGAAAAAGCGAAGGCGAAGGGGTAGGGGTAAGGGTAGCGGTAGAGATGAGAAATGGGATTGGGCCTTATTGTCATTTTCACATAGGCTCTGCTACATAGGAGGAAGAACAACATAGAACACAACAAATAATAAAAACAGTTAAAAGCACAGTCCACGACTGTAATCCCATACCCTTTTTGTCAAATTCAGCGAATTGCTTATCACGGATGTTTTAGTACCATTCTTTATTCATGGCTGTGTTCTTAGGCAAAATTATGAGCGAGCCCACTCCCTTGGCTGAGGAGCAACCCCACACATGAAGAGTCTAAGGATGCTTTACTGTTGGCTTGACACAGGACTGATGGTAGCTCTCACCTTGTCTTCTCCGGATAAGCTTATTTGCAGATGCCTCAAACAATCGGAAAGGGGATTCATCAGTAAAAATGACTTTACCCCAGTCCTCAGCAGTTCAATCCCTGTACCTTTTGAAGAATATGAGTCTGTCCCTGATGTTTTTCCTGGAGAGAATGGCTTCTTTGCTGCCCTTCTTGACACCAGGCCATCCTCCAAAAGTCTTAGCCTCACTGGGCGCGCAGATGCACTCACACCTGCCTGCAAGCTCTGTGCTGGAGGTGACCCGATCCCGCAGCTGAATCATGTTTAGGAGACGGTCCTGGCGCTTGCTGGACCAAAACATCCTCTGAGAGCCACTTCTCCCAACCATCCAGGAACAGTTTGGTGATGAACAATGCATTTCCCATTATGATGACCCTTGGCAGAGTATCGCTGCCGTGACGGTAGCGCAGCGCTCCGTCACAAGCACCTTGCCATAAGGCAAAAGTGATAACTAAGTGGCTCGGGGAACAAAACATTGATATTTTGGGTCCATTGGCCAGGAAACTCCCCAGACCTTAATCCCATTGAGAACTTGTGGTCAATCCTCAAGAGGCGGGTGGACAAACAAAAAAAACTATTTCTGACAAACTCCAAGCATTGATTATGCAGGAATGGGCCGCCATCAGTCAGGATGTGGCCCAGAAGTTAATTGACAGCATGCCAGGGCGGATTGCAGAGGTCTTGAAAAAGAAGGGTCAAAACTGCACATATTGACTTTTTGCATTAACTTCATGTAATTGACAATAAAAGCCAGTGACACTTATTAAATATTTTTAATTATACTTCAGCCTTCCATAGTAACATCTGACAAAAATATCTAAAGACACTGAAGCAGCAAACTTTGTGAAAATGCATATTTGTGTCATTCTCAAAACTTTTGGCCACGACTGTATACAGTCCAAAGGAAAGACTCTTCCCATTAGATCATTTAATGTGAGGATGCATGCAGAAAGGAGGCTGTTCACAGCAAAGTGACCGTACTTCCGTACGACACACATCCCTCATTTCAGCTGAGGCTGCGTCCACCTGCATTCCTCCGAAAGGAACAGTCAACGGAGAACACAGCTACTCAGACATTGTTTTTCTAATCATTTTGGCCTATGTATTCGATTGTATTCAGAAAGCCACGTCTGAAGGGTTTCTCTTTGATGTACCAATTCAAATCGTGCCATGTCTCGGGGTAGATATACCATATCTTGTTTTTCGCTTTGCCACAGTGTGTTGACATATTAGCCTAACTACTTGTTTAAATGGCACCTGATTTATCGTCATTCTCAGAGTAGATCGAGGTTGTAATCATAATTTTGATAATGAAATTGGGGGATTTATTGTTACCTTTTTAACATCTTAGAAGTAGACAAGCATGGCTACTAGATGGTCCATATGGAATTGGAATCAATATGAATTCAAAATGATTTATTTGTTAAAAAAATGTTTTTACCTTTAGGTAACGGGTTCAGGCGAAGGATAACATTTGGTCCATCACTGATCACCTTCAATTGTGGATTTGTGTTCCTGCACCAAAACTATTTTTTTTTTTTTAAACCTTTAGAAAGAAATTCCTGTACATTCATGCAATAACTTTTCAAAGAGTGATGTTGTGTGTGTTAAATGTAAATGTTACATGTTACATGTTACATGTTACATGTTACATGTTAAATGTTAAATGTAGGCTTAGCTGTTACAAGTTACAAGTTAAATGTTAAATGATAAATGATGAATGATAAATGATAAATGATAAATGATACATGATACATGATACATGATACATCATAAATGCTGAATGTAAATGTAAATGCAACATTTTACAAACGGCCCCCTTATAATGTCACACCAGTTCTAATCAAGAAATTCGCTGTCATGTTCATTAAATGTCTATAGGCTAATGGGCACAATCAGTCCAGAGAAACGATCAAAATATTGTCTTCATTGACCAACATTTTAAGTTTGATTTTAAACATTCACCAAACTCGGTGATGTTGTGTTTTTTTTGTTGTCATGTGACTGTTTCTTGAATGGTGTTTTTTTTTTAAGTAAGGTGTTGCGGTGGAATCACAACTTCCTATTTTTGTCTTCGAGATTCCACTGAAGGCACATAAGGGAAGTCCCTGAGATGACAGTGGGCATGTTCATTTGTGGGTGACGAAAATGTATTTCCCTGCACGTTACAGGTGCCCAAGAAAAGTCAATTGACGTTACCGTCATGCGAAATCAATGTACAAATCCAATGAATGTGTCAATTCCTCTATCCTCGGCGCTTTATCTTCGTTTCTCTGTTCTTATGATCAGAGAGTTCATGCACTAAAATGTGCTGTGGATTTCATGTCTGACTACCTCCCATGCACAGAAACTGTAGCCCTGAAATGAACACATAATCAATAGTTATAGGTCATATTTTAGATGAACCTGAAATACTTACAATGAGTTGCACATTGTCAGGATAACTGCTAGCCTATATCTTGTGTTATTTGTGAAACAATTCGGAGATTACCTTTTGTTTCAAAGTGTGTTTCGTTGTGTTTCGTTTATGAAGCAGCCCACTGTGAAGTGCATCCAGACTCGCACGAAAATGCCCCACCGCCAGCTGTGGAGTCAGCAGTGAAAATCAGGGATGACAATGGCCATTTCCAGAAGTGCTGGCTCAAAACCGGTGTAACACAGAAAAGAAACCTTACGCATCCAGACAGGTTGGTGGTTTGCCTGAATACAATATTGGCGAGGGCGTCCGTGTGTCGTTTGCTCCAAGAATTTTCCATTTCTCCAGAGAATTTTCCATTTATTTGTCGGCATAAAACACAAAATACATGGCAATTGGAAACAACCTCAGTCAGAAAACTCTAAAAACTAAACAAAAAATTAGGTGTGTATATATCCAAAACTTCGCATCAGCCAACTGCATTCTCGAAACCATGACTAACTATGGAAATGGTCTAGATGGATGGTTAGAGAGAGAAGCAGTTTCGATGCTCCCTTGGGCTATGGTGACAGTTTGATACCTAATCTGGTTGCCTAGATAGTCTGTTAATTGTTTGTCTCATTCTATTTAGTGTTTTACGGTAAAATAAGAAATTAAGCCTACAGCAATTCATGTCGTAAGGAGTAAGAGTATAAGAATTAAAATTAAATTCAGATCAATCCAATCCAGTTTTAAGATGACAAGATTAGCTTTGGCATGGTCAGCGTCAACTATTTGTGTGTGATGCTATACGCGCTACGCTTTTCCAGTCATTACTTGTGCAGGCTGATAGTTGTGTATCAGACGTTCCATACATTATACGCCTATTTGCTTGAGCTTGCTGATCTAACGAGTCGTACCAGTCCCGCCACCACACTTACGTCCAGCTGCTTGGAATTTTCAAAAATGGCATTCCTGAGGACCAGATGTTGACAAAACAAAACAAATAAACAATGGTGTTTTTATTGCACAATGATTCACTGCAACACACACGTGTTATATATGATAGGCGATCCAGGACACACACACACGCACGCAGGCCTTAGGTCGCTGTGAATTCACCCTCTGCTTTTAACCCATCCCGGATCGTCCTTCCTCCAGGATCTTTCAAGAGCAGCTTTTTTTTTCAGCGCCCGGGGACCAAGTGAACCATCCGTCTCGGTCAGGGACGGACAGGAGTCTTCTGTTCTTTTTTTGCATGTTTTTCTGATGGGGTCCTTAGTGAAGGACCTCTTGTGACCCCTTGTGAACACGGGGAGAACATGCAAACTCCACACAGAAAGGCCCGGGAGATAGCTCACCTGAGCACTGAAGGTCTGGGGAGGACCTGCCCCCCAGAGCCAACAGCGCCCCATGCAGGAATCGAACCCATGACCTTCTTGCTGTGAGGCAGCAGTGCAAGCCACTGAGCCACCGTGACGGGACCTCTTCACCAAGCATTGCAATACTAAATGCCGCCCGCCGCCCCCCGCCGTGTGGTCAGGACCAGTAGTAACTTCACACTTAGCGATGCAATCCAGTAGTAACTTCACACTTAGCGATGCAATCCACCAGGGGCGTCGTTCGGCCTATTATAGAAGAAATCCATACGATGTTTCTGTGTATAGCACATCATGAAATTGTCATGGTTTCACCTGCCTATTCCCATCAAAATAGAAATAAAGAATATTGAGTATTTGAAAAGAAAGATTATACAAAATAATATGTTATTGAACTAAGGAGATGGCTTTTCTGACTGTGTAGTTAGGCTGCAATATTAGGAAATTGAAATGTCATTGAGCCGGGCTGGAAATCAATCAAGAGGGTGGCACCCGCTAGCCTATATATATTTATTGAGGTATTGTTCTTATGTCGACACTTGTTATATTGGAACTTCATTCATAAGCCTATACATGGGTTTCTTGTATACAAACATTGAAGGCTGCGCGCGCAAATCTGCGGCAGAAAGCCATCTACCCTAATACAAATGAATACAGAAAGCCCAGTTTAAATGTATTGTTTATTACTTATTTAGCCTACCGTTCCCTATTCTGTTGCCATGAATGCTTGCACACACTCTCAACATATTCCCAAACGTAACCTTGTACATTGTTGAGCCTTTTTCTATATTTGATTTGATTTGATCTTTTATTTTTCCTGGCAAACGGATGCTTCCTCCTAGGTATACTGAACATCTTACCAACTCTGTTAGAGCAGTTCACCACACAACAACTCCCTATCATGTTGCCTTCCTCCACAGCTTTCTCATCCACTTCAACGTTATCTTGCTTCTTTCTGCCGCGAGATTGCGCACGCAACCAGTGATGACGTAGCCGAGAAACCCATGTATACACAAGTGAGAAAATCGACTCGTCTGACATCGACTGCTTTACTTTCAGAACCACTGTGATGGACAGCTCCACCCTAAGAGATACTAAAGAACTCGTGCACGTGGCGCTCGTGCACCTGACTTTAAGATGATGTTCGGGAAACGCTCGTAAATAGAAAGTGTTACTGAGTCTACTATGTCGCCAAAATCCACGTAGGCCGTTAAAATACGTCGTTATCGGGAAACGAGGCCATGGTCAGTTCATTTGTAAGTAGGCTTTGACCTACTAACATAGGCTGTTTGATAAAGAGCGAGGTGAAAAGAATGACGAGGGGTTTTCATAAAATGTTTTTTTTTTTTTTTTTTTTATTATTATTGTAACAAAAGAAAGTTCATTTGAAAATGTGTGGCAAAAATCCAGTCATTCATCAAGTACAAAATATAAATACATAAATATAACCTATCAATAAATAAATGATACAATAAATTAAATAAATATATATTTTTAAGGCATGTCTACGTTGTCCATTTGACAAGGAATCATCTGAAGGAGGAACTGTCAGGCTTGACTGAAGGTCTGTTCAAAATGCAGAATGTTCACACAGAGCATTGGGCAGTGGATGTCCACTGCACGCCATGGCCTCAGAAGTCCGTGGGCACTTTGTTGGCTAGGAACAGCAGTCTGTGCAGATGATGGTTCACTTCTTTCCTGATCAGCTCCCATGACCTCTTGCTATAATTCTAAAGACATAGAAGACATATAGGATGTGTTATCCGGTGTAATGCACCTTGTTCAGTACGACAACTTTCCCTGGACCACTTAGAAATATGGGGTCCACATATGCTTTACTAATAGGATCAGTTTATCCCAACTCAATTTATGTCATTTATGTCATGTTTTCTAATAACAACCTTTTACAGAGGCAAGATTATTTACAGGCTTGTTCAATTATAACAATGTGACGTCAATCAACAAAGTTGGTCTTCAATTTAGTCACACCTGTAATAATCCGCAACAATGTGAATCTGAGTATGTTTTTTATTCTTCACTCACAGTCTGTAGGCTTAATGACAGAGGCCTATTTTTCTCCTATTCATATATCTGTCTATCCACCCTTGCTTAAAGTATGAATAAAGGAAGTGCAAGTTTATTACAGTGTTATAAGCACTGCTTACCCTTTTTCTCAGGAACGTGTTCAACTTGCGGAAGTGCCTGCTCAGTCTTTTCCTGAACCCAAAAATTCCTGTAGGTGTTTGTGCAGCCTGCAAATACAGAACAAATATTTCAATAAACAATTTCTTTAAAACAAAGTGGTTTGTGGACAATGATTCTACTGTAATTCCATAAATCATCTAAAGTTCACTCACACAAGCCTCAAGGTTTGTAGACTGCCGGTCGAGAACAGTGCGGAGGTTGTCCAGTTTTGTCTTATCCCAAGCATCGGTCACGTTCGACTCATTCTTGTCAAACAACTCCTCTATCTGCTTTGTGGCCTCATACAGGAATGAGATCTTATCATCAGCCTGAAAGGATAGAGAAGAGTAAGACATTACCAAACTATCCACTCTCAACACAAAATATCCTGTGGAGATTTATGTTGGTTAGAGATACATAATAAATCAGGAGAGGCCTTCCCACACTGTAAACCCAGACAGTTCTACTAACTCATTAACATTTTGTATTCAGTACTTAAAACCTGGTATTTAGTTGACCCAACTTAAAATGTATTAGTTTTCTGAGCAAGTGCAGACGTTTTAATTGTATTGGAATGTATTTGTTTGAGTTAACATTGCCTGATAACTAAAAAAAATGTTAGTATCTGACGTCATCAACGTCGTTGAGAACACCATTGTAAAGCTCTTGTGATGAGAGACGGACACAGCAGACTTAAGGTAGAGGAGTCGTTTAGTAATCCAGAGGTTGGAAGGTTGCTAGTTCGCTTCCCCACTCCTCCTTACCAAGTGTATAAGTGTGAACCCCTAAACTGCTCATGATCTATAAATGCAAAATTCCTTGTCAATTGCTTTTGATAAAAGCGTCTGCTAAATCACAGATGTAAATGTTAATGCAGTGGCAACACTGGGAAGGCGGTCGACCAATGACAGTTCCTCTACAGTAAGAGCTTGCGCAAGAAGTTGGAACGTAAGGAAGATACCCTTTCAAAAACTTGTAAGGGCGAAATAACTAGTTTGAGAAAGACCCAGAGAAACACAAATATCTGACGAGGCTAAATCCTTTACGATTTTGGAATAATATGAGTTCAGAGAACTAAAAAATTATGAAAATGATAACACAAAAAATCAGAATAGCCGATGTTTAATTTTTGAGTTAAGTTTACTTAAAAAAATATATATATATACTCAAATTTTCTGATGTAATCGGTTACATCAAAAGTTTTGAGTTCTCTGAACTTGTTCAGGTTTACAGTGCAGTAGCTCTTTGTCACAAGGGGTAACAATTGAGGAAATTATTGTATTGTCTCATTGCTCATGTCATGATGCACTCGAAGAAAGATGTTTCATCTATGCACAGTTTGTGACAGAGCATATTTAACTAGTGAGGGTTCTTGTGAGTGTGTTAACTCATGTAGAGGAAAATACACATGTGTAGGCTCATAATAATATTTAATAACTCTTTACACCTGACCATAGTGTTGTAGTGATAAATGTATTTACTGTCTTAGATCTAATTTCTACTCTCCAAAAGTTAGCTTCAGATAAGTTGCTGGATATTTCACTGATCAGGAGAACAAAATGGGTATCCAGAAAGTCACCAAATAAATACAGAGGATTTGCCAGAGTACATTACACACAAAACGAGAAGCAAACGATGATGCTGCAATGGGTAAAAAAGTAAGACAATAGGAAAGGGGTCATACCTTGGCTTTGTTCATAGAGAGGTATAGATCGGCGGGAAATTGTATGGGCATTAGGTCCGATGTCAAATCTCCACCCTGTTCAGACGAGAAATAAAAACACATTAACACACTTTCACAAGCCAATGCATGCTCGATACACTAAAGTCACAAATGGACAAACAACAGAATCACATGGTGCTCTATTGCCAAATGTTTGTCAACACTTCATTATTAAATATCTGTTAACCTTATTTTCTGTACATATTTCAAAACATTGTAGGCCTATAATTGTGCACAGTGTGCTGACTGCTATTTACAAGGATTCTATCACAGCTACCTGCATTGCAATGGTCTATACGTAAAATGTAATGGTTAATCTAGGTCAAAGTGACTGCATATTAATCAAGCGACCACGGTTATTTTAGCAGTGTCTATGGTGAGCATATATCACAGCGGTATAGAGCGCATAGACACATACCATTTCTTTCAAAAGTTTGAAGCATTCTGCATTAACGCGTCCGTATTTTTGGAGCCATCTACAGGCACCAAGTGCACTCTTAGTGCAACTAAGCAGCAAAAAACAAATCCACATATATTTAAGATCCATTTTTTCTGAGGAAAAGCTGTAACTGCTATGTTGCAAATTCAAGGTCTGCTTTATTTCAAACATCTTACGCTGGCTACTTTTATAAGAAGTATGGAAAGGGAAAACGAGGGAACAGAATTCCCCAGGACTCCTGAGGCAAGGATACACGGGGCTTCACAGCTCACTTTCGATTTCGAAACCCTCCGCGACACAGCAAAGCAACGCAGTGAGTAAGTGTTTAACAGTTTTATACATACATACAAAGTTTAGCATACTTTAATGACAGATTTCCAAGACTTTGTGCTTCACCTTTTACGGAAAAGTGTAATGTCTTACCTCGTACTCTTCTTGTCTTCCACTAGTCTCCGCGTTTCTTGGCTTCGTGCACGGTGAAAAATCTTTTTTTTTTAGTTTTTAAATCGAGGAGTCCAATCGGTTAATCTAGTTAACACAAACACAATTTAAGTTATTTTCTTTTTCATTGTTTTACAATTCTCCTCCAGCCATTGTGTTAAGTCGTTGCATGATGTATCTCTGCTGACGTCGCAAATGAAAAATGAAGGTGGCTTGGCAGGGTTATTTTACTGGGCGCGGCCAATTTCACTTTCTCACTGCACGTTGGAAGACGTAAATTCAAAACATTTGAAACGTCATAGCACTTTCAAAACATTTGCCACAAATATAACAATAACAATACTAAAAAGAGCATTTTCCTATTATGTTGTCGTTGTGCAGGTTACTTCTTGCCACCAAATAGGCTACCATAAGCTAACCCTGAAAAGCACTATATAAATGTGATATATTAGTATTATTATTATTATAAGCTTACTAGGTTTGTAAAAGCATTACTTTGAGATACACCTTGGGCCACAGCCCCAGGTTTGCTTTCTGACAAAGCCTAACTCAGGCTTCATTACTTTATCATGGAATTTGTGACCATGCATTTCTCGGAATTCCCCGAAACACCATCCCTATTGCTGATGCAGCTTGAACCCACTTTTTAAACATTATAATAGCTTCAGTCAATGCAGATCACGTCATATAATTGCTGATCTCATGCCTGTTCCTACTATCTAAACAAACTACAGATAGTTAAGCAGAAATATGATAGCATAAAGGAAATGAACAGTTATTTTTGTGCCACGCATTTATTATTAATTAGTCAACCAAACTTTTCATGTTAAATGGGACAATGTTGTATCAGCTCCTTTCTATGTTGGCAACGGAGTTCGACAAGGAGGAATTTTATCTCCATTTTTGTTTAATGATTATATGGACGACTTATCAAGTCAGCTGAATAAGACAAATACAGGCTGTCTTGTAGGGGAAGCTATTGTCAATCATCTGATGTACGCAGATGATTTGGTCTTACTCAGCCCATATAGTGCTGGGCTGCAACAGATGCTGAGGGTGTGCTCTCAGTATGGCATAGACCATGATATTAAATATAATGCAAAGAAAAGCCACATAATGATAGTCAGAAGTAATCAGGATAGGAAATGAACCTTCCCTACCTTTTATCTATCTGGCAGTCCCCTTGGTGCCCGTGAGGAAATAAGATATCTGGGCCATGTCATTTCTGATGATTGGACTGATGACAATGATATATATCGACAGCGCTGCAAAATATATTCTCAGGCCAATATGTTATTAAGAAAGTTTTCTATGTGCTCAGATTCAGTTAAATGTTCCCTGTTTAGAACCTACATAACACCAATGTATACTGCTCATTTGTGGTCTAATTACAGGAAAAGGAGTATGCACAGACTGAAAGTAGCTTACAATGATGCTTTTAGATTGCTGCTTCATGTGCCTAGGTGGCATAGTGCTAGTCAGTTGTTTGTTTCTAAGCACGTACCAACTTGTGAGGCGCTCTTGAGAAAATTGATATATGGTTTCATGTGTCGACTGGACAAGTCTGAGAACTGCATAGTAGAGGCTCTGGTCAAACCTCTAAAGAGCTGTTATCGATTTACCTCGAACTTAAGACGACATTGGCACAAAAGTCTTCATACTTTTCAATGCACTGTATTATGTGTGTTGTATTTTTTTTTTGTTTTTCTATATTTTTTTAGTTTTATAATTGTATAATTGTATGTCTGTTACTTTATATGGAACTTGGAGTCTGAAATAAAGAATAAAGAAAGAAAGAAAGAAAGAATATGGCTTTTTGCTTAGTCATCCCCATAGTGTTGTAGCTTTGCTCGCAGCTCTTCGTCTTCTATTGCAGAAAGTCTTTTCATCAGTCAGCAATATTAATTAATATCAGCTTGTTACTCAACCATTCACTGACATTTTTTAAATAACGGGACAATACATTCCTACTTATTATTACTTAATAATAAATGCTTAATAATAGCAGCAACAACAATAACAATAATACATTTATAAAAAGAGTAGAATAAATAATGAATTAATAGTTAAATAGAAATAGCTAAATGTCATGTCAGATGTCAGTTGTTTTACTGCACTTTAAAATAACAGTCTCCAAAGTAGTGTTAAGTCTGGTTTTTGCAGGAAAAGTATTGCATTGTACTCGAGTAGCTGTATTTTCAGAAACTTTTCACAGTGAGCCATGTCATTTAATATGTAGGAGCTCCTTAGTAGGCCTTGATGCTGAAGCCTAATGATCCAACTCCTGAAACCTCACTGGAATTTCCGCATTTCCACATTCCGTATTCTACTCTCTTTCAATGTCATTAAATTCAGTTTGAATAATTACTCATTATCTCAATTGTCTCTAGGTGCTTTACAGAGCCCAAGACCTGAACCACCTAGGCACAAGGCTAATGTGAGAACAGCTCACTCAGCTGCATGTACCATAAGCAAACATCAACAGACTCATCCAGACGGAGTGCAAATAATAGCAGGTGATTTTAATCAAGCGTGCTTGAAGACAGTGCTCCCTAAAATCACCCAAAAAGTTAAGTGTGCTACCAGGGGGAACAATACGCTTGACTACGTGTACTCCAACATATACTTCGCCTCAAGGTCCTGCATAGCACTGCTAGAGCCAACCTGAAGAGAGGCATCAAAGACGCCAGGGAGGCTTACAAGAGGAAAATTGAGGACCATGTCACAAACAATAACCCAAGGAAAGTATGGCAGGGAATTCAAAGAATCACTAACTACAAGAACAGCAACCCCAGCACTGTCCACACTGATGCCTCACTAGCAGAGGAACTAAACCACTTCTTTGCCAGTTTAAAGGTTAACAGGCCGAAGACAAATGCACAGACTCCACCAACCCCCAGCCACACACTCTCACACTACAAGAACACGAAGTGAGATGTGTGCTCAAATCAGTGCTGGCCCTGATGGAGTAACTGCAAAGGTACTCAAAGCCTGTGCCAACCAACTCGCCGGGGCCGTCAAAAAGATCTTCAACTTTTCTCTTACTCTAGCCACCATCCCACCCTGCCTAAAATCAGCTACCATCATCCCCGTCCTTAAGAAACCAGCCACCAACAGCCTGAATGACTACAGTTGCCCTTACACCTGTAATCAGAAAGTGCCTAGAGAAACTGGTCACAGTACATCAAATTCACCCTTCCCCCCACATTTGACCCACATCAGTTTGCATACAAAGCAAACAGTACCAAAGAATAAAAAAAAAGAATGACAAATTATGATTTTGCTAAAATACTGCATTTGCAGCCCATACACATTGTGTTTGAATGTGGAGTATGATTATTCTAATACAATTTGGTTGACAACATGGGCCTCGTTTCCCGAACGCTAAAAAGGACTTGAAATCGGTCGTAAGAGGGATCCTACGTTGCAGAGCGGTTTCCCGACGCCGCACTTAGCTTAAGTTTATCTTTCGTTGAGAAGAATTCTACGTGTGGTCAGGACCAGTAGTAACTTCACACTTAGCGATGCAATCCACCAGGGGCGTCGTTCGGCCTATTATTGAAGAAATCCAAACGATGCTTCTGTGTATAGCACATCATGAGAATGTCATTGTTTCACCTGCCTATTCCCATCAAAATAGAAATAATTTAAGTTAAGTCGTTCCCTCACCAGTGTCAACCAACCTAACTTTCTTGCACATTTTGCATGCGATCTGAAGGACTATTTAATCTGGTAATTGCATCAATGCTGTTTCAATAATGAAGATCGTATACCAGATCCCTACTGACTGAAAGATCATAGTCTAATAATCTATGACAAATCATTCAACAATGGCTTATCTTAATTTAAAACACCTAATTTGACACAGCATTTAAAAGACAAAAACTATTGTTTGGAACAAATAATCAAGTTTATTACATTGTTCAACATAAAATCAAATAAACGACTTAATACAACAAAACTCCATTGAACAGTTTGAATTAAATTATTTTCGACACCGTGCATGTAGCCAATAACCATATGCCCAGAGTCACATAGAGAGACTACATGGCTCTGCGGAGGACTAGGGGAGACCTGAAAAAAAGAAAAAAAAACACACAATGCAAAGGGACAGGTGCACAAACACATATCACAAGACACAGGCATACGTTTCGACTACAATCACAACTTGTACAGATAACTAAAACACAATGTCATATTAACATTAAATTGTGAAAGACAAACAAGATAAATACTCACTAAATACTCACTAAAATACTTGAATTCATGTTATTGGCATCCATTTTGTCCTTCATATAGGATTGAGCATGCATGGGATTTGGCATAAATCAAATGCAGGTGATCTTTATTAGAAAGAACACTGAATGTCAAAATAAAATAAAACTTCCCAAATAATGACGGCTGTAAGCTACATATTGCTCAAAAGGGATTCAAAATGAATTCCTAATTATCTTTTAATGTTAAACACACTGCCTACCGTGTTGTATCGAAGGAGCGGTAGAGATTACAATTGACAGAAAACCCCTTATCCAAGATTTTGGTTTGAATAATACATCGCTGTTGCCGTAATTTTTACTTTACCCCTTCAAACTGGCAGTTACCTACAATTGTCATTGGCCACTATTACAACTCTCTCCGACAAAGGTCGATAGTTTTAACAACGACACTCACTGCATTTAGAAAACGGCTAAGGGACATTTGCTAGGATTAGAGCAATAAATAGACAAGTTGCATATTTGTTAAAATGACACTTCTGCCGGTTTTTTGTAAAATACAGAAAGTGTTACAACTGTACACAGTCTCCCTTACCAATATAGTTTGAACCTGAAAAAAGATTAAATAGATAAGAATGTTGACTTGTCGGTATTGTAAGTGTGGAGGTGCTATGGTCTGAGAGACGAAAGAGGGAACAGCGAGCTCTGACAGTGTCGGCTTTTGTGAGCAGCCGTTGATGTTGGTTTTCTGCACTTATTATGAAATAATAAATAATTAAATATAAGTTGATGAGTGAGCCTCACGTGAACATCTACATCTACATCCATCCATTGTTGGGTCGTTTGGGGTCGAACCTGTCTCTCTTCCTTCACTGATGTCGTCCTCTCTGCTGGCGGAGATCGGTTAAGAATTGGCGCAGTGTGTGGCACACCTGCTTCCGCACCGTCTCCCAAGCACACATGCTGAAGCTCTAGGAGAGACCACACTGGCCACTTTAGTTTAGGCAAGTATTAATCCTAAAATGGCTTTCCTCTTTAATGCAATAGTCACGTGATTATAAACACAACTTTACCTCATTCTTTAGAAGAGCCTCAAGTTGATCAAAATGAGTCTGGACCGGCTCCGGATCGAATGATGAAGTCGAACCCTTCGGTTAAGAACATTTTCAAAGTAGATCAAATGATTACCGACAGTAGCCTGTAACATTAATTATAATATTAATATATCAATTCAACAACGATCAATTTTGGTGATGAAACTCACAGGATTGTCAGAGAGCGGTCGGGACAGTAGATCCCGCACTGTCTGTAACTGTGTAGTGTACTTAATAAATATAGATTCAACACCGGGTTTCTGGAAGAGGTTTGAAGCCAGACGAAAGGTTGATTGTATCATGTGATCTTCCTCTTGTTGCTGCAGAAGGAAGACCGAGTTGAGATTATCATTTAAATTCAATATAAAGGCCTATATATATTCCATATAAATGGAACTTTTGGGTGATTTTAATTGGAACCTGGTTGCAAAGATGCTGATATGTAAATACTTACCCTGGTGTGGTGAGGAATAACTGAAATGTTTTCGGCCATTGATTTGGAACATCCTTTTAGTCCTTCCACCTTAGAGAAAATGAATTTGTCAGGATGTAGGCTAAATGTTCAGTAAGTAAAATACACTGTAAAGAAACAAATATTTTGAGATATATGGTATAGTTGCATGGTTGCCTACTCACTTGCTGCCTTCTGTGGCAAAGCTCTCTCAGCGTGTGAGTAATCGTAGTCATAGTCCTAGTAGTCCCTGTTGCCACTCCATCATACACTTGACAAAGGTACAAAGCCACAACAAAGAAAGGTGTTATATCCATGTCCAGGACCTTGTCAAAAATCAGACTCTTGCACTTGACTCTTTGTGTGTCGTAATATTAACCCCCAATGTTATTATTTTATTGGAGACGAGTTGTGACCACTGTGCAGGTATCTTGTGTTTGCCTTAAATAGACGGATTGCTTCCTGGTGGTTTTTGAAAATGACAACAGGAAACTGAAAGGAAGGTGGACATTTCGGATTTGAGGTGAGGTAATGGTTCAGGCTGAGTGTAGGAGTGGCAGGTAGCGTATAGAGCAGCCAAACCAGCATGCTTAGGACGTGGTCAACTCCCCATGTGGCCCGCGTCCCTTGAGGCAACTGGAGAGGATGCTCTGTAAATCAAGCAAACTGTCAGTTCATTTTATTTTGTATCTTAATAGTTTGTTTGCCAGAGAAGGTGAAAACTGATAACGCATGACCTTTTGACTTTTTGTGGTGAAAACCTGGATACCTTGGTTTTCTCTCACCTGTCATTTTCAAGTTCATAAACACAGAACCACATTACCGCACCAAACCAAGACCATATTGAAATACCAAAGTGGCCAACTGGTTAACCAGTAGCCTTCCCTATTTGCTATGGGACATCCCCAATTGTTCAGCCTTTGACTTTAGTAGCCTTTGGACTTTCACAAGATTGGGGCATTAGAACAGTGTAAACTTTTGTTTTGTGTCGTAAAAGGCCTATTTGTTATGTTAAGAAAAAGGATCCAAAACGTGTTTGGGTAGATGATGTGTGCGAATGGAATAGCCTACTTGCCGAAAAAAGAGTGCCAACAAATGATGTCCGCTCCAGCATAGGCTACAAGTTCAACTCTCAGCGACTGAGTGTAAAAGAGTTTCCGTAAAGGGACAATAGGTAGCCTAATAATCAAGAAAGCATTCTCTAGATTTGCAACCTAAGTAGCATACACTTGGGGCTATCCCAATCCCACCACACAATGTCTTCCTCAACCATTTTTAGACTAAAAGTTGTTTGCTTATTGGTGTTTGATGGGGGAATTGAATTGTTCAGTGTTCCAGATTAATTTGAGATGAGCACTATGAATCTGATGGTCTTTAGTCACATACCACAGTTCACTTGCTTAGGCTACTGTAGACTATATTCACTACCGTTCAAAAGTTTGGGATCACTTAGAAATGTCCTTATTTTTCAAAGAAAAGCACTGTTTTTTTTTCAAAGAAGATGCCATAAAATTCATCGGAAATACACTCTATACATTGTTAATGTGGTAAATGACTATTCTAGGAGGAAATATCTGGTTTTTAATGAAATATCTACATTGGTGTATAGAGGTAGCCTTGTGACACCCGCCTACGTATTTCCGCCTGATTTGATTTCAAGCTCATATGTAGTCTGGCCCAGGCCCGCCTAACATTGTTTCCAGGCTTCACCCTACAACCGCACCAATCAGCGAACAGTTCAGAGCTGTGACGCAAAACTCGCCTTGCCGAGGTTCATGTAGTCCAGCGGAGTTTGTAGTTTACCAGCATTGTCTCAACTCTCGAGAACATCAGAAAATTAAAAGGAGAACAAGAGGATTGTCTTGTAAGTTTTATGATTGGAAAGGACGTCGTAGCTCTTCTCCCAACTAGCTTTGGGAAGAGTTTAATCTACCCGATGGCCCCGTTAGTAATGGAGAGACTGACTGGGGAGGCCGAATGCTTACCAAACGTTGCTGATTGGTTAAGGGAACTCCAATGATTTTAAACCTCAAGCTAAGCACCCGCCCATCTCGGAAACGAAAATGCATGGGGTTTTGCCAGACTGACTGACGGAAAGAAATGGAGTCACAGGCTGGTAATGGCCAGGCTAGTATAGAGGCCCATTTCCAGCAACTATCACTCCGGTGTTCTAATGGTATTTGCTAATCGCCTTACAAGACTCATGGATGACTAGGAAATCCTTGAAAACCCTTGTGCAATTATGTTGGCACAGCTAAAAAACTGTTTTGCTGGTGAGAGAAGCTATAAAACTGGCCTTCATTTGAAAATCAAGCAAACTGTCAGTTCATTTTATTTTGCATCTTAATCGTTTGTTTGCCAGGGAAGGTGAGAACTGATAACGCATGACCTTTTGACTTTTTGTGGTGAAAACCTGGATACCTTGGTTTTCTCTCACCTGTCATTTTCAAGTTCATAAACACAGAACCACATTACCGCACCAAACCAAAACCATATTGAAATACCAAAGTGGCCAAATGGTTAACCAGTAGCCTTCCCTATATGCTATGGGACATCCCCAATTGTTCAGCCTTTGACATTAGTAGCCTATGGACTTTCACAAGATTGGGGCATTAGAACAGTGTAAACTTTTGTTTTGTGTCGTAAAAGGCCTATTTGTTATGTTAAGGAAAAGGATCCAAAACCTGTTTGGGAAGATGATGTGTGCGGATGGAATAGCCTACTTGCCGAAAAAAGAGTGCCAACAAAGTGATGTCTGCTCCAGCATAGGCTACAAGTTCAACTCTCAGCGACTGAGTGTAAAAGAGTTTCCGTAAAGGGACAATAGGTAGCCTAATAATCAAGAAAGCATTCTCTATATTTGCAACCTAAGTAGCATACACTTGGGGCTATCCCAATCCCACCACACAACGTCTTCCTCAACCATTTTAGACTAAAAGTTGTTTGCTTATTGATGTTTGATGGGGGAATTGAATTGTTCAGTGTTCCAGATTAATTTGGGATGAGCATTATGAATCTGATGGTCCTAAGTCACATACCACAGTTCACTTGCTTAGGCCCGTAGACTTTATTCAGTACGTATATGTGACCTTGATAAAGTTAACACAAGGGGGCGCCCCCATTGCACTAAATGGTCGTTGTGTGTTATTAAGACGGTGTTTGTTTGAAGTTTCACTGTAACAGGCAGCCCGGCTGTATCTTCAATTTAATTCAAAAGGCTTTATTGGCATGACTGCATACAATGCAACGTTGCCAAAGCATGTTTACATAAAATGTGCAAGCACAATTACAATAAAAAAAATAAATAAATAAAAACAATACGTTATAGGTGGTAACAATGTGGTATAGAAACATATAACAGGTTCATTGTTAATTATTAAACATTAAATATTAGTTATGTGGGACAGGTGGTTCATATTACTGTGGAGCTCATGACAGGCTGATACATATTTTGCTGCCAGTCTACAGCAGTCCACCCTCTCTCCCAGTAAAACTGAGAGTCTGTCCAGATCATTTAGATGGTGGAATTCTGGCAATATTTGTGTTATTTTGTCAAAATAATGGTCTCTAAGACTTTGGTTATGGTTGCAGTGAATCAGGAAGTGTAGCTCCGTCTCTACTGTTCCCTGGTTACAGAATGAGCACAGCCTCTCCTCTCTGGGTATCCAGGTCTGTCTGTGTAGGCCGACTTCTACTGCCAGGTTGTGCTCACTCAGTCTGTATTTAGTTAAAGACACTGTGGTCAGGTAGTTTGCCACGGTGTACTGTCTATTTAGTGATACATATGTTTCTAATTTGTTCTGGGATTTTGTTAGTTTTGCCCAGTGATCTCTATATTTTTCTTTTTCTTTCATAAAGATTTGGTTGGGTCTGATTATCTGAGATCTTGAGTTTTGAGGCTGAGGTAGTCTTTGTAATGACCTGGGTGGGTGATGGTTCACCCAGCCGCAGGACAAGTAAGCAGAGGAGACTCCTTTGTGGGTTCAACTCCTGACAGCATAGGGCTTTGTAGGAAAAGGAGAGTGGGTCACTTGTTTTAATATGATTCCAGAAATTTAGGGCTTGTTTTTGGATTTTTAATATTGGAGGGTATTGGCCTAATTCAGCTCCACATGCAGAGTTGAGAGCTTTTCTCGGCACTTGGAGGATACTCTTGCAGAACTGTGTATGTAGTATTTCAATTGCGTGCTTGTCCCATTTTGTCCAATCATGTTGAATTTGTGTACCCCACACCTCGCTGCCATATTGTGCAATTGGTTCAATGATATATTGGAACATTTTGAGCCATGTTGTACTGGTAGTTCAATTTGTATAGATCTTTTGATGGCATAGAAAGCCCTTTTTGCTTTGTCTCTCAATTCATTCACAGCCAAGTTAAAATTACCTGTGTTTGAAATTTTTAGTCCTAAATATGTATAATTTGTTGTTTCTTTAATAGGGTTGTTTCCAATTGTGAAACTAGTGTTGTCTCGCAGGGACCTTTTTTGAAAAACTAGTACATTTGTTTTGGTTCGATTTACTGTCAGGGCCCAGGTTTGACAGTATTTGTCTAATTCTGACAGGTGTTGCTGTATCCCCTCTTTTGTGGGAGACAGTAGGACCAGGTCATCAGCATACAATAGACATTAGGACCAGGTCATCAGCATACAATAGACATTTTATTTCAGTGTCTTGTAGTTTCAGGCCAGGTGCAGGGGAGTTCTCTATTTGTTTTGACAATTCATTTATGTATATATTGAATAATGTGGGGTTCAGGTTACAGCCCTGCCTTACTCGATGTCTCTGAAAGAAAGATTAATTTTTCTTTGTTCCAATTTGAATTGAGCACTTTCCGTTACATGTACATTGTGTACAGTGTACATTGATTTGATCAGATCGTATGTTTTCCCTCCGATACTACTTTCAAGTAATTTTAGGAAAAGGCCGTTGTGCCAGACAGATTCAAAGGCTTTTTGGAAATCCACAAAGCAGGCATAAATCTTTGTATTATTTTTGTTCACATAGTTGTCAATTATTGTGTTTAATTTGTATATATGATCTGTAGTTCTAAATTTAGGTAGGAATCCAATTTGGCTGTTGCTTAATAAATTATGTTCTCTGATGCAGAAGTCTATGATCCTTGAATTTAGGATGCTACATAAGACCTTCCATACACATGAATTTATACAGATCCCACGCAGGGATGGATTTACGAATGGGCCTACCGGGCCCATGAGCTCAGGGGGCCCCTAAGCCAGAGCCTCTGCGTGAAGTCGCTGTTATGTACCTATTTCTTATTTGAATTTTGTGTATCTGTCTTGTCTCCCCTTTTAAATATGGGATTTATCAGTCCATCATTCCATATTTCAGGAAAGAAGCCAGCTCTTAGCACTAAATGTAAAAGTTTCAGAATGGCTGATTTGAATTTATTGTCTGTGTTGTAACAAATCTCGGCTAGACGCTCGAGTTTCGTCAACAAAAATCAGGTTCGTAAAAGCCACGCAAAACAGAAAATAACGTGAATGTTCTATTTATTTAAAGTGTCTTGTGAGTGATTAGGGGATAGGGAATAACAACAAATACTCAAGAGTCCACAGGCCACAGAGTAATATCTAGTCCACATGAGAAAGCAAGGTGCGCAAAAATAAACGCGTCAGTTTATCCACACAAAATAATATAAGGGAACAATGCTCCACGAGCTCCGACGTGCATTCACTGTCCCTGTCAAAAGTATATTCCACGGCAATTGTCCAAGAAGCAAAAAGATAATCCTTCCTTAAAAAATGCCACCAGCGCAAAATAAGGAAAAAAGGGATCGCTCTCACCTCCTTAGAGTGCTCGTCGTATACAATCCTTAAATAGGGCGGGCTGTATAAGGCTTAATCCGTTTTAGTCACTGCAATATATATTCCGGTCTTTGCGGTAGTTCACGAGGACATCGGGTAGGTTTCGCCATTGGAAGCAACTACCTCCATTCATTCCCCCTCTCGGGTTTCCGCGTTCCCATTTAAAAAGAAAACATGTGATCGCGCATAGCGCAGCAATAGGACAGACAGGGAAAGGGGGTGAGTGAGAAGGTGAGTGACGTGAGAAAAACCTATCCTCTGCCCTAGCCTTCCTTGCTCTACAATCTGCTACTCTCATAGGGAAACAATCGAACACAGTAATAGAGATCTTATATTATGATTACAATCATTGAAAAGCAGAGCCATATTTATGTGGCTGATGTCACATAGTCCCCCCCCCCCCCCAGACTGGTGATGGGAGAAGGACCAAAGTAGGACTTCAAATTCACAACGTTCACTGTGTCCGTGGAGTCATCAGGGAAACAAACTCTGTAGTTCAGAGGTCCCAACTTCTTCTGCACAGTGCAAGGACCAATCCACTTTGGCGCCAGTTTGGCAGTGAATCCTTTTGAGGCGTCGGACAATGGATGGGCTTTGACCCACACCATATTCCCCTCTGAGAATTCCACGTTGTTCCTCTTTAAGTTATAGTATTTGGCTTGTTTTTGTTGGGCTTTTTTAACATTTTCTGCAACTTCCCTTTTCAGCTCCAGCTGTCTTTCCAGAAGCGAGTGGGTGGATGAGGTTGGTGACGGAGCTTTGGGCAACAGTTGGTCGAGGGGGCCTTTCAGAGCACGTCCCAGATGCAGGAGAGCTGGAGCAAAACCAGTGGACTCCTGCCAGGCGGAGTTGATGGCAAACCGGAACTCGTGTACCCATCTGTCCCAGTTGTTGTGCTTATCTGCAACATATGATGCAATCATCCTCTTGAGTGTGCGGTTGACTCTTTCTGTCATATTTGTCTGGGGATGGTAGCTGGTGGTGAATTTATTTATTACTCCCCATGACTTGCACACTGCTCTGAGTAGGTGACTGGTGAACTGGCTTCCCCTGTCCGAGAGGAGGTATTTTGGTGTCCCCCACCTGGTGAATATCTCCTCTGTGAGAATCCTCACCAATGTAGGTGTTCGACTAGTACGCACAGGGAACAGCTCAGTCCATTTGGAGTAATAGTCTACAAGGACGACCAGGTAAAAGTTACCTCTTCGGCTGCGAGGGAAGGGGCCCATGAGGTCAATACCCACCATCTCTCCCACTTCAGATACTTGGGTTGACTGCAACAGGCCACTGGGCCTGGTGTTAGAAGGTTTGTATTGTTGGCAGACAGTGCACTCTTTGATATGGGTCCAGGTGTCTTTCCGGACATCTGGCCACCAGGCAACTTCCAGGATGCGTATAAGGGTCTTCATGCGCCCAAAGTGTCCACCTAGTGGGTTATCATGGTAGTATTGCAAAAATGAGAGATGCAGTTCTTTTGGGACAACGAGCTGGTACTTAAATCCATCCCGATCAATTGGTACTCTTCTGTAGAGCAGCCCTTGTTGGTTGAGGAAAGAAATTCTGTTTGGAGGAAGAGAAACACGAGACGACAGATTTTCTCCGATTTCCGTTACGTAACTGTCTCTGGCTTGGGCCGCAGCAAGTTCAGCTAGAGAACTTGGAAGGTCAGCAGTGACTTTGGCAGTGCTACGGCATACAGCAATGCTTGGCATGACAGAAGCAGTATTAGGAAGTGACTCTGGGATTCGTGACAGGGCATCAGGAACCACGTTCAATGTCCCCTTCCTATAGCGTACTGTGAATGTGAAGGGTTGAAGTCTCAGGGTCCAGCGGACGAGGCGAGAAGAGGTCTTTGGCGTGTTGAACACCCAGGATAATGCTGCATGGTCCGTCACCACTTCAAACTCCACCCCCTCAAGGAAATGTTGCCATTTTTCAACGGCCCAGACCACCGCTAAACACTCCTTTTCAGAGACGGAGTAGTTCCGCTCCGCCCCATTCAACAAACGGGATGCAAAGGCAACCACATGCTCTCCATCGGCGTCATCCTGTGTCAGTACGGCACCGAGCCCAACATCACTGGCGTCAGTAGAGACTTTGAAGGGCTTGGAAAGATCTGGGTGTGTTAGGACTGGAGGGGACTGTAGAGCCTCTTTAAGCCTTTCCCAGCTCTTCTCACAGTCTTCCGTCCATTCCCATGCAACATCCTTTTTCTTGAGGTGGTTCAAAGAAGCTGCTAGATCGGCAAAGTTCTTAATGAACTTGTGATACCAGCCAGCTAGTCCAAGAAACCGCTGGAGCTCCTTGATATTCTGAGGTCGAGGGTATTCACTGATGGCCTTGAGCTTCTCTGTATCGGCTGAAACGCCTTGACTGGACACCTGATGACCTAAGAACGTCAAAGATGTCTTAAAGAAATGACATTTCTTCAGGTTCAGTGTCAATGAGGCCTGATGAAGTTTCTCAAACACTCTTCTCAGGTCTTCCAGATGAGCCGATTCAGATTTCGAATACACGATGATGTCATCAATGTACACAAAACAACAAAAACCCTTCAGCTCAGCCAAGACATTCTCCATAAGTCTTTGGAATGTGGCCCCAGAGTTCTTCAGGCCAAAAGGCATGGACAGGAAATGGAAGAGGCCGAATGGCGTGATGAAAGCTGTTTTTTCAACACTGGCCTTGTCCATGGCAACCTGCCAGTATCCAGAGCGTAAGTCCAACGAGCTGAACACACATGCACCCGAAAAGGACTCAAGGATGTCATGTATCTTGGGCATGGGATAGGCGTCAAACAGAGTCTTCTTATTCATGCGTCTATAATCAACACAGAAGCGCCATTTCCCATCATGCTTCGGCACCAGGACGACCGGAGAGGCCCACGGAGAAGAAGAAGGCTCAATGACTCCATCAGCCTCCATCTCTTTCAGCTGCTGCTGGATGATGTCCTTCTTCAGAGGTGACACACGATAGGCTGGACAGCGTAAAGGCATATCGTCAGTGAGGCGGATGGTGTGTCTCACAACAGATGTTCTTCCCAACTCTGCAGAACACACGGATGGCCATTCTTGCATCAACTGCAGCAGTTCAGGTTTAGGCTCTGAAGGCAAGTTAGAAAAAATGCCAAGATGGACCGGTGGTGTTTTGGGGACGGTGTTCTTAACAGGCAGAGCATAATAAATGGAAACATTTGCTACCCCTTCAGCTGTGTGCCACTCTCTCTCCCTTTCACTCTGGTCCATGTATGCATGGTATGTTATTTTATCTCCATTTTTCACACCATATGTTCCCCGAAGGAAGTCAAGGCGCATGCCACTCTTTTGCAGAAAGTCTAAGCCTAAGATGACTGGGAAGGCTAGATCTTCATCAGCAAGAACATACATAGAGTGGGTCCAGAAACTATTATGGAGGTCAAGTGTACACTGGGCTCTCCCTAAGGCCTGCTTAGCTGAGCCATTAGCCAGGGCAAACTCCTGGTATCCACAAGGCATCAGGTTCTCCTGTGACTTCTTGATCAGCCTCCACAGTTTATCCTGCATCAGGGAGAAAGTACTTCCCGTGTCCAGCAGGGCAGGTCCTTGGAAGCCACGGATGGAGAGTTGGACAGCCAGGAGAGACAGAGGGCGTTTAGCATGAACATAATCGGGCGTTTCAGACTTCATAACTACAACATCAGCTTTGGTTTTAATCCTTGGATGCTGTTGCTGTCTGGCTGTGTCAGCAGCTTTGTCATTATTTATTTTGGTCCAATAACTTTTCATGGAGGCCATGTCCTTCTCGATCAAACTGCCAATTTTCACCAGATCAGCCACTGTGCCTACTGTTCCCCGTAAACCAGACGCAATTTTGGGATTGGCATTATTAAGAATGCGTTTCACTATTGTTGCTTCATCAATGGAAGGCTTCCATTTAAGACAAAGTGCTCTGTAATCATAGGCAAAATCTCGGATGGATTCATTGGGCTGCTGGAGACGGTTACGTAACCGATCTTCAATCTCTTGTATGTAATCATTAGACAGGAAAGCTGAACAAAATGAAGCCTTGAATTCATCCCAGGAATGGATGTTTCTACGCACTGCTGTCCACCAGCTTTTAGCCGAGCCTTTTAAGACAGACGATATTGCGGCAAGAATGTCAGCATCAGGCGTAGGCCTTAATTCTAAAAACTCATTGCAGAGCTCAATATAGCTCATGGGGTCCTTAGTTTTACTGTCGCCTCCAAATTGAGGGAAGTCTAGTTTAATGGGGGGCTTAGGAGGTCTTGTGTCGCGGAAAACAGAGGGGCCTTGAGTGTCAAGCTGAAATCGCACACTTGATCGGTCTTGGCCCTGAGTGACGGAAGAAAGTCTTGGGGTGCTGGTGAGCTTTACCTGGTTGAATGAAGACTGCCATTGAGCATCTCGCCTCTCCAAACAGCGCACAATAGAGTCCTCCAGAGCACAAACCAGTTCAGCAGAGAAGTCCTTGGCCTCCTCAATTTTTGTATCAAAAGTTTGCCTCAGAATCTCCTCTCTGATAACCGCGCTTGAGTTTGACTCCAACACTTTCTTTTCAAGTTCTTTCAAATGATTATTAGTTTCCCGTAGGTTTCTTTTAAGCTCGTTTATTTCTGCTCGGAAAACCGGCATGTGATTGGAAGATGTATGGGGAACCATTTCCTCTTCTTCCTTTCCTTCTTCTTCCTCTTCTTCTTCCTCATCTTCCTCTTCATCCTCCTCATCACTATTATTACTTTTCCCACCCCTTTCTTGTGTATCAGAGATTGTAGTCCTACTCTCATCTAAAAGGGAAGCCCTACTCTCATCTGCATCAAGGTACATTGCACTAAGAGATTGAGTGAGCTTTTCAACTCGCTTTCTGACGGTAACGTGAGGGTTCCGAATCTGGCCAATTTCAGGAGGTATTGGACTGCTCATGATCTCGTTTTCCCTATAATCAGCAAATGCACCTGTCGGCTCTGAACCGACATTCACAAGTTCTACCGTCTCCATAGTGGAAAAGAGATAGAGAGAGAGAGATAATGAAAAGCGTTATATCTATCAAAAAATGCGTGTTTTTCCCCGTACTGGCCACCACTGTAACAAATCTCGGCTAGACGCTCGAGTTTCGTCAACAAAAATCAGGTTCGTAAAAGCCACGCAAAACAGAAAATAACGTGAATGTTCTATTTATTTAAAGTGTCTTGTGAGTGATTAGGGGATAGGGAATAACAACAAATACTCAAGAGTCCACAGGCCACAGAGTAATATCTAGTCCACATGAGAAAGCAAGGTGCGCAAAAATAAACGCGTCAGTTTATCCACACAAAATAATATAAGGGAACAATGCTCCACGAGCTCCGACGTGCATTCACTGTCCCTGTCAAAAGTATATTCCACGGCAATTGTCCAAGAAGCAAAAAGATAATCCTTCCTTAAAAAATGCCACCAGCGCAAAATAAGGAAAAAAGGGATCGCTCTCACCTCCTTAGAGTGCTCGTCGTATACAATCCTTAAATAGGGCGGGCTGTATAAGGCTTAATCCGTTTTAGTCACTGCAATATATATTCCGGTCTTTGCGGTAGTTCACGAGGACATCGGGTAGGTTTCGCCATTGGAAGCAACTACCTCCATTCATTCCCCCTCTCGGGTTTCCGCGTTCCCATTTAAAAAGAAAACATGTGATCGCGCATAGCGCAGCAATAGGACAGACAGGGAAAGGGGGTGAGTGAGAAGGTGAGTGACGTGAGAAAAACCTATCCTCTGCCCTAGCCTTCCTTGCTCTACAATCTGCTACTCTCATAGGGAAACAATCGAACACAGTAATAGAGATCTTATATTATGATTACAATCATTGAAAAGCAGAGCCATATTTATGTGGCTGATGTCACAGTGTGTTTAAGTATCTCATTGAGGATGCCGTCAGGTCCACAGGCTTTTACACTTAAAATTGTTCCGTTTTTGATCTAATTCTTTTTTTGTAATTTCATAATCTAATGGGTTCCGGCATTGTTATGTTTCAGCAGGGAAAGGACCCAATCGCAGACCGGATGACCGCAAACTTGGGATTTATTCACAAGAAACACAGAAGATCCGGGCAAAAACTCCAAAAGTATTCCAAAAGCACCACAAAGACAGAGTTGCTCACCATACAAACTGGACTGAAGACTAACATTTTGTTTATGAACCGACAGGGAACACAGGACAGACTGAACTTAAATAACAGAGGGGGACTAGACATCAAGACACAGGTTAACTAAAACAAAGTTAATTAACAAGACACAGGTGAACTAAAACAAGGTTAATTAACAAGACACAGCAGGCACCAATTAGGGAAACAAACCGGGTAATTAACAAGGCAGGTGTGGTAGGGGATAGAAAAAACCAGGACATGGTCGAAGGCAGGTGGGGGCGGAGTTCAGAACAACACAAAGAAGCACATGGAATTGATAAACAAACACAGGGAAACACATGTCAAAAAAGGGCAAACACAAAACGGACAAAGCAGGATCCTGACAGGTAGTCCTTAATGATTGTTTCTATTTGGTTTAATTTTGTCTTGTATTTGGTCTCGTTTCGGTGTGATATGGGTTTCTTCATATAGATCCTTGTAGTAGTTGATCCATATATCTCCATCTTGAATGGCTAGATCATTATTTGTATTATTATTTTTGTTCAAGGTCCTCCAGTGGTCCCAGAAACTGTTTGAATTTACTTAAATTAGGTTGACTTGGTTTTTGAGGTGGTGCTCTTTTCTTAATTATCAGTGTTTGTTTATATTCTTTGAGTGTGTCTCCATATTGAATACGTAGGTCCTGATTGTCTGGAGCCCTGTGCTTTTGGTTGGATAATTGTCTTAGTTTTTTCCTCATAATTTTGCATTCTGAGTCCAACTATTTTTCTTGCTTTCTTTTTTTTGGGTTTAGTTTTTGGAAAGGTAAGCTTGCTTGTTGTGCCACATAATTGTTAATGTGCTTTGTGGCTATGTTTACTCCCTCTTTACTGCTGGGATATGAATGGGCCAGGAAAGAATTTAGATGTTCTTGGATTTCATGGCTGCTCATAGCCTCCTGATATTCAGGTAGTCTGCTTTGCTCCCATCTATAGTTAGTTGTTATATTATATAATTTACTGGAGTTGGGGCATGGTTGGTCAGAGTGGAGTCTTTTTAGGTACATCTGGTTATGGTCTGAAAAGGGGGGTTATTTCTTGATTGTGAATGCTCTGAGGGAGAATGGGTACAAATCTGTTATTGCATAATCTACTGTGCTACTGCCAAGTGAGGAGCTGTAGGTGTAGCGGCCAAAAGAGTCCCCTCAAAGTCGACCATTGGCTATGTTCAGACTGAGGGATCGGCAGAGCTGCAGTAGTTCTTTCCCATTTCTATTTGTTATTTTGTCGAAATTATTCCCCAAGGGAAGAGTTAGGCTGGTGTTAGTTTTGTTATTCATGTATTTGTCTCTGTTTATGCTAGTAGTGTCTGATTTTTCAGATGTGCGGGCATTCAGATCACCAACGATTAGGATATTTCCCTGGGTTTGGAAGTGGCTGATGTCTCACTCTAAGTCAGTAAAGGTTTGATACTTAAAGTAGGGAGATTCAGCTGGAGGCATGTAGATTGCACAAATGGATACATTGTGGGTATTGGAGGTCAGATCTTGGGTACCCAGGAGTTCCTTGGTGGTGTTCCGTAGACTCTCTTTACATCTTTACACATGACATTTAGTTTATTTTTGAACATAAGGCGAGAGGAATATTCTATCACCACACAAGATGTAGTCTGTGGGTTAGCATTAGCAATTAGCAATGTTTTAAGGAATTGTTACAAATTTGAGGTTGTGTATTACAACTGGGTTTAAGAAATTCATGTTAGTCTGTCTATTGGTTCTAACATTCACAGTTTAAGCAGTCCACCATTTTTCCCAGTGTGCATGTTGCTGCATATCTAGTTCTGCGAAAGCATCAGAAATTTCCTGACAATATGAAAACATTTGCATTCAGGTTGTAACAGGAATGAACACACACACACACACACACACACACACACACACACACACACACACACACACACACACACACACACACACACACACACACACACACACCACTTTTCGCCAAAAGCATATTCAGACATATGGACTCCCTCACACATACATACATTCACGCTAATGTACACACTCACTCACACACAAAAAAACACACACACACACAAACACACACACACACACACACACACACACACACACACACACACACATACACACACACACACACACACCACTATTCACCAAAAGCATATTCAGACATATGGACTCCCTCACACATACATACATTCACGCTAATGCACACACTCACTCACACACACAAACACACACACACACACACACACACACACACACACACACACACACACACACACACACACACACACACACACACACACACACACACACACACACACACACACACACACACACACACACACACACACACACACACACACACACACACACACACACACACACACACACACACACACACACACACACACACAAAGTATGTGTTCCCCCTTAACACACAACAGACATGTGGCTACACATTCTGACCATGTGATACATCTCTGTTATGTCAGTCATATGATGTCTGGTAAAATGAGGAACAGAGAAAGTGGTATCTGCAACTCACCAAAAGAGCACAGTTGATGTGTCTTTATTGTATTTTGTACACATTACAGACACATTTACTCTTTTCTGACTGACAAGAGAGGAGGTTGACATTTCAAATTCACAAATATTCAAAGAGCCTGCTTTGAACCTCTGAAAATTTCAATGTGTTCTTACAGTGCAATAAAACAGGCCTTCTTGTTTGTTCACATAGAATAGCTTGAACCCTGAGAGAACATTGGTCTGTAAAGATAAACTTTGTTGACATAACAATCACTTCTTTGGCTACGTTATGTTTTAAAGGGAACTTTAGGGCTGTCCTTATGGGGGGAAAAAAATATTTTTTTTCTGTCAAAATATATATATTTTTTCAAATACATTTTGATGGTATGTTTATATGTCCTGCACATAACCACATGTCATTCCCACTAGCCACCCAGGCTATGGAGTATGCAGTTCCAGGATGGACCACCCTGCAAACATGTAAGAATCCATTCCACAGCATGACATTGCCAACTATATTGCCTAAAGACAGCAGTTAACATGTCTGCAAGCTTTTATCAGTGCCAACTCTTCTATTGTTGGTGTTGTGTGGTTTTTGCATGCCTGTTAGGTTGTAACTATACTAGTTTTAGAACCAAACTCCTGGCTGCAGCTTGCCAGTGTCAGTGTCAGTGTCCTGCCATTAGCTGTCCTGCTAGTATACATACATGGGGAAACAATGACAGTAAGATCAGGAATTGTGGTGTGTGTTAGTTCCTGTCTGTAAATATCTTGATGTGTGTTGCCTGACTTGTCTGTGCTCTGGCATAAATCATGCAAAAATTGTCTTGAGGATCATTTACCTGATCTTGAAATTCTTGCCCAGCAACTTCTAATAGCCTTATATAGCACTGCCTCAAGCAGCAGGGATGGCCTAACTGATACTGCTGGATAATGTAGGTGACAAAAGTAGAAAGGGTGTGGAAAAGTACATTCCCTGAAAGCGTCATTGAGCAACAACCACGGTAACCATAGAGAGATAGTGTTCAAATTGATAGTCTTCATTATTTAACTATGGTTGTTGTTCAACAACGATTTTGGGAAATGCACCCCGGATTTGACAGGAAGTATAATAGTTAGACAAAGTTACAGATGTCTTAATTTTCTCTGAAACACAAAATCTCTTGATGTAAATCTCGGCCTAAATACAACAAGGTTCCGACGTTTCAGTTGTTGAAAGCTGTGCAGTTATGAGTCATTCAAGGTGTTCCTCTTTAAAATGCTGGGGTATCTCTTAAATGAGAGTGTTACCAAACTCTCTGACAAATAATGTAGCTATAAAAGATTCATTTTGTCTTCTGACAGTTACGTCTTCAGTCTTAAAAGGAATATGTGTAAATTAATTTAAATGGATATTAATTTTCTAATTCATTACACTCAACAAGTGACGTAACAGAGCCATATGAGGCCCATGGTGATATATCCATGTGAAAAATGTGATATTAAATGTATGTCCAGAAGCGATTGTACAAATAAATTGTACGGCTAGTTATGAGGGTTCATTAGGAATGCGAGTGTTCAGGATGTGGTTGTCTGTCTCTGTCTGTCTCTCTCCTACTCTCCTGTTCTCTTGCATGCAGCAGCAGAGGTAAGGAGGGTTCACATTTTAATACCTCCTTTCCTTCTCATTCTTTCTGTCCTTCTCTCCATCTACCCCCACCTTCCTCTCTCTGCTGTCCCCCTCTCATCTCTCCTTGGCCTTTTTTCCCCCTCACCTTCTCCTGTCGCGTCTGTTCTCTCTTCCCTCCCCCATCATCCATTTCTCTGCAGTTGTCTTCTGTCTTCTCCTCTTCTCGTCCTAATCTCATGCCATCACTTCACTCTTTTCCTCCTCTCCTTTCACCTCCTTCGTTGGTCACTTCCCCTCCTTTTCTCTCTCCTTCCATGCCATGCCTCTTTACCTCCGCTCTATCCACATCTCTTTTCCTCTTCTCTTCTTCCATGCCCTCTCCAAACTGCCCTCCTCTCTTCTACTCCCCTTTTCTCTCCCTTCCTCCTCTCTTCTCCTCCACTCTCCTCTCTTCTTCTCTCCTGCCTTCTCTCCTCCTCTCTTGTCTCCTTACGGACTATCTCCACAGTCCTCCTTTCTTCTCCTCTTCTCCACTAATCCCTCTTCTCCTCTCCTCCCATCCCCTCCCCTCTCCTCTCCTCCACTCTTCTCTCTTCTCCTGCCTTATCTTTTCCTCTCTTGTCTCCTTACATACTCTCTCCACAGTCCTCCTTTCTTCTCCTCTCCTCTCCTCCACTCATCCCTCCTCTCCTCTCCTCCACTCATCCCTCTTCTCCTCTCCTCCACTCTCCTCTCTTCTCCTCTCCTGCCCTCTCTTTCCCTCTCTTGTCCTCTTCTGTACTCTGTCAGTGATGAGGTGCTCCAGTGGCGAGGGCTGGGCTGAGGATGTGAGCTTCCTCCGCAGGAAATGAGCTCGTCGGAGCACGGGAAGCTGAGTGCAGCTGCCCCCGCTCAACAGGAAGTAAGGCACTTCCTTCCAGGGGATGGGAGGGGGAGAGAGAGATAGAGAGAGAGTGATAGATAGAGAGAGAGAGAGAGAGAGAGAGAGAGAGGAGAAGAAGAACAAGAAGAAAAAGGAGAAGAATAAGTAGAAGAAGAAGAAGAAAGATTGAGAGAGGCAGAAAAGAAGAAGAGAAAGAGAGAGGGGGTAATGATGAAAATGACAGAAAAAGAAAAAAAATAAGTCATATGCAAATGGAGGTGAATGGAGCTAGAGAGACAGGGTTGTGTGTGTGTGTGTGTGTGTGTGTGTGTGTGTGTGTGTATGATTTCACACCTGCTGAGGAGGAAACCTTGCATTCTATCAAGTGCCACAATGCATGGGAGACTACCGATCCATTTGTGCGTGTGTGCCTGGGAAAGGGAGTAAGGAAGAAAGAGCATGGGAAAGAGAGAGAGAGAAAGAAACACAGGACCGGATAAAGGAAAAGAGTTGAGACAGAGGTGTGTCTGTCTGTGTGTGTGTGTGTGTGTGAGAGAGAAAGAGATTTGTGAGGATATCTGAAGGATATTCTCTCATTTATTGCAACTTGGGGAACTGGGAGAGCTCAAAGCTTTAGGGACACTGAGAGACTCACACTTAAACTCATCTCAAGGGGTAAAGAGGGCTGGCTAGATTGGCTGTAACTCCACATCTTCTATTTGTTTGCAAAGCTACATATCCAGGACCATTTTAGGAGAACACCATATCACACATACACAGCTCATTCAGAGAAGCCACTTTTTGTTATAACATCATTAATTGCAGCCGAGTGCAGAGTGCTTCAGTGAGGATCAATGGAGTTGTGTCTCGTGGGTATATTCACACATCACAAAGGGAAGAGAATGCTGGAATAAGAATACAGAAGAGTACTATATAAAAAGCAGAGAATAGCCACTCTTCAGTGATTGATTATGTTCTTTCATCCCAATATACAAGGAACGTGGAGTCAAACCATCTGTCAAATCTGGTTGACATTTTGATTTCAGCTTTTAAAATACCGCCCCCCTCCCCAGAAAACAGACAAATTACAGAGTAAGGTGGTATTTTTAACTCTAGTTCATGCTTTCAGGCCATATATATGATGGGTTATTAACTGGAATTGTGAAACTTTGAAGCCAGATTAAGACGTACGTCTTTTGTGTCTCCTCACACACTCACTAACTCTTACCCCGAAGAGCAGCTATAATGGATCGGGCATACATCTCTACCCCAGGGCCAGAGCCATCCAGGAGTCTGCTGCTCCTCGAGGTCGAAGTACTCCCAGATTGAATGCTCTGTAAACATTTCCTTCACATCAGTTGTTGGAGTGTGTTTGTGTGTGTGTGTGAACTCACTCTCAAACTGTCGACCAAACGACCCTCACATTTTGTACTGGGTCTTGTTTGGCCATTGCTTGCATAATAGTTAGTGAATGACCACAATCAAGTCAGTCCAGACAAGTCAAAGACTATGACATCCAATTATCTTGGCTCCCATTGGTGCCTTTTTAAAAACCCTTTTATCTTGTTAATGCCTAATTGTGTTTGCCTCCATGCATTCTTCATCTGACTCTCTTGTTCTTTATAGCTCTCAATCATCATTCTCTGATTGATCTCTTTTCTCTCTCCCTGCCTCTCTGTTTGTCTCTGTCTCTGTCTCTCTCTCTCTCTCTCCACTTGCTGTGTGGATACATAGCTGGCTGCCTGAATGCAAACCGAAAGCTCTTTGCTCTCTACACATGCAGTGGGAAATATTTTGTCTCACCCCACCCAGACTACAAAGAGCAAACACACATACACACACACACACTCACACACACATACACATGCATACTTACACACATGCACTAACACACACTCACACATTGGGAGGATGGAAGAGGAAGATACATAAAGAGAGGGAAAGACAGGAGAGAGAGAGAAAGAGAGAGCGTACTAACTCAACCCAGAGGGGTGGGGCATTTTTTTTCTGTTGTTGGCAGCAGTGACTTTGGTGGTCATGATAAACCCCACCTCTCCTCTCGGTTCCTCCCCAGGAGCCGTGGGCGGGGGGCCCTCATATCCCTGTTTTCCAAGAGCCCACGCCCCTCGTTTGCACCCAGCCCCCACTGCGAGAGCAGCACTGCTTGTGAAACTGGCCCACAATCAAAGAGCCGCCTAGAGCCCGAATGGACATGGATCTGTGACCCACATGTGGGTGTGTGTGTGTGTGTTTGAGGTGTTATTTATAGAAACGGGACTGTCTTCCTTGGCAAAAGCTAATGTTTTTAGCTTTGTACGGCACATTTTAAGGGGATGTTATAATCTGCAAGCACTTTGGTGCCACAGTGAGCAGCAGACACTGTAAGTGCCAGGTCATGGTATTCTAGAAGCCCTGGTGTCTGCACTGACCAGAACAAAGAACCTAATTGCCTGTTGGTTTCAGCGGTGGGACATCATAGTTCACACCTCATGGGTAGGTCCACTTGAGGGACTGATGTGTTTCTCCTGAAACTTAATTTTGATGAAAACCTTAAACATTTAAACGTTTACTTGTGGGACTTTTCACATTTTCTTATTATCAGTTTTACAAGTATACTTTTGGGTTTTTGTAGCCTTGATCTGGATGAGACAGAAAATTGACTCAAACCTGCGGACCCACGAGCACTTGGACCTGCACATGATGTGGGGTGATGAGGCTAGCGCTTGCGCCACAGCACCCCCATGACATTTGAGTGTGAGTAATCATTTTGCCGTCACCACCGCCTGCTCTGGTAAAAATCCCTGTCACACTCCTTGTCATGTGACCTCTGTTGTGGCGGGTCACTAAAGTCGGCTCGAGAGTTGTCATGTGAGGCAGCGTCCCCCACAGACATCACCAGAGAATGATCTGAGCCCTGATCAGGCCACCCCTTCAGCATTGGGTGTTGATGTAGTGGTAACTCTACATGACCTGATACAGCCATGGCAGAATGCCAACCAGAACTGGACACTTGGTGACAGAAGGGAGTGTTGTCGCTGTTCCTAAAAAGTCCCTCAGACGAATATTGCCTTCATGAGTGATAATAAAAATGGCAGATCACGCCTCTGCTCTCACCATTCACGTGGCTGTGCATTGTTTTATATGCCCGTGCGATTGCTTTGTGTTTGCTCAGTTACATACCTGCGGGTATCAGGTGGAGGGTGTGTATAACAGGGTGTTGCCGCCTTCCATGCTGACCTATGCTGTGCTGTTAAACATGCTGAGCTGTCACGTGTCTTTATTACTCTGTTTAACTTTACCTGTATCTGTGTGTGTGTGTGTGTGTGTGTGTGTGTGAGTTCACATTGCCTGAGTCACTTCTCTGCATACCTTCAAGTTAATGTTTAATTTGATCTGTCCATGTCCAGGTGTTCCCCCCTGTTCAGTTGTATTTCACGGTTTTTCTCTTTCTTATTCACTCTGTAAATGTCTATTTTTGCATTAGTCTATATTACTATTTTCCTTTACCCCTTGTTCTTGTTTCTCTCTGTGTTTTTTCTCTGTCTGTCTTCCTGTTGCTCAAGCCTGCACTCCTCTGAAGCCGTGGTGTGTGCGTGCTGGAACAGGAAATGAGTGCAGACAGAGTAGGCAAGCAAGCTGAAACCGGCACAAAGCCTTGCGCACTCACACACACACACACACACACACACATTCACTCATGCTCTCTCTCTCTCTCTCTCTCTCTCTCTCTCTCTCTCTCTGTTTCTCTCTTTCTACCTCGTGCACGCTTACTCACTCACACACACACACACGCACTCGCGCTCTCCCTCACTCACTCGCAGACAAACAAAGTTCCAGTCAGCTCTGCCCAGGCTAGAGATCTGAGCTCCAGGTGGACAGAGACGTGAGAGAGAAAGCGAGAGAGAGAGAAGGAGGAGGAGAAAAAGGAGGAGGAGGAGGGGAGCCAGTGGCCAAAGAGAGAGAGGGGAGTGAGTGAGTAAGTGGGCGAGTGGAGAGATCAGAAAGAAAAGAGAAGAAAAGAAGTGGGGGGAGAGAAAAAAAGCGGGAGGACCCAGAGGAACCTGTCAGTGAGCGCTGGGAGTTTGCTGGAGAAGGAGTGATCAGAGGAACAGACGTGGAGGATGGTGCCACAGCTCTCTCCTCGACTCAGGTAAGCAAACAGCCGCTCCCACTCGCAGACTTGTGACGCTTTGACGCTTCTGACAAGAGGAAATCTCTGCAGTACACTTTGTGGAGGTTGTCATTTTTTAACACTTTTTTGTAGCTTTTTGGTGGAAACCAGATTTCGAACCAGGTTAACTTCAGTAGACATTTCCTTTCCTGGAAAGATACCTTTTTTTTGTTTTTAATCCTCAATTTCCACAAACTATAGGAGCCAGTGTTTTCTCAAGGATATATATGCCGAGGGTACTGTTCTGTGGCAGAGTTTGTTTGTTTGTTCTATAGGAAAGTTTGATCATTCGAGACTGACTGCAGTGTTTTAGAAGGGAGGAACTCAGGGCTAGGGCTTGGCTCAGCTCCTGCAGAGCATTCTATTGTGGTTCCATTTTACAAGCACCTCAGTGACTAAGTGTATGGGGGTGAAAGTTCGATGCCATTTTCACAGACACTCTCAAATGCTCGCTGTGGAGTACTTTTAGCGCTGTCTCAGTTTGAAACCTGCCTGAGAGTTTAAAGCTTTTCTGAAGCCTAAATGGGAATACCACCTGGATGAACTCAGATGTGCCCTAAGGAGGGGGGGCGGGCGGGGGGGGGGGGGGGGGGGGGGGGGCCATGAAACAGCCCAGATCCTACCTGATTCTGGAATAGGCCTGGATCAGAGCCAGATGATTCAACAATCAGTTGCTTTCTGGACTACATTGTCTGCAGTAAGAATTTGAACTTCACCATACAGCTCAGAGAAAGCTTTCTGACTATTTACTTTGAGGGTGTTTATGGACAGTGACTGCATTTGTTTTTCATTGTGTGTTCTCTTGTGTTGTGCTTGTGTGTGTGTGTGTGTGTGTGTGTGTGTGTGTGTATAAAAGATAGAGAGAGGCTAGTGTTGTCTCACATGCTGCTATGGGGTATCTGGTGTCCTGGCCCTGGATCAGTTTGGCCCATTATTAGAGAGGAAGAAAGAGAATCTGACCCCAAATCAGAGAGGTGTTGATGTCATCCAAACACTGTGTGTGAGGTTTTATTGAGAGAGGGTGGTCCAGATTCAACAGAATGAGAGGTTGTAATACAGCAGGGAAAAAAACAGGATTCAAATACATTTAAATTTAAAGAAGCATGCACTTAAGATCATGTCAAGGAAAATATATTCTATCATTCATAAACAGGTGCAAACACAGATGCAAATTGCCTGCTTCTCCAACGCTTTTCCTTCAGAAGCTATGTTGGCACAATCATGTACATTGAAATGTCTGAGAAAGAGGTAAACAGACAGGGAGAGGGGAAAAGTGTAGGAACGAGTGCAGAAATGAGCGCAGGGTGCATTCCTGAGGCAGTCGGGTTGAGGTGGGTGTGTTGGTAGGAGAGAGCTGTGAGCCCTTCAGGCCTGGTGCGACTCACCCGGTCCGCATTCCATCAAGGTCTCCCTTTCCTGATCTTCTTTTCTTCTTCCTGTCTTCTCTTTTTTTTGTCTTGCTCACATATACTCTCTCTGACTCCCTATCTTTCTGTTTCTTACACTCCTCCTGTTTGGGGAGGCTGCAAACATCAACCCATCCCCTGAGGTGATCAAGGCTTCCCCTTCTTCTCAGCTCAGGCTCCAACACCTGCAAGACCAACAGTAGGCTCAGAACATTCTAGAATCTATCACAGCATCCGGAACATGGCTCTGATCCTGAACTACCCTGTGCATTCCATCTGAGGAACCAAACATCTGATTATTACCTCATTGGACTGACCTTTCCATGGACACTGAGAGTTAAGGACTGCTAAAGCTCAGCTATATATGGAACCAGGTGGCAACCAGTCTGGAGGCCAGGAGGGCGTGCAGCTGGTCCTGAGGGCAGCCTCTTGCTAGCAGGCAGCCAATCGGTGGGGCAAGAGAGCATGCGCATAGCGGGGCTTTTTTTTCCACCCCTTCCTGGACATCCTGCCCAGGGAGCGGGGCAGCAGAGCAAGGTCAGAGGGATCTGGGGCAAGAGGAAAGAGAGAGGTTTCCGTGTTTAAACAGGGCCTGAATGGGAACGGCCTCCTCCAATTGTTCTTAGTGATTCCAGCCGTTTGCAGCCACAGGGTGTCCCCCACCACCACCACCACCTCTACACCAGCACCCCCATCCACTCGCCTGCACAGATGACACACAGAGGCTTTTTTTCCCTTCTTCTTCTCCTGTTTAGGACTGACTTGCTCCGACACGATGAATCACAGCTTGAGGCAGCATGTCTGTCATTCTTGTGTTTTTTTTCCTGTGTGTATATGTGTGTGTCAGAGAGAGAGAGAGAGAGAGAGAGAGAGAGAGAGAAAGAGAGAGAGAGAGAGATGTGTTTTTCTTGTTTTGTTTAGTTTCCAAAGCTGAAACTGTGGAGTTTGTGACTGTTGTCGAACAGGTTGCTGCTCCCCACTGACCTCAGTGAATGGGAGAGGCCAGTTTAACTCACACAAAGTCCCAAATATCATTAACACCCAGTCTGTTCAGATACATAACATCTACACAGGCTAGAAGCACTGGATGTCTTCTGTGTGTGTGTGTGTGTGTGTGTGTGTGTGTGTGTGTGTGTGTGTGTGTGTGTGTGTGTGTGTGTGTGTGTGTGTGTGTGTGTGTGTGTGTGTGTGTGTGTGTGTGTGTGTGTGTGTGTGTGTGTGAGTGTGTGTGGTTTTGTCTCTCCCTGTGTGCAGCTATAAATACTACATGTGAGTGTGTTTCTTTGCATTTGTGTGTGTGTTTGTCTGTGCTTCTATAAATACTGTGTGTGTGTGTGTCTTTGTGTTTGTTTGTGTGTCTGTATGTTTGTGTGTGTGTGTTTGTGTGGTGGCTCACACAAAGTGGCTCTAGCCTTTTGGGCACTCCCTCTTTGGTTTTCCACGCTGCTCCCCTGGTAAACCACAAGGGTGGCAGTTCCACCGATTCCCTATCCTCCCTCTGCTGCATAGGGGTGGGAGTGGAGATGCTGTTCCATGCAGCTGCCCCCTCCCTCCTCTGTGTTGGTGTGTGGACTGATTCAATTGCTCTCCTGAAGTCAACTCCCTCTTTCCCTCTCTTTTCCTTAGCACATCAGTTACATCCCCCACCATCCATCTCTCTCTCTCTCTCTCTTTCTCTCTCTTTCTCTCTCTCTCTGGTTTGCACTTACTCACTGTGTTCAGACATGTTAAGGCAGGTCATGAAAGCCACAGCACGGTTTCTATTTTCTCGGTGCTGCTCACTTAGAGGGCAGGTCTGGAGGGTCCAGAGATCAGAGGTCCTTTTGGCCTGAGCAGGAGCAAGACTACACGTGGCTGCGTTTATCCGCCTATTTTTAAGAAATGCCGTCGCCCTCCCTCACACGCGAGGTGCTGTCAGAGTTTTATATCCGAACCCCGAAGGGACAGCGAAGCCGCTGGCCCCTATGGAGGTGGAAGAGAATTGAATGCCATGCCTTCTCCACGTCTCCCTATGAGAGCATTAGTTGTTTCGTTTCCTGGTTCATTCTTCCTCTCACTCAGCCAGTCGGTCGGCCAGTCTGTTCTGTCTTTATTTCTTCAGATTCAAATATACTTTATTGACGTGACGGAGATGGACCTGTGTAACCAAAGCTATCCAACGTTCAGTGAATAGGGGAGTCACCATCAATGTACCCAAAAATAAACAAACTCCCAAAAAAGCTTAACTCTATGGTATCCATACACATACTGTAGGTATCTGTACTCTCTCTCTCTCATTCTCTTTCTCTGCTCGTCTGCATGTCAACAGTTCCTTGTCTCCCTTTACCTGTTTGCATTCCAAATGTCTCATTCAGTCCTCCATAGCAGCCTTAAATTAGTACGCTACAGGCTACAGTTGACGTAACAGTCCAAATCAGGTCTGACTTGAATGGTTGGAGGTGCGTATGTAACATAAGACACATTCTCAGTCTGGCTCTGCATGTTTGGCAAAGCGATGGTGTTCTCACTCAGTTGTTTAAACAAAGAGCTGCCTGAATGAAATATGCCATTGATCAGATTCATCAGTCAACAGAGTACTCACTTGAGCCTCCGCAGCAGAGGATAACAGCATGTCTTATCAACTCTAGTGGATAGTCAAAACATGTGGCGGTGGTCACAAAAGCTATAGTGCCATTTGTGTTGATTGCCCATGTCAGATATGTCCCATTGTCTATGTGTACTGCAAGTTTGTAAACACATTCCTACTGTTGAAGTCATACACATTTGCACATACAATATGTATTAATGCCTACGGGTATCTACAGTCTCAGTGTCACCTTTGAGTGACTCCTGGAGCACAGGGGCTGGCTGATGTTTGCCACTGATGTTTGCCATTCCTTCAGTGGAGTCGATCCAAACGGCTGTTCCTCTCATACTGGCTCCAGTGCAGTTTCCCCCTTGGCACTGGTACAGGACTTGTGGTGGTGGTGCTCTGTGGCCTGTGATGAAAGAGCCCAGATGGAAGACAGCCCTTGGGGAGCGGGTTGCGGGGGGGGGGGGGTGTGTATGTGTGTATGTGTGTATGTGTGTGTGTCCAGGGGGGTGGGGTGCACTGCAAGATGAGTCGAGGGACCTGCTTTGATTTCTCAGTCACTGCGCACCGGATGTTTTGAGAGTGCAAGGCATAGCATGCTGGGGGTGAAAAGGGCAAGACTAAGAGGTGTGTGTGTATGTGAACAAGTGTGTGTGTTTGTTTAGGCACGGTTTAGATGTGAGGTGGTACAAAGTATGTGGATAACAACATCTGTGGGTGTGTGTGTGCATAGTGTGTATGTGTATGTGTATATGTGTGTGTGTGTGTGTGTGTGTGCATGCCAGGGCCTCTCTTGCTCCATCTAACCCAGCAGACAAACACTCTCTCCTCCCTTCAACAAAAGTACAAGCAAACAAATCTTTCTCTCCTCTCTACCTCCCTCTCTCCTCTCCATCCCTCCACTCCTCCTCCTCTCTTTAGTGCCAAGAGCATGACTTCCTTTCCTTTTGGGTTAACCCAGTGCATTGTGGGAGGTGGCAGTGAGCTGCCAGACATGTTGGTGTTGAGTTCTACACTCACGTCTTCCTGTCTCTCTCAGCGAGGAAGAACGTCTGCGTTGTGTGCGTGGGGGCAGAGTGCCACAAAACCCGTCGTCTCACAAATCAGCCAGCAAAGACCTTCATTAAGTTACGAAAAGAAAGGGAAGGGGGCTGGCTGCCGGCGAGAGGATGAGGGTGTGTGCCAAAAGCGTTTGACCGACACAAAAATGTCTGATGCCACGCTCATATCTGTGCATGGACGCGGATGAACGTGTCCTTTCTGATCCTTACAGCCGAATCTGGCACAGGATGTGGTCCGTTCCCACCACACAAACCCCACCGAAACCCCCCACCCCACAAAAACATACCTACTCAAGCGTCAAGTTCTTTTTGGTTTATGCTTTATGGTTCACATGTTTGGCAGGTTTTGATAATGTTACACTTCACCTACGCTTACATAACTGTGCAAAAGTGTTTGCATTTTTTAAACCATTGTAGTGCATGGCTTAGGGAAAGGTTGAAGTGTATTATCACTTGTCTCACCATTTCATGGCATGACGCTGTTGTCCTCATTGATAGTATTTGCAGGTGAAATAAGCCTGTCGTATGATGATTTGGGATTCAGTATGCATTGTGAATTATATATATAAAAACATTTGAAATTAGTCCACTCAGTGTGTCGAGTGTTGAGCTATACATGAGGGCATCTCTGTATCCTAAAAGATAAACAAGCCTCTTCAACAACATTCCTGTGTCAGGGGGCAGTCTGTCATTATGGTGGATCAGAGTGTGAGGTTTGGGTTCAGTTTCAGAGAGGCAGGAGGACACTTAGGAAGGTGTGCCTAAAGCCTGAAGCTGAGTCACACAGAGAATCATGGTACGTGTAAAATCTCACAGCGAGACGGTTGCAAAATGCAAGAAGGGAAGCAGGTGGGTCACTATATGAATACACTAGATCAGAAAGGATGTGAAGCCTATGCAAGCCTCTGCTGCTCTGCTGTACCTAATGAAGTAATAACTCTGCCACTTTACCTAAGCTCTTCTCAGGGGCCTTGCGTGGCTTGCAAAAGAACAGGCAGAAAACTGGTGAATATATACGCTGATGCATCCTCCAAAGGCAGCCATTATTTGAGATATTTTAGGGCACATGGTGTGTTGTGAGAAAAATGTGTGTCTTCATTTCTACCCTTTTCTTTTCTGTTCTTTTCTTTGTTCCTTTTGTCCTGTCAGACCCCTCTCCTCATGAAGTCTATCTTTAAGCGTCTTTGAGAACTTTGAAAAGCGCTATGTAAATGAGATGTATTATTATTATTATTATCTCTTTGTTGTTGTATTATGGTCATAAGGCTGCTAGCGCACTGCTTGCCTGTGTGATTGCATAATGACATGGTTATAGGAGTCATCATTACCTGTTTCAGTAGAACCATCAAAGCATATCTGCGTCTATGCTATCAAAACACCACGTAAAACATTAGCTATACCAAGTTAGATGGGCATTTAATCAGTCTTAAGTATGGGTTGTTGTCTTTGCTTCACTGCTCTCTTCTCAGTTGTTGGATGAAAGCCAGGCCTTTAGATTGGTTATGCTGCCTTTGTATGAGTCAGGTACTATGCTTCAATTACATACGGCTTAATGGCTCATTAAAAGAACGCAACCATTTTAAATTGAATTTTGAAAACCAATCAAAAACAAATGACCAATGACAATGAGGACATTATCTTAATATGCAGGGACAAAGGGTCAAAATGCTGTGCAGTTCAAAGCACAGCAGGATACCTGGCCTCCCTACGTTTGTGTTGACAGTGGGCGTAGGTCAGAGCTATTCAGTGATCTTGTGTTTACACAAGACGTCGTGAAATAATTCACTAAAGGTGAGGAGAATGTTGAGTCTTTGTGAAATTATGTTCACATAGCTTTTTAAGAAGTTGGGAGAACAGGACAGCAAGTACAGACAGAATACAATGAGTTAGAATGTGTCACTGAGTTAACCTGAGCTGAGTTTTTCTCCTAATTAGTGTGCTTGCCCGAAGGGAAGCACAGTATTGTTATCGTCAAGTTTTCTTTATTTATTTATTTATTTATTCTCCCCGTTTTTCTTGCAGCTAACTCCTCCTCGCCCGTTTGAGCTAGAGACGCCATTCAAACACCAAAATGTCCGGCCCGATCCGGTGCAGGTTGCTATGACTTTTCGTGGCGATACTCTTTGCCACTCCTTTTTTATCCCTCTTTTTCATCCCCTTTTTCTCTCATTGACTAACATGGGGAAGGTTGAGCCATTGTGACGTCACGCACTCTAGCCAACTGACATTAGATCAGTTGACATAGGAGAAGCTCTCTTAAATGCCAGAAGTGGTTAGATAGAGAGTGCAAAATATTAAAACGAATGTAGTGGCAACAGTTTCAGGTACAGTTTATACACCCGCTCTAACAGTGTTAACCAGTATGTGAGTAACGTGGGTTTTATTAAGGCATAGCGTGTGTAATGTGTAGCTATTTCATTCCGTTTGTTAACCTTTCCGGCTGTCTGTATACCAGCAGCAGAGCGGAGCATTTCACTCCCCTGCAATCTCGGAATGAAATAGCTACACAATACACACGCTATGCTTTAATAAAATTCACGTTTTACGAGACACCAACAGAGGCACAACCGACAAGTCTTACCATTGAAGATCTTTGACGTTCGGTCTGAATCTTCATCCAGCCATCCAGGTTAATCCAAGTTGTTATGGAGAACGACAGTTGCATCAATCATATTTCATTAAAACTTCACACTTCTTACATTGGACATATCCACCAGCCTAATTAGAATCTGCATTGTCTACTGAGCAGAACATTCTCCATACAGTAGATTTCCCTTCGTTTAGTATAATTTTAAACTTTCCAGATGACTGTATTGCCCTCGCTCGTCAAGTGATACGTGTCCAGAAACAAGGCTCCTTTGACTGGATAGCCAGAGCTAGCATAACTGCCATTGAAATCCAATGGTAATGCTACCTAGCTAGGTATGCTAATTGTCGGTATCCATCGTTAACTCGCTAATCGTTAACCATCATGTCACTGGCTTTAATTTAAGAATGGCATGTTAGTAGTACATTTAGTAGTACATTTAATATCAGTACACTTGATTCATTACTGCTGATGTGTTACTTATATATGTTACTTATTAGCAGCTAGCTACCTAGCTAGCCACTGTGTTCCGATGTGTTTTCAGTTCGCGTTAGCGGCAAGCTAGCTGCTGTAAAAGTTGAGTTGAGCTTCAGTTAAGACGCTGCGTACCGTACTTCATCATCACATTCGATTATTTATTACAAACAAATTCGAATTCAGCTGTAGGCATGAGACCTGTATCTTGGAGACTAATTGCATCCACAATGTAAGTACTGCAAGCTAGACTACTATGCAGTTGACACAACACAGGAGGTCCCTGGGCCTGAGAAGGGAAGGGAATGAGTTTAATGTGGCTATAATATGGAATTTTAAATGTGCCTAAAACTAGACTAAATTGTAATGAGTTTTCGAAAACTAGACTGAAACTAAGAAGGATAACTATGACTAAATGTGACTAAAACTGTTGTAATGTTTAAGATAGTAGTTCTCTGTTGTACCACCAGGCGGGGCTCTACTATAAAGTGACACTGGCATTATGCATTTCCTTTGTTCTGTGAATGCACGAGTAAAAAGACCTGTGGCTACTCTGTATGGCGACACTTCTAAGATTCTACATAAAGCTACATGTTGATACATCGTTCTCCGTTGTCCGTGTCTTTGGTCAGGTTACTACATAATATGGAATTTTAAATGTGCCTAAAACTAGACTAAATTGTAATGAGTTTTCGAAAACTAGACTGAAACTAAGAAGGATAACTATGACTAAATGTGACTAAAACTAATATGCATTTTTGTCTTAAGACTGAATCTAAAAATAGCTGCCAAAATGAACACTGAGATAGGGGACCCCTTAATCTGCAATTCATGGTTGCTAGCTCTAATCAGATGTACTACCTAGGCTTATAAGAGAAGACTAACTTGTTATGCCAACGAACACCAATAACTAGAACTAATTTGACAGACTATAAACCAATGTGATACACGTGCTCTCTATCTATACAGTAAAAGTGTTGCTTACGTTTGATACTAGACCTACAGTCTAACTCTAACTGCATTAAGTCTAACATAAAGGCCTATCTTACAATAAACTTTAAGTAAAGCTGGCTATGTAACCGCATTCTTTCCAATATTGTTGCAGAGATGTTTCCTTTTACCAAGATAGCAATTTCAACAATTAACTTAGCTCAGTAAGTCAGTATAACGAAACTCTGAGATGCCCTCATATGTCTAAACGTCAGTGGAGCCAAAAAATAATGGTTGAGCTTGGTTTCTTTCTAAAATATATTGGAAGAAGGCCCCAATACACTGATTGAGTAGATGTAAATACATGTTAATTCATAGGCACTTGTTCTCTCTGTCACAGAGCAAGCACACTCTCGCAGTTCGTTCACGAAACGCATTCTAGTTTTTTTCTTCTTCTCTTCTCACGGCAGTTGGTCTTTCCTGTGGTAACCTTGCAGTAGCACTTTCCTCTTTCATTTCATAAACGTCCCTCTCAACAACCTTGGTAACTTAAAAAAATACTGGTGTGTGCGAGTCTAGTTGAATTCATGTCAGCTTGTGACCGGACAATACATTATTAAATGATGTCATGTGTACTCTAAACTTGGTTTCTCTATACCTCTCCCCCTCCCTATCCATAGCTTTGTTTTTCTAGATATTTGGTGGAAACAAGAATAATGGTGGAGTCCACATTGTGTCAATAAGCATACAATTTGGCTCCGATTTGGAGAGAAAGGGTGTGTAAGGGGGGAGGGAGGAGGGGGGGGGGGGGGGTGGCAAGAGATACCATTCATGACTCTGGGTGGCTTGTGTCTGACTGGTGATGTACAATGACTTTATTGTATTGGGCGATATGATTTTTTCAAATAATGTTATTATAACTCTCTCTCCCTCTCCCTCTCTCTCACTCTTACAGGAGGGCCAGAGTTCAATCTTGAGCGGTCCTGTCATTGGGACTTACAGATATTCAAGAGGTCGCAGGTGTTACCATGGCGACACTGAGTGGTGTCGGCGGAGGCGGCATGGGGCTGATCCTGGTTGAGTTTGAGTACGAGTACAAGGGCCGCGACGGCAGCCTGGTGACCATCAGGCCCAACGAGCGCTACACGCTCCTGGCCAAGACCAATGACCACTGGTGGCATGTGCGCCACAACGAGCACTCCAAGCCCTTCTACATCCCCGCCAAGTACGTGAAGGAGCTGCCCAACACCTTCCCCTCCCCACTGGACTTTGCCTCCGCCTCGCCCCCCAGCCCTGAGTGCAAGCAGGCACCCCCCCTGGACCTGGCCGACGAGAAGAGGGGGGGTGACGAGGTGACCATCCGCCTGCGCTCGCCCAACAACTACCGCAAAACGGAGAACCGCATGTCCACGTTTGGTGTCCCACTGGAGATCCTCGACCCACCTACTGGGTTCAAGCGAGGAGGTCACACAGAATCGGCCCTTTCCATGAACAGTGGGATGGGAGGAGGAGGAGGTCTCACTCAGGAGCTTCCTTCTTCATCAACCTCCTCTGCCTCATCTCAGAAGAAGAGGCTTAGTTTGGCCTCTAACATTCTATTCGGTGGATCGCGAGGGTCCAGTACAGCTCCCGCCCCGACTGTGCCTGTCGTTCCGTCACTGGAGGACATATCCCATAAGCTCCGGGCGCCCAGCTTCAGTCCGGCTGACCCTCTCCATCGGCCTGTCCAGGGGAAGCCTGTGGATCTTCCCTTCATCAAAGTCGTCACCAGCGAACTCCCGTTACGGGAGGAGTCACCAGAACCGGCATCGCCCCTGGAGCCGGACTCGGAGTCCGCCTCAAGCATGGAACTGGACCGTTCGCCGGACTCGGAGAACATCTACGAGTCTATAATGGACTTGAACCTGGACAGGTCGCCGGAGACTGAGACAGCGCCGGCGCTGATCCCTGCTCCTGCTGTGCCAGAGTCTTCCTCCTCGCACAACTGCCACGTCCCCCCCGTACCTCCACACACAAAGGTAAGCACGGAAGACAGTTACATAGCCGCTGCGCTGGACATTATTGTGTGCACTACATCACAGGGACAACACATGTTCTGGCATGCATGCCTCTCTGTGGAATGCCGTGCCTTTAGCGGTATGTTCTAAGCTTTAGGGCTATGACCTCAGACTGATTTGTTTTTGTTATGCTTGCTTGATTTTTGTGTATTGAGCACCAACAAAGAGAGTACTTTCAAAACTGAGATGAAATCAGCAACTGTTCCAGATGACTTAGGCATTGTATCTTCTGTGATATTTGTTTTCCAACCATCCATGGACTCATATATTTGACATAAATATGGTACAGACCTGCTGATCTGAAGGTTTGTACCATGAAGAACCGAAAGATGACAGTGAGAGCTTTGGATGGCACCAGAAAAAGGAACAGGGGGATGTTTTTCTCTTCTGCATTCTGTTTACGTTCTTTGTTCTTCTTTTGTAAGAACCAGAGTGCCTGAGGATTATGGTATAGTTAGAGCATATTGATGTGGACACACCTGGCCAAACTGTTTCAGTCTCTCCAATGGCGCACATTTTTTTTGTACAAAGACATAGTTTCATCTAACAGGATTGTCTGGAGAAAGTTTTTCTCAAAGTCTGGGAAAGTGACAATCTGCTGGTGGAATTCCAGTAATGGGAAATTGTCATTTGTTTAAGGCTTACCATCCGAATGAACATGTTTATCAGCTGTGTTTTGTTTTCGGCAGTCCACTGAATTGCAGGAGGCCCTGGTGATATTACACTGGATGTTTTGGTTTCCTGGAGATTACGAGACGTCTTGAGTTGAGAGTCTGTAGGGTGGCTGTAGCATATCCTGCCCCCTTAACCACCAGAAAAACAGAGCCAGACGAGTCTCAACTCACATGCACTAACAGGTTGTTTTGGAGTGGGCCAGTAGCAAAGACAGCCACAGGGAGGTGCTGTTGCTCTCATCTCCACAAGTTCTATTGTTGCCTGTTGACTGTTGGCTGAAGAAAAAATATTCCTGCAGAGTCATTACATTTTATTGGGTTCCGTGAAGACTCCTTCAGTTCCCAGCAGCAGTGTTTCCTTTTCCGGGCAACAACTGTCTTCTTTTGAATTTTAGAATCAAACAGAGTGTTGCTCACACTGTTGACAGTGTGAGCAACACTCTGTTGACAATGTTTGTGGCCTGGCCTGGAGTTTTTTGTTCCATGAATGCTGAATTCTGACACAGACAGCCAAGTCACTAGATCTACTCCAACACTGAAACAATAGAGAATGTTGGCCATGTTGAGTCTGCTGTGCAACTGTGATGAGAAAGACAGGATGTGGAGAGAACGACTAAGTGAGAACGAGCCAGACATGAACCCATGCAGGATCCCCTGAGGTTGGATGAGCTACGTAACAAGACCTAAAGTATTCTTCTCACATGTTATGTAACAATACTCTTGTTACCATGTAATTATGCCATTAAGTACAGTTTAATACTGTCAGTGTGTACGGTCAGTACACTAATACTCTATTAAGCACTGGCCTTTACCTTCACCCTAGTGGTTGTGTAATGTAAAGTGTGATTCAATGCTTTTAAGGGGAATTTTCTTCACAAACTTGTGTGCCTTTGCAAGTGTGCAAGTGTATATGTTAGTGGAAATGGTTCTTATCGACTGAAAGAGAGAGATTGTAGGGCTGAAACTGCTTAAGCACTGAAAACCAACGAGTCCTTGAAAGGTCTGCCAGATGTGTCCGTAAAATGGGATACTGTAATACACTAAAGCTTTTTGTACTGCTGAAACAATAGTGCTGAAAGAGAGATGTGTCTATGACTGTAAGCCAGAGGAAGACGGCCATGTGTTTATGAGGAGTCTGCAGATACAAGACTGTGAGTTTCAGTGTCCTCCAGGTGATGCTTTGAAACTAGACTTAAAAAAGAAGAAAAAACGTAGTTTTCACTGGAGCCTAGAGAAGAGGCTCGCCCAGGTGGCAGAGCTTTGGCTCCACTGCAGAAAAATACATGAGGAATGTTAAGAGGATTTCTTGGCCCAAAGCGATCTGTCAGTCCAACCGGGAGTCCAAAAATGAGAGAGAGCTGAAAGTTCAAGTCGCTTCATGGGTAGCCAGACGTGTTGAGACACGCCACATATATGTGCTGCATGTCTCAATGTGGGTTTACTTTGAGATTTATAGGTGGATACCAGTTACTGAATTATGCAGAGCTTTCTAAGAAAAACATGCATGTGAATTTTGCCAGTGGAAAACACAAGCCTGTGCCTGTGAGATGAATTTCCATGTGAATCTAATGAGCCATAATAACAGCGCTTTTAGGAAATAGTTTTGGTTCAAGCCAAACTTCATGTTCTCTCTTTATTGTGGACATGTCTTACACAAAAACATACAGATTGTTTTGTTTTGTTTTACATCATTTTTTGTCATTACACTACCCACATTACTCTACCAGTATAATACACTGATAGAGGCTTCAGTTTAAAATTTGTGTCTAAAACACACACACACACACACAGACACACTTACTCCCGAGGGCCCCTTATCGCCTTCATAGATCTGAAAACAAACTGGACAGTGGACCCCTGCAGATGTGCTTGCCTCATCCATGAAGAACAGACTGAGTGCTTTCATAAGGCCAAAGCACCGGCAGAGGAGGACAGGTCTGAGCTCCCAGGAGCAGTGTTACTCTGTGACTGCCTTAGCATCTGGACCTGCATACCTTAGGGGCTCCGGTGTCCAAAACTTTTGGATTTTACATTACGGTGAGCAAGTCATGGGAAATGAGTCGGCGTCGGGTAAGTACTGAGAAATGTGCTCGGAGGGTTGCTTTTTGAGGGGGACTGAGTTTCTCTGGCACAGGTGAGGCTGTGCTTCACATCTCTATTATGTTCCTAGTGAATGGAGAAGGTGAATCATTTCCAAGGTGAAACGCTTATCTCTGAGCCTTTTCACTTTTTTTGCCTAGTTTTTTTTTTTTTTTCTTTCTTTCTTTTCACTGTAAAATATGATACGGAGGCCACAGTTCTTTATTTCTCTTTCATACCATTGCCTCACTTTACTTCATCTTACCTTAGATGAACCAAGCCACCACATGCCTTTAAGTAAGAGCGCTGGTAGGTACAGCAGATTCAGACACTTCCATCTTTACAAAATACACAAAATGAAAACACCTTTCTCTAACCACCATTAGGATCACATGGTGATATTATTTCGTGAAACCACTCAATGAGAAATGGGATGGGATGTAATATTTCATATCTTCACACTCTTCGCCAACTTTCACATCTGCTTTATGATTCAGCCATGTCTTCCTATCGTACGGTCATTTAAAGCCAACGCAGAGAAACCCTAGGGCTTGGGGTGACTGTCACAGCCTGCCCGCCTGCCCCAGTGCAGCCAGCTAAAATTACACAGGCATTGTGTGTCCCCAGGAGTCACAGTATCTGTCACAGCCATCAACTGTGTCAACCACGTGTGAAGATCGTGTTTCTTTTCATGGACATCTCATATTCTGATTTCGAGTAGTGCTCTCTAGTAGGTAGGATGCGAAATGAGTCAGAATGTGGAGTAGTGTGTATACGTCTGTCAGTGCCTGGCACTGTGAAATTAGGAAGGTCACATAAGGAGATATGTGTGTATATATATCAGGCTATCTCCAGTGTTGACATTAGAGAGCAGATTTACCTGTTTGGGATTTCTTCATTCTAATGAAAATAGGTGAATGACCCTTCAACTGACACTACTAATTCATGTGTGTTACATAGTAGAATGGGTTTTCAGTAAGTGGTACCTGTCAATCCAACATGGGGACTTGTTATCTTGTATTCTCTCAATCTGCACTGGTAAACGTGTCCTCCCAGCTCCTGTTTCCTTTCCGTCAGTAAAAAGGCAGACCCGCCCCGCTGCCCCTAGGCCACGGCTCTTGTGTTTACCAAACAAAGGAGGAGTTATTTTCCTGTAGGATTCAAAGCCTCGCCCGAGTGCTTTTATCCCAAATAACCGAGATCCTATGCACGCAGGCAGGAGGGACTCCTAGACACACCCCCAGTGCGCACAGGAACGTCATCGACACGTTTCAGAATGATCACAAAGTGTCGGATCAGTTTTGACACATTGGTGTTTTGACCGAGTGGGGCAAAATCGCAAAAGATGCAATTTCATTACCAACTGAAATTGCATGCTATAAAACAGAAGTGACCGCCATCTACTAACCCGTCAATTATCTTTGCTGAGTCCACACGATAACCTTCACAAACTGTTTATATTCCATTGCACACTGGCAAGTGGCGACTTGGCAAATTCCATCTGAGAATCAAGGCCTGAGAAATAGTAGTCGACAGCCAATAGCATATAAGTACAGGGTTTTGTTGGTGGAAAGGAAAGAGTTAAATTTAGCGGGACCAAACAACCACTCCCAAAGGACTCGTTGCTGAGCCCTCCTCACCTGCGCTAAATACTACCCACCTATACCTGAGGCGTCGATAACTAAGTGAATGAGTCTTAGACGGGGAACTGTACGGTACCAGCCTTAAATTAAAACTGTTTTTAGTATCTCTGCGCAGGATTGAAGAAGGTTGATTTACACTTCCACAATTCGACTGCCCGCAACAGTTGCGGACTACACCTAACGAAAACAGGTGAGGCAAATGTTAAACTTGAAGGCACAATTAAAGTAGTGTGAATTTGTTTGGGCAAGTAAGACAAAAAAGAATTCGCGTCAATTGTTTATCCGTTGGATCGTATGTTGTTGGTGTTGTCAGAAGCTGATCACTAATGTTTCAAATGACTGCATGCGTATCACCACTAGTTATAAGTGAAACCTGACGTCAGGAAGCTAATATTTGACCTTCTGCTTAGCCATTTGTTTAATTGTCACTCGTTAGCTTTATGTTGATTAAAGCGACCCAAAACATTTATTAGCACTTAATATAGTGAAAATTGCTTTTTTTTTTAAACAAGAGGAAATGGCATCAGCAATATTAAAATGCCAGTCTAGTAATACAATAATTTAACAGTGAGTTACTTGTTAAAACCATGGACAGCAGCAACAGAAGTTTGACTCATCACTTTCCTATCACAAGCAATGAGGAAGAATATGCGTATCGTTGTTGGACCTTTGAATGGTTGGCCTTTTGATCAAAACAAATCAGTGCACTGTAATCTTCTGGAATTCGTGCCTGGTGGAGTAAGTGATATCATGTGTGAGAGAAGACACTGTTTGTTTCTGTGGGAGAACCCTTGTGACATACTAGTTTACCTTTAAACCCCCGTGACAGCAAAACTATTATTGCATTAGCCTAAAGTGTGTGTGTGTGAGTGTGTGTGTGTGTGTGTGTGTGTGTGTGTGTGTGTGTGTGTGTGTGTGTGTGCGCGTGCGTGTGTGTGTGTGTGTGTGTGTGTGTGTGTGTGTGTGTGTGTGTGTGTGTGTGTGTGTGTGTGTGTATGCTTGTATGAATGTCTGTACACAAACTATAATTATTATAAATTACAAATGTGCTAAAGGTGTATTTTTGTGTGTGTGTGTGTGTGTGAGAGAGAGAGATAGAGAGAGAGAGAGAGAGAGAGAGAGAGAGAGAGAGAGAGAGAGAGTGTGTGTGTGTGTGTGTGTTTCAGTATGTATTGCCCCAGCCTGTAAGCCTCTGGTGGACCTTGAGCAGAAACAAAAACCTCATTGATGTGATTGATTCTAACTCATTATTCCTTACATCAAGGGACTCTGTTCTTATCTCTCCCAGTGAGGGAGACATATGGATTTTGAATATTTACCAAGGATTACAAGGATTTATGTGTGGGGTTTGAGGCCAGTTAACATTTGGTGGTGTTCAGCAAGCCTCTGCGTAACAATGTAGTCGCAGCTGGCATTTATTTGAGGTTGAGATTAACTGATGTTTCATTTACCACAGTATATGGATCACTGGCTGTAGTTGTGTTTGTGGCTGGGGCCATATATATTAGAGCATTATATTATCTACCTTCTTTGAAAACCGAAAAAAGGGACGATGGGACCGGACCACCATCAATACTATCCATAGGTCACACTATAATCCATTTATGTGCTTAGAAGAAAACCAATTATGGATTCTGTAAAAAGATAACAGTATAATCTAAATCCTTTCTATGCAAAACCTACATTGTTTAAAAGGGTTCTCGTGAGACCAAATTGTGCCTCAATAGCTTAAAACTGGTTTGAAGCTGATAGCCCAGAATGTTCTAAAGGGTTCCTTAAGGAAGTTCTCAGCAGTGGACTCTGGAGTGCTGTTAAGGGTTCCTCTATGGAGGCAAAGAAGAGGCAAAGCAAATCTGAGAATTCCATATCGCATAAGGTCTTTTTGAAGAACATTCTCTAGCTTTTCTGTAAGCGTTAGCATTTACCCTCTCTTACAGTAAGGGCATGGTCTCTTGGTAAGTGAGTCTAATCTGCCATAATTTATATTATTATGCCATCACACCCTTTATGATACTCCAAGCTATAAAGGAGCTGCGTGGCTGTGTGTATGCATGTGTGTTTGTTATTAGGATTGCCTCTGCTGGGGTCAAACTACCAGGGAGAGGAATTTCATGAGACCTCTCCTGAATGCATGAATCATTGATGCGCCGTCACAGTTGGCTGCACTGTACGCCCCTAGAAAGCGTGCCTCATGGGTTCTACAGCTCGTCATGAGACAGCCCTTCAAGGTTTCACCTCAGTAGGAAGAACTAGCCTTTGCCATTCAAAACTCTTGGAGCCAAATTTATGAAGGGTGTTTTTCTCTTAGATGCATAGAAGTTGGTTAATCGCACAATAATCAGGTGTTTAAAATGAATCACCAAATTACAAAGGGTGATTATTCAAATGACGTTTAAATGTTAGCCACCTGTGACCATAGGATGTCTTCCTGTAGATAAGTTGGCTACAGTCAGAGAGCTCCGGTTCCACTCGCCCTATGTCTTACCCTGCTGCCCTTTTCTGAAACTATACACTCAGCTTCACAAACACTGGAGGTGAAAAAGAAAGGGGGTTTTCCACCTTTTCTTTGGTGCTCCCCCCATCTTGTTACACGTTTGCAGTGCCATCCCAGTCTCAACAAACTGAGGAGGGATAGTGAGAACGTAGAGCTAAGCTTAAATTACTGTGTATTTTGTGGTATTCAGTTGATCATCTTAGTTTCCATAACATGGTACTAAACTATTAATAACTATTTACTATGAAATTATGAATAACTATAGTACGGCATACAGAGGCTATATTTATTTACTTTTAGTAGTTTTTTCTGAAAATGAAAGTTAGTGTAAGTTGCATAAGGTGTTTGTAGACAGTGTATGCTGCTGAGACATACTTAGATCAATTAAGTTCAATTTTATATCTTTACACATATTTATGTTGTATTGTTGGCAGTGAACATTGTCTGAAAGCATTTCTTGTCACAAGACAAACTCTTAGCAATAAAACATTTTTTGCCCCCACATCTAAAGTTTTAGGAGCAACTTTGTACATTTCCAGTGTAAGTTTTGTCATGAGCCATAACGTCTCTCCTTAGATAAATAGTGGAATGATTGGAAAGGATGGTTCTGTTGTGATCAGTGATGATCAGTGCTGATTAGCTGTAACCCTATCCCAAGGCCTCTGAGAAGACCAGGCCACTGGAGCAAGATCAAACCTAGCCTCCCCCTCTCCAATGTGACCCTGTCAGAAGGGCCAGGTGCTTAGGAGGCCATGGTGGTGACACACCCTACCACATCCACACATCAGTACTCACCTTTCCCACTGGAGTCAGCATGGTCACATTCAGTGTCTGTATGTTTACTTTTCATTACCACACCAATTTACAAGGAAGTGCAGCCTAGCTGAAAGGCCACATGATGGTATGGGCAGTGATTGGGCAGATGGAGGTTTGAAGCAAGTCCCACTAATTACCGTGAGTAAGTCTGCACTGGATCCTGTGCTAAGATCCAGTTGATCCAGTTGACCTTAACTATGAGACCTATGTGTGTTGCATTGTGGGTCTTGAGTTCATGCCCACATTAGTGCAGTTTGCTGACAGTCGTAGTCAGTTGAGAAACAGAAGGGTCTTTCCAGACCTTGTGTTCTTGCTTGCCTCTGGTTTACAGGAAAGGGAACAAAGACAGACGGTCTTGTTATCATGAGTGTGAAAGGACTGCTTCCCCCAGACGATTTGACGTGCGTGGGTGGGTGGGTGAGAGGGGGTGCATCTGTACATGCGTAAAAAGTGATGGTGGCTCTTCATGTGAGAGTTCTGTCTGGTTTGCAAAATCCTGTGTCTCTAAATGTGTCTTGCTATTCCAGCTAAGTCAGTTGTTGTTCCACCACTGTTCTAAACAAACAGGCCAATTGCAAAGTTTGCTTACATTCAAATGCTCAGTATCCCTTTCCTACAGGAAATGGATAATGGATTGTTCACCCCCCACCCAGTAACAGCGTCAGAAACACACTCCCCTGTGTGCCTATGGGTGTGTGTGTGTGTGTTTAGTGTTTATGTGTGTGTGCATGTTCTTACTTTGGAATGTTTTTGGTTTGCAGATGCATTCATCTGTGTGTGCGTGTTTCACTACTAAGGGTGTGCACATACTGTGCACATACTGTGCTTCAGGTACGTGCGTGTCTGTGTGTGTGTGTGTGTGTGTGTGTATGTGTGTGTGTGTGTGTGTGTGTGTGTGTGTGTGGGTGAACATGTGTGTGGGTGTGTGCACTGTTATATCTCTGTGTGTGTGTGATTTTCACTGTACTGTGCTCAGGGGAGTCCTGATAAGTCTCGACTTTGATGCCTGCGGACCCCGCAAGTGCCAAGCCTCTTTTACTCTCATAATGAGCTGCGTATCCCGTTAGTGTAACTTTCTCCTTCAGGAGTACTACATGCTGTGGTCAGCTAGAGAGTGTTCGGACAGTCTGAAATTCCCCCCTGTCTTCTCCCTGGCTGACGTGTTCATGTCTGGGTTGATATAAGTGGAAGTGGGGCCAGTGGCTTCCTCTGCTTGTTTTACTTTCGCCTCTGTCTCGTACTAGTCTTTGTCCTCGTGCTCGTCTTGCTCCTCGGTTAACTGCTAGTTGGTAAGCTGGTATTCAGTTATTGCACGTGCTGCTCCTCCGTTAGGATGCCCATGTCCGAACTGCTCCGCAAGGCCTCTCTCAGAATCAGGCCCCGCTTGGACTCGCTTCTGCGGATCATCAAGGTAAAGCAAGCATTCATGGGTCGAACTTTGAAGTCAACGAGATTGGTATGTTACAGATCCTTCCCGCCAAATTGACCATAGCAAGAGTCTATGAGTCGGTGGTAGTTTGTTGTGTTGTAGTAGAACTGACAGTAACATTCCAGTTGACATTGTAGAGATTTTAAAAAGTTATTCTTGTCACTAGCATATCTGCTTATCCAAAGTAATATGTTCGCCATTTGCTGTCCTTGTTTTGCACGACTTACAATGTGCTGGTTTCTTTGGTTATACTCCATCTATGCTATATTCCTACTCTATTGGTTACTCTATACTCTTCAAACCTGTGAAATTTGGAAACAAAATAAGTCTAAACAGAAAGGTGTCAATGTCAAAGGAATCAGGAGATGATGTATGTAAGCAGTGTGGTAAGCAGTAACAGCAATGCCTTAAGGCAATCCATCCTACTCCTTTGCATATTTTAAGCGCATTTATAACAATGTGGCTAAAAGAAATGTGAGTCTTTGAGTCCTTGTTTGAGTCAGAAGTCAGTGCAGTGGTTCCTGTTATTACGCTTGTGGATAATTTTACTTCAGATAATGCAACCCTGACAGTTTGAGCCAGGGGGACAGTGAAGACTCTACATGTAGTAACTCCTGTCAGTTTTCATCAAAAATGAAGCGTGGAACAAAACTACTGCAGTCAATTGTGCTGTTGTAGTGTAGTTGTAGAGTCAAAGAGTATCTTCAAACACATGAAACTATACAGTTTTAGGAGTGGATTCCAAATGAAGTTGGTACTGCCAGAGAATCGGCAGGAAACAGGTTCTCTGAAAAGGTTTTGGTCTTCGAACAAGAAAAGAGGAGGAATTGAGAGAGAGAGAGAGAGAGAGAGACAGACAGAGAGAGAGAGAGAGAGAGAGAGAGAGAGATAAAGCAGAATGAGTGGGGCTGTTTGACTGTTACCCTATCCCTCAAACGTGCTTTGTTTGGTGTGGGTAAGAAGCACAGAGGCCTGGTCGTCCCCCCAGGGCAGTTTGTCCTGCTCTGATTCCCATGACTTTTAACACTACGAGCCTCTGCTAGGCACCACTGTGAACCTGATTGGGTCCTAATACTTGAAAAATACACACTTCAAAAATGCTTTTTAATCATTCAGTGTTTCATGCTACATGTCTTTCAAACTGTCAAATTGTTGAAGCATAGACAAATCAGCAAGTCAGTTTCATTTTATTCTTCTTCTGAATGCTAACTACAGTCATAGCTGATTTTGTATTTTGAACCCAAGGTTAGCTTCCGTTAAAATCCTCACAACACAAGTTCTCAGAACTTTTCTATTTATTATAATCTATTTCCAACTGCTCTCACAACTTCATGTCAGCATTCATTTTTCTGCCAAATAAGCAGAAACCATCAGAAAAGATGACCTACTCTACAAAACAATGGAACTGGTTAGATCCACATTTGAAACTGGAGAGCATAGCTGTATAGGATCACTTTAAAACTTTTAATACAAAACATTTGTTGTTGAACCCTTTTGAGCGTACTTACAATATCAGAGTTCAGATATCAGTATTTTGAAGTGTTAATAATCCTGACAAAGGGGGTTTGCATTGAGGAACTTCTTTGTAATGCCTTTATGTTTTTAAAGAGGCATCACAGAGTTTGACAGTAAAATATCAAGCTAACTAGCTAACAGTCTAAAGATTTACCATGCAAACACCAACAACGGTGCAGTTGGAACTGATAAAAACTATGTAGCTAACTGTTGTTATTTGGTGATATATTTGGTAATACATAGTGAGTAGCTTGGACAGCTGGGTGTGTATATCTCCTTCACATGAATATGTATCATCAAAATGAATTTGGAAATCTTAGAAAGAATTTACGTAGACATTTTACACAACAAATGGCAAAAACCTATAACTTCATTAATGACCCCATGAAAGCCATCTAACATTGTATTGCATTAAGGATGACTGACTTCCTGTATCTTTCCACAGGCAGGGAATGAGAACTCCACCACGCCCGAATACGCCAAAGTGACGAAGACCACACCTTTAGCTCCACCTTCAGCCTCTTCCTCTTCCCCTTCACCCGGTGCCCCACAGCACCCCCTGTTGTCTGTGGAGGGATGGCAGGTGCACACTGATAAAGACAGTGGCAACGACTTCTACTACCAGCCCTCCACGGGCCAGAGAACGTGGGAGGATCCCCGCAGCCCTCTCCTAGGGCCAGGCATGGATTCGCTGGCCTCGCCCCTCTCAGCCGCCTCCTCCACCTCTTCCAGGGGTTCGGACTGGGAGCAGCTCCTGGATGAGGCCACTGGCCGGCATTACTACCACAATCCCACCTCCGGGCAGACAGCTTGGGTAGCCCCTGGGGCTGTCTCCCCTGCCTCACCTGTCTCACCTGTCTCCCCCAGTTCACCTGCCTCGCCGCTTGGGGAGAACCAGAGTCTACAGCGACAGAACAGCGATGGACCGGTAAGAGTCATTGTGTGAGGACTAAGGGGAATGTAGATCTAATGTCATATAAAAAGAGGTTTGGGTATATTGATTGTGTGTTGTAGAGCTCTACGACTGGTTTAGGCTTACAGGAGCTACTTTAGCAATGTTACAAGAGTGAGAGTGGGGTTGGTAAAGGAGCTACTTTAGCAATGTTACACGAGTGAGAGTGGGGTTGGTAAAGGATATTGACACGGCTGTGATTCGGCCGTAGGTACGAGGCTGGAGGATATACAGGATGTCCTCACTCTTGGAATGCCTCTTGTCCAATCAGAAATGAATAAATAGCTTGACAGGCTCTAACAGTTAGCTATTCTTAGAATAGTGCTGCCAGAAAAGGATAGGGCCGCACACCATAAGAAAGAGAAACAAGCCCATGAACCTCCACAAACAAACTTTCATCATGTTTCTAAGAGGAAGATTATTACCGCTAAGGTACCTGCTTCCTGAAAGAGCGTCAGATCACTGAACGATCAGATTATGCTTCTGTTGTAACTTCAAGTTTGATACAATCCAACCTCTATTTTATTCCACCTCATGCCTCTCTCTTCCATCCGAGTAGCCCCCCCTCCCTGAGGAGGACTACCCCACTGATGAGCAGAAGGAGCCCCAACCTCCCCCGGGCTATGGCAGGGATGTGTCCGCCCCCTCTATCAAACGCACGGTCATCCCCAGACCCATCCTGGAGTCCAGCATCCCTGCAGGCTGGGCCCGCACACACCAGCAGGACGGCAAGATTGTGTTCTCCAGCGACCGTACGCAAGAGCAGGTTGGAATTCTGTTCAGGAATCCTGCTAGGGAATTTTTGCAGGGGATTCTGTTTCATAAAATTTTGGAATTCATGTTTGCACAAGCGTTCAGCACAAATGTATTATAAGGTTTGCCATCTTAATATAACTGCAAACTGCAAATATAATTGCTGTAATTGCTGTGCTGTTTCATTTTTTCAACAGTGGATCCAATCCAAGGATGAGAAAGGGAAAACCTACTACTACCGGAGAGATGGGTCAAAGTCACAGTGGACCCTTCCTGAGGTATGTGTGTATGTGTGTGTGTGTGTGTGTTATACAGCATAGCCTTAGTGTAGAAATGTTGAAATGCCAACTTTTACTATCCCCGCAGTTTAAATAAATGAACGGCATATTAAAAGCAACAACAAAAGATGCACACATGCACGCATAAACACTCCCTTAATATCTAGCAATAACAGCTCCCTCCACAGCTCACAGCTCCCCCCAGCCAGCTTGCCATGGGCAATGGAATGGACCAGGAGGGACCAGCGGTCCAGAAGAACTGGAGGCACACCATGGGCCCAACCCAGCTGCCTGCACCTGCAGAGGACGCGGTGAGTGTCCAGCCTGACCCAATCTATTGTTCTGAATCACTTATTTTATGATAACATAACTATGTTCACTACCCAACAAGCATATAACTGACAGTGCTGGGCTTCTTAAGCTAGATGAACAAAACTTAAAGCGCAGCTCTGTGTCCCTTAGGCATACCGGTCCGATTGCATTATATTTGTATGTCAGCCTCCCCTGGATGAGGTTAAACCTTCATCAACTGCATCAGGCTGCCCAGCACACAGAGCCACATGAGATCAGTGGCGGGATTAGTTACGTTTTCTACCTGAGTATATATAAGTAAGGAAAGGTTGCAGTAAAGACAGAGTAAGATTACACGTTCTGCCAATGGGACTACTCAGCTCCGGATGTAGAACATCCTTTTGGGGATGCATCCTATAGCCATGATTGACCATCTTTTTCCATGCTGTGGTAGAGTGGCAAACTGTAAACTGCTTCCCTTCCCCTGCGCCAGCTCATGTTTTTGATTTGCGGTTAAAGCCCTGACTGCATGGTGACCTCATCACTAGAGAGGGAAACACCTGCGATCATTCCTCCTCTCCCAACAGCCACCCATCCACACACATACTGCCAAAGGGCTTTTAGGAAGGATGAAATAGTATAGTTATTAGGGTGAAGTGATTGTGGTTTATGAAATAGCCAGGAGCAAGGCAGTCTGTGAAGAGAGACAAAAGCCTAAACTATTCCAGATTCAGAAAGTTTTTTAGCTTCAGGAAGTTCATTTCATTCATGGTATTAATATGGGTTTACTAGAGCCTGCATCAATGGGCCACTGGTGTAGCTGAAGAGCCACCTTTATCTACAGGGCATAATTATGGCTGAAGAGGCCATACTTAGAGCCACCTTAATCTACAGGTCATAATAATGGCTGAAGATGGCACACTTAGGGCCTGAAGTCTAGCTGAAGAACTTTGTTGTACTGGCATTTGGTCGGTTGTTGTGGCTAAGACTCTCACTTATGTTTGAGATGTGTCTTGAGGTGTACAGTGCCACTTGAAAGTATGTGAACCCCTTGAGCACTTAAGCGTTTTCTGTTGTTTTACCATGATTTTTCATTTTTTTATCACCAATTTTCCATAGATGAAATGTCAGGTTTATGTTTATCATTTGCATGTACTTGTTTAGAGGAAATTGTTTGAGTAGCCGAAAAACTACATGAAACATGGAATTAGTCCATTTCAAAAGTAAGTGAACCCCCAGCTGAATTGATAAAGTCAAGCAGGTAACAGATTCAGTGAAACTTATTTGGGTGATTAATTAGTCAATTGAGCAAACCGATCATCTGAGACATCCTTAGGGAAAGGTTTGGGCAACACAGATTAAAAGAGAGAGGAAACCAACCAAACTACTGTAGTGCCAAGGTGTACCCACACAGATCAACAATGCAGAGAGGAAACGAGATATCCGAGAACATCAGGAAGAAGGTACTGACAGCCCATCAGTCTTGGGAAAGCTATAAGACCATCTCCAAAAGATTCCAGCTCCATCCATCCATCCAAGACAAATAATTTAGAAATGGAGGGCATTCAACATGACCGCATCTCTGCCTAGAAGTGGACGCCCATCAAGACCATCACCAAGAAGCACCAGAAGAAGAATAAATCAGGTAAAAGTCAACCCACACATCACCTCTAAAGAGTTTCGGACCTCTCTGGCAGCATCTGGGGTAAATGTACATGGGTCTACAATCAGACGAAAATTGTTGGTTTTGATTGTGACAAAATAATTCTATCTCGGACTCATCTGTTTAAAGAAGGGACTTCCAGAAGGCCTTTGGTTTATCCAAGTGCTCTTGGGCAAAGTTGAAACGGGCAGTTTTGTTCTTTCTTAAGAGCAGAGGCTTCCTTCTAGCAACCCGATCATGAATGTTATGTCTATTCAATTTTCGTCTGATTGTAGACCCATGTACATTTACCCCAGATGCTGCCAGAGAGGTCCTAAACTTTTTAGAGGTTATGTGTGGGTTGACTTTTACCTGATTTATTCTTCTTCTGGTGCTTCTTGGTGATGGTCTTGATGGGCGTCCACTTCTAGGCAGAGATGCGGTCATGTTGAATGCCCTCCATTTCTAAATTATTTGTCTTGGATGGATGGATGGAGCTGGAATCTTTTGGAGATGGTCTTATAGCTTTCCCAAGACTGATGGGCTGTCAGAACCTTCTTCCTGATGTTCTCGGATATCTCGTTTCCTTTCGGCATTGTTGATCTGTGTGGGTACACCTTGGCACTACAGTAGTTTGGTTGGTTTCCTCTCTCTTTTAATCTGTGTTGCCCAAACCTTACCCTAAGGATGTCTCAGATGATCGGTTTGCTTAATTGACTAATTAAGCACCCAAATAAGTTTCACTGAATCTGTTACCTGCTTGACTTTACCAATTCAGCTGGGGGTTCACTTACTTTTGAAATGGACTAATTCCATGTTTCATGTAGTCTTTTGGCTACTCAAACAATTCCCTCTAAAAAAAGTACACGCAAATGATAAACATAAACCTGACATTCCTTCTATGGAAAATTGGTGATGAAAAAAATGAAAAATCATGGTAAAACAACAGAAAACTCCTAAGTGGTCAAGGGGTTCACATACTTTAAAGTGGCACTGTATGTGTTGTTGTCTCCGGTATTGACGTGTGTCCTAACCCCTGGTGAGGGGGTTTGGGCTGGGACACCAGACACCACGGTTGAGCCTTCTTGAGGTGTTGTGGGCCTAATCCAACGAAACACTGACAAAGGAAGGTGCCCACTTGACAACCCCAGTTAAACACTTATGTAGGCGTTTCTTTGTTGTTGTTGTTGTTCTTCTTGTTGTTAAGTATTTGTAACAGGTGATGATGTATCCGTCAGTATCAGTTCTAGAAAGCATTGTTAAGAGTTTGGTTATAAGGGGAAAATGCTTAAGATTTCTTAAGATTGTTAAAGGCACCCAGTGCAACTTTATGTAAACATTCAATGAAAAATAAACATTCAATTTCTAGTCTTTTTTGCACGTAGTAAGTTTCAATAACTCCATACCATTACATATCGACATTCAAGGAGCAAAGATGAGACGTCGTTGTGTGGTGAGAACTGATAGAAAATCGTAAACAACAACAATCGCCGGTGGGGAGAAGCCATTTTTCCATTGACTGGAACCTGCTTTATTTATTGTAGGTTACCAAAAAATAAAGAAAATGGCGGCGATTGTTGTTGTTATCGATTTTCTATCAGTTCTCACCACACAACGACGTCTCATCTTTGCTGCTTGAATGTCGGTATGTAATGGTATGGAGTTATTGAAACTTACTACGTGTAAAAAAGACTAGAAATTGAATGTTTAGTTTAAAGCCTCGAAAGTTGCACTGGGTGCCTTTAACCTTACTTGAATAGATGTTTTTGGCCTTAGTGCCTGCTGTTTATATGCCGTGAGCCCCATGTCTGACCAATAATCTGTGTTTCTCTGTGTTTCCTGTTCAGAGGTTCTTTCCATCCCACCGGAGACACGTTTCTGACCACACCAGCGATGCCTCCAGCTCAGGAAACTCTCCAGAAACGTCTCATCGTGTACGTCATACTAAAAAAGAAGCTACAACACACACATGCGCATACGCACACAAACTCCCGTTCACCCAGACCCCCCCCCAAACACACACTTTCACTCCTCCAAACACACACACACACACACCCACACACACACCCATCGTGTCTACCTAATCACCCCTACCTGGCACATTATCCTCTGTTATCACATTATCCTTCTTGTGTTCATGCCGAACTCCTTCTTGTTTCTCATGTGTCCTGAAGGATGCTAGGTACAGACTGCGGAGGAACTCGTCCAATACGAGCACAGACTCACAGATTTATACCGTGGGTGTTTATTGAATAAGCCCAATGGCTGTGGGCATTTTTAATGTGCCATCTCGCGGTGTAGGTGATTCGGTGTTTCAATCTGTGTTCTTTAATTACTCAACCTTGGGATCAGTTTTTGGCTGAGGCCTCTGCATGTCTGTGCAGGTTATCTTATCTCTATACCATATTGATCAGTCCCTTGTCACGACAGGGCTTCATAGGCTTGACTACCTGCACAGATCTGCATAGAGTCCACAGTATGGCACTAACATGGTGACTAACATTGGGAGTGTAATGGGGGATGGTGGTTTCTCTGGGGTGTCTCCTCTCCCTGTGTAAATGTCTACAACACAGTTAGATTACAAAACCAACCGTGGAGCCACTGTAGAGGGTACTGGTACTTTTACGAGAACTCTGTCGTGAAAATAGTTCTTGAGGAACAGGGCTCACACTGACAGCAAAAGCCTAATGAATGCAGACATGCCTTGGGTTTTGTCTTTACTAACCACGGTTCTGTTCAGAGGTGCAATTCTTCCTTTCTTTCTCTGTTTTACCTTGATAAAATCTTCTCCAGGATTTCCTCTTTCCTGAGTTGAAATTGGGTCAGCCTTAAATGCTCATTGTTTGGCCTGTCTGAGACTCAGACTCCTCTGGTCCTGCTTCTTACAGGGCCACCTGCTGGAGAAAGCGGGAATTCTCAACAAAACCAAAGTGGTTGACAACGGAAAGAAACTCAGGTAATCTTGAAACTTTGGCTATTTGTTCAGCTGCAAGTGTTGTCTAACAGAGGTGACATTCAAAGGTAGTAAACTTAATACTTTTTATGATTGTTAATTAAAAATGTACTTGGGGTTAATGTTTATGACTTTGTTGGGGTTTAAGTGACATACATGCATTTTCACATACAAGGTATATAGATTTTTTTACACTGTAAAAGGTGTTTTTAAAAACTGAAAAAACTGTTCTTTCAAGGGGAAATATAAGCCCTGACAAAATGTTACATTTTCTGAAGCATCCATCGGTACATGAGTGTATCCCCTCTAGACTAGAGGATGTGGTTTACCTTCTGTTTTATACATGTATGTTCTTTGGCCTTTGTTCACTTTTCCAGGAAGAACTGGTCTCAGTCCTGGACGGTTCTTCATGGTGGCATCCTAACATTCCACAAAGATCCCAAATCAGCCCCATCAGGACCTTCTGTAAGCAAACCCGCTCTATGAAATATTCCCACTAAGTTAATATGTTCAGTGTATGTGAATATGGATTCTGCAATAGAAGGATAGCAGTCATGAAGTCTTGGTTGTTTTGCTACTTTTACAGTTTTTCACTGTTGCTAAAACCCGTTTTTCAAAACAGTAACGTCTTTCTCAAAACTGCACACAGAAAATTGAAAACCTCACACACAAAATGCTAAACCTGACACTCCCTTTGCAAGATGACTCTTTGCTATCAAATCTCTTAACTGTTCACAAAATGGAACTCGTGTTTTCATTTGGTACACACAGCCATATTTTCAAAACACACACACATACATTAATTTAGTACACACAACTAAGCATTAGCTGCACACTACCAAACATTTACAGCACACAGAAGTGCAAAATTGAAAACACAATCATCGAAACACACCATAAGGGCTCAATGAGTCATTGTCATTCATATCATATGAATGACAATGACTCATTGAGCCCTTTCTCCTTTTGTAAAATGTATCAGTGTAGGCCTACATTTTTCATAGTCAAACATAAAACAGCAATACCGTTGTTCTCACAAACCATATTTACAATTTTAGTCTCCTGTTCCACCAGATTGTATTGACATAAAATGGTATACAAAATGCTTATAGTTTTTCTCAATTGCTTACACACATTTTTTGAAAGCATGCCTCGTTCTCAAAACTCTAAACACAAATTCCAAAGCAACTAACTGAAAATGCAAAACCCTTTATATCTCCTGGAAAATGCTACTTTGCTTTCAAAAAATATTGAAAGTGTGTTTTCTTCCTCCACAGTGTGGTTCTCTTTCAGTCCTGCAAAATACAAATACTGTGAGCACACTACGTATATTATATTGATATGCAGTATTACAGTACACAAGGCAAACAGATTTCGTACTTGTTCTCCATCCTGAAGGTTCTAATGAAAAACCATGAAAACATGGTCTACCACAGCGGCCCAAATCTCATTAGAGATGACCATTCTCCTTCTTCTTTCTCCTGATCCTCCTCCTTCTTCACCTTGTCCTCATTCTGTTCCTCCTCCTTGTCCTCCTCTTCCTTCTCTCTGTCCTCCTACTCTTCAACCTCCTACTCCTCCTCCTTCTTGTCCTCCTCTTCTTCCTCCTCTCACTCTTACCCCTCTCCTTCTCTGGTTGTGGATCTTTTCAAAGTTTTCAATAGTTTATCCAACAAAACAGAGGCTCAAGACACTTTAATGGTGCAGTCCTCACTGCAAATTGGTCAAAAGACCTGAAAGTTTAGAGATTTGACTATTTGTGGTTTGCAGGTTGATGCTTTGAGATCTTACTTGAAAATTGTGTGCAACAACAGAACTTTGTGTACACTGTTTTGACAACAACGTGATGTGTAATTGACATCAGTGTGTTCACAAGGAAAATCGGACTCTAATGTAGATAGGGAATCTTAAGTATTTCCGACTTGGGGCGAGCGATTGATACATGACGTGAAGGTTGTGCAGATTGTGCCGAATTTTCGCTTTATACTTTTTAACAATAGTGAAAAACTGTAATAGAGGAACCTTTAAAGGTTCTCATAAGGACCTTTGGCTGAAGGTTCACTCAAAGCTTTGTGTCTATGTTAAATGTGTTGTGCGGAAACAACTGAGGGGGATCTTACATTTAGATGCCGTGACTAGGATTACATTTGTTATCACTCTTCTGACCCTTACAGAGCAAAACAAGCCAGATCATCCCTGAGTACACTGTTGAACTGAGAGGGGCTTCTCTCACCTGGGCATCAAGAGACAAATCCAGCAAGAAGAACGTTCTGGAGGTTTGTGTTCTCAACCAAAAGCTATTAGTCACAAGTTTCACTGCATTCATTATATGCACACAAGCTGTGTTGTTTCCCATATGGATGATACATATATTAATTATTTACACGTTGTGTGTTAGTGTTCTAGAGTCTGATTTTGAATGACCTTTCATCAACTGATATCATGTTTGCTTACTTATTAAACGTGCAATGTCATAAATACCTGAGCAGTATAGCCTAATGGGGTCAATTACAATGGTTTCTGACTTTCTTCAAATAATTCCCTTTTAGTTTAGAGAGATCTCATGACAGTCTTGCTATAGATTTGACCAGAAAGGTGCCCTAGTTATTGAACCCAAGTTTGAACCCATAGTTTATACCAGCTAAGTTACTGAGGCAGACTAGTTTTATTAAATGAGGCTGAACTGAAGTTGTGACATTGTTTTAACTTGTTGTGCTCTGGACAGATGAAAACTCGTAACGGGTCGGAGTACCTCATTCAGTATGACACTGACAGCATCATCACTGACTGGCACAAGATAATCGTGGACGCCATCAAACAGCTGGTGAGTGGCATGCAGCGCCCTCTGCTGTAATGCGCTGGTACTGTGCCAGAGAGATGGCCAGCATATCAGAACTGGGCTGTCGTTTGTGTGTGTGCACCTACGAGTGTTGTTTTATGTGTGTGTTTATCATGTGTCCCAGGAACTAGATCACTTCTCAGAGGAGGAGGAGGATGATTTAGAGAATGACAAAGACAGAAAGAGATGTGAGTATGAAAGATATAACATGGAAGTTCACTCTCACACAGATACACGTAACTCTCACAAAGAGAGCTGTGACTAGGATTCCCCCCCACACACATACACACACTATTTTGAATAAACGTGATTTAATAATACAAATACAACTTTTGACCCATAGAATTACATGCACATAGACATAAAGCACACATACATTCACACACACATCTATATCCAACACACCTCACACACACACTCACTCTCTCACACACACACACACACACACACACACACACACACACACACACAAACAAACACATGCTATTTTGAATTAATCAATCATGTATGGTATGCCAACAGCTCTTCGGACCGGATCCAACGTGGATTCGGACCCGGGCCGAGTCAAAACCAAGCTGCGGAAGTTCCTCCAGAGACGACCCACTCTGCAGTCAGTCAAGGAGAAGGGCTATATCAAAGGTGAGAGACACACACCACTGCCGTGGGCTTCTGGTAGAGCACACAGTCTACAACAGCACAGTCATAACACTCTTCACTGCTCATCACTAATTCAGTCTGGAATTAATCTTCAACATCTGTCCTACAGTCAGTCCAACATCTGTCCATCTGTTTTTACACTCGTTCACCAGGGCCATGTTCTTAGTGAATTTTAGCATCATTTAGCCTGTTGGCATGTGTGCCTCATTACTGAACTGCAATTCATTATTTACCGTATCTATTCAAAGTTCCAATCTCACAAAAAAGACTCTATGTAGGATATCAGCAGATATGAAGCATCAAAGTAGAGCATTTTCTTTTCTTTTTTTTGCTCCCTTAAAACTGTACGTCATCAATCATTATAGCTAGACTGTGAGTACGTAGGCGTCTTAGGACTTCACCTGTGGGTTCATGAAGACAGCTGACGATGAAGTCATCAGCAGTGCACACTTAGTATGTAACGAGTTTGGTATGCAAGCCTAACTCATTACTTTACTTCCTGTTTCACTTTCACAATCGAAAGGCAGCGCTTGTTTTCTCTTTGTGTGGGGTTTTACTGAGTGATTGCGTTTAGCATGTGGGAGAAACTCCTCTCACTAATTCGACAAGGGATATTCCTTCCGACACCTACTTTCTCAACCTCAAACAGCAAAGAGAAAGCTGATTCTTTGATCTGGACCTCTGGAACTGGTTTCAGGATATTCATAGTAATATCTAATCCCTTAAGAATTTATATGGTCATGAAACGTCATCATTTCTGGATTTCTGAATATTGGATTCTCCAAAGTTTTAATCAAGCACTGTATAGTCTGATTAGTCTGGCATTTTAGGAAAATCCACCATACCACCACCACCAATACATTAGGATTTATCCACTTCATTCTTAATCTTAATCTCTTTCCTTATCCTCAGCCCCTCTGCCCCCTTTCCCTATCTGAGGCCAAGTGTGTGACTATCTGTCATTTCTCTGTCATCACAGTATTTCTCTGGCTGGCCTAAATATACTTTTGAATATGGCTAAGATCGTGTTTTAGGAGTTATGATCTCACCTCTCTTCCCTCCCCTCTTCCCTCCACACACACACACACACACACACACACACACAGATGCTGTGTTCGGCTGTCACCTGGATACACTGTGCCACAGGGAGAACACAACTGTCCCGCGGTTTGTGGATAAGTGCATCAGGGCGGTGGAGAGGAGAGGTGAGCACCTCAGAGGCAATGGTTTGGATGAGGGTTGCTTCTCACGTCCCAGACAGGCAGCCAGCTGTAAAACAGGATGCAATCCGTAGGCTGTAACAGAGCAACTGTATCCCATACAACTTGTAAACTGATAGATGTCTGTTTAGCCTTGGCTGCTGTGTAAAAGCACACCTTGTACGGTAGTAATAAAGAAGCAGAGCCACACTAGAGCTAACTGTCATCGAGGATGACTTTAAGAAAATCCTCTCAAATGTTTGGTTTCATATCATTATATACAGCAAATCAGTTCACTAATAAATAACAAATGCTACTTGGGCCATCGAGATCCTATTTTTGTGATTAGATATTTGATGATCACCAAATGCTGTGTGACGTATTTAGGCATTGATGAATAAGTTACTTTCTGGGATTGAAAGGAACATGTCTGATGTTGCTCTCCAGGTCTTGATGTCGACGGAATCTACAGGGTCAGCGGCAACCTCGCCGTCATTCAGAGACTGCGGCACAGAGCAGACCACGGTGAGAGTCACAAATGTGTGCCCTCATAGGAATCAGTTCACCATTAAATGCCAGACAGAATTATAAAACATCCATTCTTTTGCAGCGATAGATAGTAGATTAACCTAAATAGAATTATATATTTATCTACTGATGAAACTCGTCATTTTAGAGCAGTGTGATTTATGTATGAATTATTTCTGGATGATTGAGTGAGAAGTGGTGCAGACTTAATAGCCTGTTTAACAGGTTAGCTGCACAAGTATTTCTCTTGCTCTTGTCATTTCTTCCTATTTCATTTTCACTTTGTGATGCACATAATTCTGTTGGTTAGATTGTGTTATGTTTGGAGGTATGCTTTCAATCATTATGAAATACACCAGTCCCTCTTGCAGAAAAACAATCCTGCAACATGATACTGCCACCCCCATGCCCCGCGGTTGGGGTGGTGTTCTTTGGGTTACAAGCCTTACCCTTCTTCTTCCATGTATAATGTTTATTTTTGTCTTATCTGACCATAGAACATTCCTGCAGTGCTCATCTGCAAACTTTAGACTTGCTTTTTCTATTGCCCGTTTTGAAGTAGTCGTTTCCTCCTTGGGGAACAGCCTTTTAGGTTATGACGATACAGCATTTTCTTTACTGTGGAAGTAGGTACTTTTGTACCAATCACCTCAAACAACCTCACCAGTTCCTTGACTGCTGTCCTTGGATGCTTTTGAACTTTTTTAAATGAAAAGTTCATCTTTAGGACTCAGTAACGCTCTCCTTCCTAAACTATGTGGTGGCTGTGTGGTCCCGTGGTGTTTATATTTGTGTAATATTGTTTGTACAGATGAACACAGTAGCTTCAAACGTTTGGAAATTGCAGGAATTCTGATATTGCGAAATAAAATCTCTCGATATCCTAACTGACTAGCCAAAAGACATTTATGTTAACATGAAGTGTCTGAAGTGTCTGAAGTGGTGATTTTTAAAGTTTTAAAAGTGTAAGTTCTTGGTAATCTTCTGACCTCAACTGTAAAGAACAATATGAGAGGTTACTATATCAGTTCCGTGAGAATCAAACCTGTAATCAATAGCAATTGTTAGTAAGTGCACTATTCAACTACTTGGTCCACATTTACAACATAATCGTCATATTAGTGATTTTAAATTCTGAACAAATGCGGCTCTAATGACGATGTATTTGTGTATGTGTGTGTGTATTGTCATCCTCACAGATTCTGTTCTTAACGCTTGTGTTTCCTCTTCCTGTTAATGTGCAGATGAGAATCTGGATCTGGAGGACGGGCAGTATGAGGAGATCCATGTCATCACCGGAGCACTAAAGCTCTTCCTCAGAGAGCTGCCTGAACCCCTCTTCCCTTACAGCTTCTTCGAAAAGTTCATTGCTGCCATCAGTCAGTACACACATTAACTTAAAACCACACACACACACACACACACACACACACACACACACACACACACACACACACATATTCAGTCACATATTTACACCCACATATGGGGACACACATGCGCACAGGATAAGTACCCCGCTCACAAACACAATAACACACATACATACACACACAGTAAGCACACCAGTTCATAACGTGGTCAAATCTCAGCAACCTACATATAGCTCAGATATGGTTTTTTATTTTTCAGTGACACCATCAAGACAACTGTATATGCACCAACATACAAGTTTACCTGTTGTCTCTTAAATTCAAGTCTTACATTTACATGTACAGTAGAGACCTAGTGTAACAATAAATACTATTTTACATAAGAAATAAATAAAAGAGCAGGAATGTAAATACTGTAAGTCCAAGTTAAGTAGTAGTTAGTCTTGAATTCATGATTATTTTTTCTCCTTTCCAGAAATCAGTGACTATAGTCAGAAGGTCTCCTACATGCAGGACCTGGTGCGGTCTCTGCCTCTACCCAACCACAACACCATGGAGGTCCTCTTCAAACACCTTCTCAGGTGAGCGCCCTCTTGCTGCCATCCTCTTCTCTGTCTGAGGCTGAGTCTGGCCTCAATAGTCTTTTGGCTACAGTGAATTTGAATAGGTTAATCGTTAAATTGATCGGCTTGAAAAGGTCAAAACTGACAAGGGAAGACATAGAGTTGAAATTCACACGTTATATTTATAAGAAAATTACATCTGTAGGTGTTATGAAAAACATGTCTAAAAACATGTTTGATTGAAACCGGATGGACTTAACATATAGCCGTTCGATTATAAAACTGTACAATCTTATAGCCCCCCCTTTTTTCACTTTCTTGGTTTCTCTCTCTCACACACACACACCACACTCTCTTTGTTCTCCCCTCTCCAGAGTTATAGAAAATGGTGAGGCAAACCGAATGTCAGTCCAGAGCACAGCCATTGTGTTTGGCCCCACATTACTGCGGCCCCAAACGGAGACGGGCAACATCACTGTGAACATGGTCTTCCAGAACCAGATCGTGGAGCTCATCCTTAATGAGTTTGAGGAGGTGTTCAAGCCCAGATGAGGCCTAGGTGATCTTCCCCCCTCTGGCTCACCACTAGCAAGAACCCTCATGAGACTCACTCAAAGCCCTCCCTAGTCTTCTGCTGCCTACTACTGCTGTCTCTCTCTCTCTCTCACACTCTGTATATCTATCCATCTACCTCTCCTTCTGTCTGTCTCTTTCTCACTCACTTAGGCTATCTCTCTCTCTCTCTCTCTCTCTCTCTCTCTCTCTCTCTCTCTCTCTCTCTATCTCTCTCTGTCCCTTTCTCTCGTAAGAACAGTGTGCCATAGAGAGAAAAGAGGACAAACTGACTGACTGTGAGACTCAGGCTTGTCACAGAGTTGGGGTCGACGTAAACTGTGATGAAGGACCATGGCGTGTGGGAAGAAAAATGCCTCCCTGGGAGAAGGCTGACTCTGGACCTACATGACGCCTTGTGTTGTGTGTCTTTTTTTATGAGACTCGAATCCTCCTCTACCACTTTTAGCCCTTTGTGGACTCCTGTGACTGTGGTGTAGGAGATGTGGTTGGTAAAGTACATCTGGATGGCAGCTGACTGTTCAGCCCTGATCTGACCTGGAGTCGGTTGCTCTCTGGACATGTTGGTACTGCAGATGTATAAAACAGAAAAATACTGTCAATGCTGAGGTTTTCCACCTGCTCCCTGCAGGAAAGCTAGTCATTGTAATGTCATCATTCTTCCCTTTTGTGCTATGAGTGAGGTGACTCAGTGCAGCAATGGGTATGTACTGTGCAGTGTGGGTATGGCTGCATGGATTTAATTGTATTACTTAGCCAAAATACAACAAGTATGGGTTTCATGTCAAAAGGGATTGTGCTGCTCACTTTGTCCCTGCAGGTGTCCAGATTTGCCACAATACTGTATTCGGCAGAAAAAGGTCTTAACCTGTATTGCCTATAGAGCTGTAGAGCAAAACAGAAGAAAAAAAAACATTCCACTGCCTTAACATTTGTATGTTTGATTGTTTTGTTTTATTGTGAAAGGGAATGGGAATTCTATACTGAAACATTTTTTTAAAGTGGTGGTGAAATCAATAAATAAAGCAATATTATAATTGTAACTGCAAGCTATGGGCTGTAAGATATGGAGACATCTAATATATGACTGTAACTGTACAGGCTGGCTGATATGTCAGTGATGATGTTTATATACAAAGCAGTATGAAATCAGTTCAGTACAAAAAAGGATTTGTTTAAAAATAGTTTAACTGTGTACATAAAAACTGGAAATACGTTATCAGTGAAGGTTCTTTAAATAAAGGAACTTAATTTGTATATCTTATGATTTCTGTCTTCATTTGTCATATACTGTAGGTCCGTGTTTTAAGGGCTTCCTCTACATCTTCACAGACATTCACATAGAAGAATATGTTTCAGTCATGGTAATGAAAACCAAACAATTATAAAAGGAGAAGCAGAACATTTTTCTCTATACTCAGCCTAATAAGTCTACCAATCGGTAATAGATCTATGACAATGCTACACTTGTAGAGAAGTACCACAGCGCCACCTGCTGGTTAAAGTTACCTCACAAATATTGTACGTATTGTGTATTGACGTAAAAAAAAAATAATAATAATAATAATGAATAATCCAGAGCAACATGATGTCATTTTGGATGAAAACAAAATGGTAAAAGTGACTGCCACCGAATGGGAGATAGAGGCTAGAGATAGAGATAGAGGTCACTACTATGCCTAAAAGTTATTGTGCCAAGTCTTGCATGATAAATAATAAAACACACATGTATTCGTTTCCTCTTGGTATCGAATACAGAAAATGGTCGGCAAATAAAGAGATTTGTAGCTTTATTGCCTTTTCTAGGCTATGGCAAACACTATCACTCGCATAATAGTAGGCTATCCTACATTTAATCTACATTTTATAATTACAATCATTGGCAAAAACCCTTGTAGATTGGACTACAACCTCAATGTTAGCATGCTGTGCAGTGGTTGCAGCAAGCTAATGTAGAAAATGTAATATAAGCTAACCATGTCATTTATTTATGCTAATAAAACTTTATAATTGAACACCTTATCAGTGGTGGAAAGTAACATTTATTCAAGTAGGCTACTGTACTGTTCCGTACATTTTCTTACCCCCCCCCCCAATGGGCGTGTTTTTCACAGTATGACGCATTATCCAAAGTTCCCGGATGACTGCAGATCTATCATGGCGGACAAAGGTACGGAAGACGTGTTGGGAGAAACAGCAAAGACTCAGGCACAGAAAAACCTGATGAAAAGGAAACTTGAACTTCAACAATGGAGAAATAATTCGCAGAAACTTCGAAGCCGCAATCTTATCACTGGACTCACGATTGGGGCTTTCGTCCTCGGCATGTGTATCCTTTCTGGTGTTTCATAACAGAAGACCGTATCTGTTATATGTCTGTACTGTAAAGTCGTTTCAGTTGTTGACTTGGACTGCACGGGTTCTTTCATGTTACTAATTTTGCCGACCGCGAACTAATTAGGCCTACAGTAACCGTGTGCAGGTCTAAAATGCGCATCGTTATGTAGATTATAACACGTATAACATGTAACCTCTATATAGAGGTTGACCTTAAATGACGGATGAACTAGACACAAACGGACTAGCCTCAGTTATGAAGTGTAGTCCAGCGGAATGTATTGTACTTTGCACTTCTGTATAACGTGACATTTTTACTTAATCGATGTATTAGGCCTACTATTCGTTTAAAGAAGACATATAGGCTTACATAGGTCTGCACAACTGCACACACCTACAGGGTCGATTGATCTGGCGTGCCGTTTGACCTGCCGTGCAGCCAATTGGTTATAATAAATAAACAAATGCAATGCAAGTGACCTCTTCAAACTTGTAGTAGTATATTTCTGGAAGCTGCCTGTGCATAACGTAGGCTATCCCAAGCAATGTAGGCTCCCTTGCCTACCTAGCCTTCTATTAATGCAGACTTGTTTTGCCTTTGGAGTTAATTTGGTCTGAGGATAGACTGTATGGTCCTTGACTGTTGTTTCCCCCAGTTACCTACACCATTTACTCAGTAAAGCAGGAGAAGATCATGGATGAGATTGATGAGGAAGCCAAGATCTTTAGAATGACGGGTCCCAGGACATCAGCCAACTCGTAACAACACCATATTTACTCCAGTTTCACAGACTTTTGTCTCATAGATGTGTTGAGGCTATACAGCTTTTATTGATTCATCTTGGGCTTAAGAGCGAAACCATTTTTGACGGTTTGAAAATGAATTGACAAATTGGTTCTTTGGATGTCCTTGGAAAATGTCGGCCTACGCTATACACTTCCTGAGACATGACACTGTTGCAAAAAGCATTATTTATGATTTAAAGTTATGTAAATAAAGATGGCATGATGTAATAAAATATTTGTCCACACTCAGCCAATATTGCTGAATGCTGTTTATCATTTGGTACGATTAAATGAAAACTCAAGGCATAATTTCGGACAAAGTTTAGTTCTATAAATTGTTATTCCACAGTTCACCAGGACATAGAAATAGGCTGCTCGTTTATGTGTTGCAAATAAATGGGGCAGATGTTAATATGTTGTGGTCATCTGAGTACATCTCCTCAACATTTTTTTTACCTGGCATTATTCTGCAGGAATAAGTGACTATTCACTTAGTGTGAATGAAAAATGCAATGATCCGCCAAAGACACGAGGATAAGAAAGGTCATTGTTTAATCAGAGAAACCAAATTAATTTTGTTCACAGAATAACCTACTGATCACAAAGCCTTGTCTTTCAAAAGGGAAATGTGTATACCGGTAGGTGATTGGTGCTGACTGTATATGACAGTCACTGACATAAACTTGAAACCAGTCAGACACTTGTGTTTCTCAGTAAACGTGAGTGGAATAGTTAAAGAGATTAACACCTCTGGTTGGGAACTAAACTTTTGACAATGGAAGGAGAAGCAGGCAGTAAAAAACAGTTTTATCTAAAACACTATCTTGATTGCCAAAGTTTGACCACTGTTTAGGCCTACTGCCCATGAATTATGGTAGGTCTTGACGTAGTCAAACCTCCTTGCAGTCTCTGTCATTTACGCAAGCAGAAACCATAATTTATGTTTGGTTTGGCTTGTCAGGTTTGCCCCAAGCTTGACATTGACACATTCAAAGAAATTTGATAAGAATGTTGCTTGGAAATTTCCCTCCTAATGTTTTCTTTGAATGCTTTTGGAGTGATATGTATGCAAGGTTATGAGGCACACAGGGGCTTGGTGTAACATTTTATAGCTACTGTTCTTATGAAGATATTACCTAATGTTATCATTACTTTCTGTCTCACTTGTAACCTTTAAAAATATATTCACTGTTTTCACATGGACAAGAAGACAGTCACCTTTTCTAACCATTGCCACCCAATGTTCAAGTTCCGCTTTAAACCATTAGGTGGTGTCATTGCTGTATTTTTCTGCGTCCCTCCATAAAGTTGAGGAGTCCAGAACAGGTAAGGCCCAGACCCAGCTGCTGTTTGGCCTGTTATCTCCATTGCATCTTTAAATATACTTGTTCCTGGAATGATTCTTGAATTTCTATTTAAAAGCTATGTTTATCACTTCAAGGGACAAATGTAGATGCAAGCTAAAACTTCTATAAAATGCTAATAGTAGATGGTAATGTTTTCCTTTTGCTGGGGTGAAGATGTGAAAGGTATATGTACGTTTAGTAATGCCATACCCACACATACTAAGAGCTAGAGATGGTTAATGTCTGCAAAACTCTGCATGTTATCCAGCGATATCTAACCCTTAAGCAGTCATGTTCACAGAGTCACGAACATATGCTCACCCATAAGCGCTTCTCCCCTGAAACAACAGAAGTGTCCCTTTCCCCCTGTTTATTTTTACTCTCCCAATATATAATGGATGCCCTCTTTGCTGTGAGCATATGCCCTGCACAAAGTTTTTATGAACTTGCAGTGAAGTCTGCATAAGAATAATAGGTTTAAGTAACAACTTACTTTACCTGAGACCAGGTACATTTACACACATTCCAATGCGTAATTTTACAAAAATTCCACCCCCATAGATTTGCACCTCACCTGTTTGACTGCAAACATAGAGGTAGAGCATCGATATGATCCTTCTCTTGTTTACACAAATATCTGCCCTATCTCAAACAGACAGCAGACATTACATCCTGAAGGCATTATTTCACTCATTATTTCTCTCGTTAACCAGAGGACTTTGACTTTGGGACTACTTTACATCCTACTTCAACTGCTAATGACCTATCTGTGTTAAAGATCTTTTAATATCTTCACAATGAGAATTAGTCATATAGAAATAACAAGTGTGTGTATGTGTGTGTAAGAAAGGGGTTGAGTCCAGACCATGGTTACATCTTACACAGGAATATGACCTGTTTGTTTTTTATGATCTTCAAATGTTTGTTTTGTGTGTGTTTGTTTAGGAACAGGGTGGAATTGTACCCAACTGACTGTATGATGTGTAACAGTTATGATTCTCTCTGCAGTAGTGTACGCTCTAAATTTAGCTGAAGATGTGTGCATGCTATCGACAAAAGCAAAGAAACAGCAGCTATAGTCTCCTCACGTGACTGTCACCCTATGAAATGGCTTGCATATCAAGATAACATATCCTGTGAAATGCCCGAGACAGACTGTGCTGGTTTACATTGTGTGCAGCCTCATAGAAAATGCACAATATTGACAGCTATCTCTATCAGATTAAATCCTAAACAAGTAAACACAATCACCAACATTTTAATGGTAATGTCTCCAATAGTCTCCAATGCAATATTATAACTATAATTACAGATATCTCCTCTCCGAACTCCCATTAAAGCTCTGTTATAATTATTAAGGTCTTGCAGAAATGTTTCTAACTGAATACCCTCTATTTTGATGTGGCTATCAGCACACTGGTATCTCGTGAATTGTGATTAAGAATTGTTTGGTAAATAAAGCTGGCTAGCTAGCTAATGTGCTCTTTCCTCATGGAGATCAGACTGAACCCATGTAATCTTTAGTCTTCGATTACTTTAGGCACACAGTGTGAATACTGTCAGGCCCCACAAGATAACTGAGAGCTAGGTTGCAAGAAGACGTAATTCTCTGGAAACCCAGAGCTGATTAGCACGTCTTCTTGGTGACCCAGTTAAGCTATCTCTCGCTCGCTCGCTCGCGCTCTCTCTCTCTCTCTCTCTCTCTCACACACTACCTACCTGTTTCCCCCTGTCTCTTACTATTTCTCTCTATCGCTTGCTTTATTTCCCTCACTCTCTTTTCCTCCTTTCCCCCTCTAGCTCCCCTCCCTCCCTCCCTGTCTCTCTCTCTCTCACACACACATCTCTCTCCTTCTCTCTTTCTCTGAAAAGATGACTCTGCAAGGGAATGAGGGTGATTAAGACTCTGTGCTTGTCCTCTCGCTCACGAAGTACAGGGGCTCGCTGAGAAGCAATGTGTTCAAACTGATAAGCCACACAGACACACCATCACATTCACTCAGTCGTAAACACACTCACTTGCTCTCACCCACACACATACACGCATGCTTATACTACTATAAGCTCTGCCTCCATGGTGTTGTAACAGGTGGTGCCTCTTGACCCCACCAGCACCATATCAAGATGTTCGACCCAAGCTATCCACACACACATACAGTATACATAAATACACACTCTCACACAGGGACACCCAGTGTTTATACTGCAAACGGTACAATTTATCATGTAGCAGAGAGTGATTAACAGGACAACGCGGGAAAGACAAAAAAATGCAGCTTAGCATGTTGGCTAAATACAAACAATGCCTTGGTCTTCATTCTCCAGTCAATGTAGGAACTCCAATGTAGGAAATACAATAAAAACATGAGGAAAACCATAAACAGGAATCATGCTTACTGTACAGCTAGGTCTGAGTCAGGGGCTTACGCCAGGTCTGCGGGGTGACCTCTGTACACACATCACATACGCCCTGGGTTCATTAAGAGCTGAGACTGGGCTGTTTGGCAGCGCTCATGGAGGTCAGTGTCATGGTGACTGAGGGGGATTGCCATCGTAAACCCACGACTGGCATCAGTTCCTGAGGGGGGATGGGGCTAATCCACACACATTGTCTCATGCTTGGTCTAAGGAGTCAAAGAGTTAATCCCATTCCCGATTCACAAAGTCCTGCCAAGTTTACTGTCAGCAAATCAGCCGTCGCCACTGTAGTGTCCTCACCTCAGCTGTCACCTGGATTGTCACTGCTGCTGGGTGAAAGTCTCTACTAGGTTAAGATTTGTTTGCATGTGTGTGGCAATTTAACGCCAGCTCTTACTGGAGACGAAAACAATTGTAGAATGACATTCTTTTTAAATGAAATGTAAAATTAATTTGCTTGATGATAAAGTTTCCATTGTGATCTGGCTTGCAGTCTGATGGCCCACTTTTTCTGTCTGAGGTATACACCGATCAACCACAACATTAAAAACACCTGCCTAATATTGGAGGGTCCTCTTCATGCCGCTAAAAATAGCTCTGTCCTGTGAAGGCTTAAGACTCCTCAAAACCTCTGAAGGTGTCCTATGGTATCCGGCACCAAGACGTTAGCAGCAGATCCTCAAAGTCCTGTAAATTGCGAGGGGGGCCTCCAGGGATCATATCCCACAGATGCTTGTTTGGATTGGATCTGGGGAATTTGGAGGCCAAGTCAACACCTTGAACTCTTTGTCATGTTCTTTGAACCATTCTTGAACCATTTGTGCAGGGTGTCATGGCGCACAATCCTGCTGAAAGAGCCCACTGCCATACTGTTGCCGCGAGGGGGAGTATGTGGTCTACTACAATGTAAAGATAGGTGGTTCAGTCCTAAACTGGGTTAGGACCTATCTAACAGGCCGGGAATACTTTGTTGCCCTCGGAGACCACAGCTCAAAAAACATTTCTATGACCTGTGGGGTCCCTCAAAGATCCATTTTAGGGCCCTCACTGTAATAAGGAGGCACAACTTTGATGACTATCATAGTTACGCGGATGACACCCAGCTCTATATTTCTGTAACACCCAACAACAACAGCTCTATTGCTTGTTTGGTAAATTGCATTTCTGATATAAATGTATGGATGTCACAAAACTTTCTCCAGCACAACCAAGATAAAACAGAGGTATTAGTCAAACCAAAAGAGAGAAACTATCTGCGCATTTAAAAACACTTAAGTGAAGTGAAGTGAAAGTCCTCTCTATGGCAGAGGTGGTGTAGACACACACACTCTGAAATCCACCTCTGCATTTAACCCATCCAGGGAAGTGACACACACACAGTGAAGTGAGGTTACACACTAACCCAGTGAGCTGCCTTTGGCGGCGCCCGGGGAGCAGTGATCGGGGTTAGGTGCCTTGCTCAAGGGCACTTCACTAGCACTTAACACCAAGCACCCTGCCAGAAGCCTAGGTGTCATATTAGACTCAGATCTCAATTTTGAAACCCATATCAAAAATATAATTAAAACATCTTTTTATCACTTAAGAAACATTGCTAAGGTGCAACCGTTTCTCGCACAGGCTGACACTGAAAGACTGATGCACACGTTTATCACAAGCAGGCTAGACTACTGTAACTTTCTTTTGACTGGTCTACCAAAAAAAGCCATTAGTCAACTACAAACAATACAGAATGCAGCATCGAGAGTCCTCACTAAAACAAGACAGAGAGCATACATCACACCAGTATTAAAACCCCTGCACTGGTTGCCTGTTAGTTTTAGAATAGATTTCAAGATAGTCTATAAATCACTCCATAGTCTGAATATATAACAGACATGCTCTCAAGGTACACACCCAGTAGAACCCTGAGGTCCTCCGGCACTGTTCTCCTAACAGTACCAAAAGCCAGGACTAAGAGACATGGGAGAGCAGCTTTTAGCTTCTTTGCCCCCAGCCTTTGAAATACTCCAGAATACCTAAAAATGGCTGAAACGGTTGGAAAATGTAAACATACACTTAAGACATACCTCTTTGATCTTGCGTATCACTCACTGTAAAATGTATTAATTTAATTTTGTAACATTTATTTATTTATTTACTCATCTGTGTCTCTTTACTAGTGTTTGTCCCCCCCCCACCACCAAGCAGCTGTCTCTTAGTTGGATGATTACTGTGCTGAGAAGTCCTTTACGGTGCCAGTTTTTAGTACATCATTTCCTGTTTATTTATCTCTGGCCAAATCTGTGTCTCTTTAAAAGTTTTTTGGTAACCTGTAAAATGTATTTATTTAACACTTATGTAATTTACATATCTGTGTCTCTTTACAAGTGTTTGTACATAACACATGCCCTGTTGCCATGTGATGCCTAGTTGTCATGTGATGCCCTGTGGTCATGTGCCACCACAATAGGAGGCAGAGTCTTTAGCTACCGAGCCCCCCTCCTCTGGAACCATCTCCCTGCCGCCATCCGAGATGCAGACACCGTACCTATATTCAAATTGAGGCTAAAGACATTCCCCTTTAGTGCATCCTATAGCCACAAGTAATTTGTAAGCGTAACCTTAGCTAAAAACAAATACATGGCACGTACACACGTAGGGTACACACCCGCTCTGCCCCTGACCGTTAGGTGGGCCTATAGGGGCTGACCGGGGGGAGAGAGAACAAAGCCAATCCCGGCATTGGGGGTTGCACTTCCCATTCTGGTGGCTCGCCGCTCATCTCTCAAGGCCGGATTATACTCAGTTTTAAACGCAACGCGTAAGCAAGTAAGATACACAAGAGCCCTTTGCGCACTTAAATAACCCCCCTTACGTGCTTAAGTGTGTCCCCCAAAATCACTCCTGTGATGCTTTTCCATGGGCAACTTGGTGGATAACACCAAGTCAACGGGAAGGTAAATACAAGGTAGAACAGTTAACTGAACTGTTTGGAAAGGCAACGTATTGTTAGGTGCATTGTGTTACCTCCTGGTATGAAATGTATATATAAATAAAGCTTGATTTGATTTGAGTTAAAAGTAACAACCACATTAATTCCCAACACCCATTAATGCACACACACCCAACTGTCCACATGATGTACAAGAAAACATGATTCATCAGATCAGACCACCTTCTTCTATTGCTCTTTGGTCCAGTTCTGATGTTCACATGCCCATTGTAGGCGCTTTAGAAGGTAGACCGGGTCAGCATGGGCAGTCTTACACAGCCACATATGCAGCAAACTGCGATGCACTGTGTTCAGACACCTTTCTATCATAGCCAGCATTAAGGATTTCAGCTAGTATACATGTGCCACTATAAGAAGATAATCATTGTTATTCACTTCACCTGTCAGTGGTTTTAACATTGTGGCTGATTGGTGTATATCTCTGCAACGCTCCCATAGGATTGGAAGACTGAGACACTATGAATTCTGCACAGTAGGTGGCAGCATGCCAGTCCCCGCTAAGAACATTACCGGGAGTTTCATACACAGACTTCAGACATAGTACCGTTTCGAAGATATAGTCAGATCACAATTCATTCTGTCCACGTCCACTCAGTGTCCATTGACACGCCGCCTCCTTTAACCAGCCCAGAATATAAATGCTTATATACCGTTCCTTCTAGTGTCCTTTTGGAGTAAACAGAACATGTGGTGATATTTGCTGAGTCACGTTCTTGAGAAGTTTAAGTCAAACTGTTATCTCCTAAACACTGCGTGTGGATTATTTTTGAGCTCATTTGTAAAATAGTTAATGAGTTTAAGCAATCGTATGAAGTTGCTCTCATGCCTATTTTGACTAATTCATTCCATTTAGCGCAGACTTTAGTTTTTTAAACAGAATCTAACGAGAGGTCACCATCCGCTATTGGGTAAAGTAATGAGGTATACACAGGGTTCACTGTACAGGTAAGGACTGTGCCGTGCCTCATGACACATAAAGTGGAAAGGTGATTCTGAGGGGCGGAGCAAGAGGAACACGCGCATGGAGAGCTGTGCGCAATTGAGATACTGAATCTTTGTGCGTCTTTCCACATCTAACTGTGGGTTCTGAAGAGGTACCATCAACTACAGACAACAGCGGAATAATCGGACAGTGCGTGTTCAGACGTCGCCAAGCATTGTCCAAAGGAGACTAAACATTGTGGACAATCCCGGGGACTTTTCTTTCGCTGAAGAAATTTGCGCGACCTTCAGAGATCCTTTCGTCAGTGTTTTTCGCGTTGCGCCGTGCTTCAAATCATTGTCTTACATACGTAGCAATTTAGTCTTTTTTCGTATACGAAGCTTCAATATTTTTTGTCGCTGTGGTTTTAGACTATTAAAAGTCACAGTGGGTTGCCTGGTGACGAGATTATGTTTATTATAGACGTCCAACAACTATTTCTTTATCGTGCGTAAATTGTATTTTTTGTCTATTCTTTCTATTTATTTGCAGTCATTGGAAATATAAACTGCCCTCATGCTCTGCTCCTTTTGGTGCTGCAGAACAAATCTAAACTGACGAAAACAGACCAAGGGACACCTGTTGTCAACGCCAGAGGCGAGCAACTCTTGTGACTGACAATGTCTCAGGTCGATGTGGATATGGCAGGACTTGGTTTCCCCAAATTACCTACAAGTTTCGATGCCGATACGTGCTTTCCAGCCAGAATGCCACCAAGGCGAAGAAGACATTCTGCTAATTCGAGGCGAAACGCTTACAGGTTGAATAAAATTCACACGATGGATCTGGAAGCTCAGGATAATGTCGCACCTCTTTCAAAGACACTCTCGTGGTCGGCTGACAACATCTTGTCAGAAAGTACGACAGACGAGAAGAAGGCTGATTCCTCGGTAACAGAGTCGCCTGCATCGAGTACGAGCTCACCTCCGGCCACCCAGGACCCTAGCCCACTGCCTTCACCGGGGGTCTGGAAAGTCGGCGAGCCCATCTCCAACGTGCTCGATGTCAGCTCGGACTCTGAGGAAGAGACCGCACAGAAGAAGGTGGTTTTGACCAGTGCTCAATCCGAGAGTAATCGGGAACAAGAGGAGAAAGATGAAGTGGAGACCAAAGCCGTGGCCACTTCACCTGATGGAAGGTTCCTCAAATTCAACATTGAAATCGGGAGGGGTTCTTTCAAGACTGTGTACAAAGGACTAGACACTGAGACTACTGTTGAAGTGGCTTGGTGCGAGTTACAGGTAAGGTTTGAATTAAGCATACTTGTACTAGTTTACTACAACAAATCGCTCACTTCTACCTTAAACTTTGAACTGAACACTTAACAGTAACTGCCTACCATTTAAAAGCCTTAACCCCAAAGACGGCGATATTTGGAACATATTTAGAGACGCTTATGGTAATTTGACCAAATAACTTAAAGGCTACTTGAGGGTAAACAAACACTTATCAGTTCATCATTTTGTTTTGGCAGTCATGAAAACTGTTTCACTGATAAGCAGTGGAGATTAGTAGGCCTAAACTTGGCTAGCATAGCATTGTGGTCAGTTCAAATCTTACTAATTAGCCTAGAAGTCTTAATATTTAGACTGTATAAGGTTGGTGCAAGATATTAGTTCTTAGACAGGTACATTTAAACCAAAAAATAAACGTATTAGGATAGATACAGACAGACATCTGTGTTGTCCTTAAGTGGAAAAGTGCTTTGTGCAGACTGCTTCCTGCTTCAAATATATAATTGTAGCAAAATCATGCAATAAAAGACATAACATACGAGTATAACACACGAGTCTGAATACACACAATTGCTGTAAAGATCTAGCAAAAAAAAATAATATATTTTTCTCAGAAAATATATAAGGCTGTGAAATTTGTATGTGTGTATAAATTAGAAAATGAGTCTTACCACTGATGCCACTACCTCTTTTAATAATTTTCAAACAACTGGAAAGATTTGTAGGTTAGATCATGGTGACAATGACAGACAGACAATGTTGTCTAAAGGTGGTGTCTAAAGGCCACTGATCCTAAGTGCTCTGTTTATGTTGTCTTTCATTGTTAATTGCCCACATCCACAGGGCATCTGAGTTGTGTGACTTGGACAGCAGCAACAGTAGGGCCGACAGGACAGACATGGACAACACCAAACCATTTTAAACACTGTATGACCTCCCACTGGTGTGTTGCGTTTGATTAGCTTTTTGTTCCCCACCAAATAGCATGTTGTGACTAGAACACCTGTAGTCCTAACACCCTCCTAACGCCTCCCGAACTCAACTCTCCAGTTGCCACATGAAGAACTTTTCCATAAAACACCTTTTGGACTTTCCCTTAGAGTAATAAAACACTGCTGAAACACTGCTTGCCAGAGAAGAGACATGCCAAAAACAGTCTCAAAGTTGTAAATACTCTATCTGACTGCCATGTGACTCAAGTGTTGGCTAATTTATTCCTCAGTCTCTTCCTCATGATTCTGTGGCCGTTTGGCTGTGGACATGCATTCATCACTGAGATGCTGTCAGTAAAACTGCGGAGGTTAGCAAGGCCCAGAGAAAAATGCATGTGTTGAGGCTCATGTCTATCAGTCCGTCAGGAGAGCTTAGACTGTAGCTCATGGACTTTTCAGGCTGTCAAAGCAATAAGGGTTTTGGAGCATTCGTTGTAATCAAGGAAAACAAGGCACCAACCTGTTACTAATAAATGTGTGCAAGTGTTAATGACTTTGTTTCCCTGCATTTATACTGCCTTCAGGCTTCTGTCTTGGCAGCAACCACAAAATCAAATAAATCCCTTGTTAACAACCCACAGTGTAGTTTCTCTCTCTTTTTTCCTTTGCATTTTTTCTCAAAAGGGTGCACATGTAGGTGACCTTGTCCTCTTCGGCCTGTCTCTGGTAGTGGAGGTTTGAACTGAGAAAGGCAGGCGGCGTGGTTTTGATAGCAGCCTAATCCCCCACTGACTGACCTTAGCTGTGGTCAGCTGGGCCACGGCCAACATGCCCCCAACCCCCCCAAATCCACTCCCCCCATCTTATCCTTTCTAATCTCTGTTTTCTTTGACAACCGGCCATGCCAGAGTGCATGCACCAAACCACGTGTTGCGGAACAAGAGCCACTAGATACAAGTACCATTCCCTCTCCATTCTTCTCATACGCTGTGGAAACACGCACAGCATGTGACTTTCAAGCACATCTGGCCCTCGTCTGGCCCCGAGCCGGTCAAACGTCAACTGTTATCTTGGAGGCCGAAGCTAAAATGTCAGGCTAGGCGTTTTTGGCACTCTGCAGGCAGGCTAGTGGGAGTACAGGGCAGCACACAGCAGGTTGTTTTAGTTTCCAACAAGTGTCTGTGTCAGTGAAGGATGCAGTGAACAGAGTAGCACGACTGACTGTCTGCAGTCAACCTCTGTGTCTGCGTCCCCTGAGCTTTGGTTGGCTCGTCTGGCATGACACATGGGCTGTGCTAAACATGACATGCTAAATCCTCATTGAAATGTTTTTGTTGTGTAGTTGGATCCATTTCCATACCCCCTCTCTCTCTTGCGGTTTTTCACCTCTCTCTGTGTGTCGTAATCCTTTGGCTCCTGGGCCGTCCTTTTTAATTATCCTCCCGCAGGCTGGACTGTGCTGATGGCTCCCTGCAGTAAGGTCAGGTATGGGACCAGGGGCTGGTGCTGAGCAGACACGTAACATTATCCTGCACCACCAGCACCCACCTCTGACGAGCGATCCCTCAAGGGGGGGGGGAACAGAGGGGGCCGATGGGAAGAGCGGCCGTAGGAGAAAGGAGCTTCTAAAAGGAGCCTTGCAAGTGGGAACCGAGGGGTGAAAGGTCAGAGATGTAAATATCTCTCTGTCAAGGGTAGTTGAGCAGGGCTGTATGAGGTTATGGGTGGCGCAGACTTGTTGAGTGGTTACTGTCAGTATGCCTGCCGAAGTATTCCCTCGTGCTGGCCCAGAATACAACAGAGCAGGACTGTAGTTACTATCAATCCATTTAGAAGCACAACACTAGTGAAGAATTTTTTTGGGAGGGGGTGGGGGTGTGGGGGTGTGTGTGTGTGTGTGCTATTTCCAGTTAGCGTGAACACTTCAGTGACACTGCCACCAGAGTTGCTGCTCTTCTCGCAGCTTCCTTGACACAGGTTTTGTCCCTGAATAGACTGCTTTGTGTAACAGCGTAGAATGTATGTACCTTACTACACCCCACCTCTCTTAAGACTGTTTTGCCCACATGATTTTATCCTAAAAACACCTTCAGCTAGCAAAGATTTTGCTGGCAGGTCTTTTTCCGTCAACCTTTTCCACGTCGGGTCATGCCCTCGTGCACCCGCTGAGCACCTCGGAGAGTTAATCCTCTTCAGAACAGGAACATATATTTTACCCTGACAATACCCACACCTTTTAATTCCCCCCCGATAAATCACCAAGGGATCTGAAACAAAAGGCTACCATGACAACAGTGGCTATTTAATATCCCTCCCTCTCTCCCTCCACCTCCCAACACAGGGGCAGCCATGGCCTATTAGGGGCAGCCGTGGCCTACTGGTTAGGGTTTCAGGCTGGTAACCGGAGGGTGGCCGGTTCGTTCCCCGAGTAGGAAAAATGTGGGCGGGGGAAGTGGTAGACCACTGCTCTCCCATGCCCACATCCACAGCTGAAGTGCCCTTGGGCAAGGCACCTAACCCCGATCACTGCTCCCCGGGCGCTGCCAAAGGCAGCTCACTGCTCCGGGTTAGTGTGTAACCTCACTTCACTGTGTGTGTGTCACTTCCCTGGATGGGTTAAATGCAGAGGTGGATTTCAGAGTGTGTGTGTCTACACCACCTCTGCCATAGAGAGGACTTTCACTTCTTTCACACTTTTTCAACACCACCACTACAGTGTAAAAAGACTTATGTCCATGTGTCAGTGAGACAAATGCACCTCCCAGGGCTCAAAGAGGGCCTGATGGGATTGATGGGGGCCCCTGGCTCTTCGAAGCCTCTGTTTATTCCTGTGACGTGTGCAAAGGGATCGGAGATAAGGCTGATTCAGTCTTCACGGGAATGACATCACAACATAAAGCCCTTCCATGCATGAACCCTAGGAGGCCTCTGTGAGGTTAGGCACTTTTCCACTGCAGGAAGTCGCGGGGCGTTTTACAGGGGCCGGCACCTCTGAGCGGTTTTCCACTGCAGTAACCGCCACTGCAAGACCTCTTTCTGGGCCGTTTTTAGGGATGAAACAAGTACCTCCTTTGGGCACGTTCTTGCAGTGATGGTTGAGGTGGCTGGGTGGTGCTTGCAGTAATGGTTAACACTTATTGTTTAAACGTGACATGAGGGGAAGACAACAACAAGTGCCATTTTTAAAACCAGCAAAAATGTACCAGACATTACAAAATACAGCTAAATACATTTTTGCTTACATATAGTAAGCTTGTTTAGATTTCATATAGTGAGCTTGTTTAGATTACAGTCATTATCAGCTATAATATAAGCTTAAATTAATCATAGTGGTGCTGGTATATTTATATAGGCTTTAATGAATCATAGTGGTCCTGGTATATTCACTGATCAAGTAATTACAGCTGACCTGAAACCAACGTCCGGCTATCCGACAACTCTTTTTTTTTTTTTGGAACAGCTATTCATAGGTTTACGGTGTCCATTGACTTTTCACTCCATTTGACTTGTAAACTATGAACCTTAGAATAGCTGTTACAAAAAAGTGTTGCATAGCCTGACATCAGTGCCCTGAACCCATGTCAAAGCATCTGAAAAGCAAGTTTACTTGTGGACTCGACCTTGAGGCAATCCTAACAGTGTTCAGAAAATCTCTGGTTAAACGTCTAATGTTGGTGCTGCCTGGAGAAATATATCATTATTTAGTTGTGTTCGGATTTGACATCAAAGAGCAAAACATTACGTCACTTGAAGGTCTGTTGTTCCTGCACCACAGTAGAAACAGAAAGGACGAATGGGCTAATTAGGGAGCCGTTCCCGTAAACAAAGCCTGGGAAGTGCCCCGAGTTCCTGCAGTGGGACATGAGCGTGAGATTGAGGTGAGCATGAGAGTGAGATGAGCGTGAGAATGAGACGAGAGTGAGATGAGTGTGAGAGTGAGATGGCATCTGTGAGATTGAGGTGGGCATGAGAGTAAGATGAGTGTGAGAGTGAGATGAGCGTGAGAATGAGACAAGTGTGAGAGTGAGATGAGTGTGAGAGTGTGTGTGTGTGTGTGTGTGTGTGTGTGTGTATGTGTGTGTGTGTGAGACAGACAGACAGACAGATAGACAGACAGAGTAAGTGTTTTTTTTATGTGAGGGGATGAGTAATGTTTGTGTGGGGGTGTGTGTGAGTGAGAGAGAAAGATAGACAGATAGATAGAGGGAGTGAGTGTAGTGTTTTATATGAGAGTATTGTTCGTTTGTTTGTGTGAGTGTTTGTGTGTGTGTATGTGTGTGTGAGACAGACAGACAGACAGACAGACAGAGTAAGTGTTTTTTTATGTGAGGGGATGAGTAATGTTTGTGTGGGGGTGTGTGTGAGTGAGAGAGAAAGATAGACAGATAGATAGAGGGAGTGAGTGTAGTGTTTTATATGAGAGTATTGTTCGTTTGTTTGTGTGAGTGTTTGTGTGTGTGTGTGTGTGTGTGTGTGTGTGTGCCTCTCTCCCTCTGGTCTTTGATGGTGTAAATGCCACTCAGTGCCAGCATACACGTTATGACTCCCTGTGGTGGGTCATTTATGAGGCCACAAGGAGAGTGAGAGCAAGAGTGAGCGAGAGTGTGGATGAACGGACACCTTACACCCTGTGGGGGGTTGTAGGTGGTGAGGGGATCCGTGAGTGTCACTAGGGTCACATGACCGTCAGGGGGCAGCCATGGACACAGTGGAAGAGTTGGTTTCACAGGCCCAGGCCTTCACCAGGAGAGGTGAAGTGTGTGTGTGTGTGTGTGTGTGTGTGTGTGTGTGTGTGTGTGTGTGTGTGTGTGTGTGTGTGTGTGTGTGTGTGTGTGTGTGTGTGAGTGACAGATATTATTGGATGTAGAACCAAGGCTCAAGATATCCCTTGAGCAAATCCTATTTTTAGGAATTATGCCTAATAACATTTCCTGTTGATGGGGACCTCTCTGTTTTGTTTTGTAGTGGGAATACTGGGAAACTGCCCCTGAGAGTGTTTCAGCGAAAGAGATCTCTTGACCTGTTCCCATGCCATAAGTTTATAAGAGGGTTTGCCCCATAGCCTGAGGTGCTTAATGATACTTCAGTGTTAAATCTTTAGCAAGCAAACACTTAAACATATGCATGAACACATGAAGAGACTACACACATGTGAAGCTTTACAGAGGAAAAAAAAACTAAAGTGTGAAACTAAAGCTATTGTGTGGCGCATGGGAATATTGCATTGACCCACCCCTGTTAACGCTTAGGACCTTTCTCATGGTATTCATTTAGCAAAATGATTAGCTTTAGCGGATTTTGTTCAATGCCAGTTGCCCATCAATAAAATTAGGGCCCTTTGGGTTTTTGCTTGACACACGCTCAGTCTGTCTAGCCTGCCTTTTTGTGCTGGTGTCAACATTTATCATCAAGCAAACTCACAAAATCAACCACCCACACAAAGTTGAACTCTTATGTAAAAACAAGTGGGACGCTTTGACACACATACTGAGCATGAAAGGATGTCTGTCCCACTTCACTGCACAGTGAAAAGTTTGAGTGGCCTTGTATCCTTTTGGTCTAGACTCCCCAGATATGTCCCTTACACAGAGGGTAAGAGTTTGAGCGGGTGTGTATCCGTGGTCCCACTCTCCCTCTATTGTTGTCTTTTGGATACTCTTTTGTTCTTTCTGTAACTTAGCCGGTAAAGAAAGGTGCTTACAGTAACTATAACTTGCACTCAAGGTCACTTTGGATATTAATGAAATTAATCTTTAATGACAGATTATAAACGTACTGACATCTGAAAGCATTGAGTATAATCCAAAGATTTTCTGTGGAAGGTAAAACCTGTTTGCCTCTTGTTTCAAACCGAAAGCTGAATATCTTAAAACCTGCTGTGGATTTTCTTCTTGAGGAAAGATTCATTTCAAATCTAATTTTTAACTTTTGTTTATTGTTGCCAAACAGAGATATATTTTTTAAAAGAGACCAAAAATGGCTGCAGATTTTTTGATTGCTCTTTGTTTATAGTAGCCTACTAAAGAGGATTGACATAGTTTTGTGGTAGACCCTGTCTTAGTAACGGTGGTCCGCCAACCTGACTGATGCGTCACTCTGGTCGACTTGTTCTCTGGTACTTCGTTTGAGATTGTTTGAAAGGGCCTCTCAGGACACCTCATGGAGTTTCAACCCACTCCTTTTAAAGTGAGAAAAAGCTGGACTCACTTTGACTAAGTATGCCAAACTTCAAAATGAGAAATAGGTTTCACAGCGACAGGTCTTATGTCACTTTTTTTCTGTTGGAGGCTATGCTGTTTTTGCTCTCATAGGAGAGTAACAGACTAGGTTTTCAGCACCTAATAGAAGTGCCTGTAGTTTGAATGATGGCTTTGACCACTTGAAGACATGGTGAAATGGATACTGCTGACATGAGTACAATGCAGCTAGTCTGGCCAACTAAAGCCCTTTATAAATATTTACATCCTTTCATTGAAAGTGGTGCAATGGTGAAGTAAAGGAAATTGAGATCCTGTGCAAAGTCATTATTTGAGACACATAGAAAAAACCTTATAGACATTCAGCGTTTCAAACATTCCCTCAGAAGAAAGGACATTGCGTTATGCTAACAATGCTAGCACTGGACTTAGTGCTCTAACTGATTACCAGTCACCTGTCACCTGCAACACACGTCTGCCCACCACAGGCAAGAGCCTGGCAGAGTCCTGACAGGGTCAGCTGCTGGAGGGCTGCCTGGGATAGGGCTCCTGTCACATGATACCTTCCCCAACTCGCATCTCCGCAACTTTGCCCAGCAGGGCTGTGCCATCAACCCACCAACACGTTTTTATTGCCTCCAGCTTTTTGTGTCACCATGATACTCGAAAACAGGTTATATTATCTCTTGTTGTGTGCGTGTGTGTGGGAATATATATGTATTGACATATAGAGAGGTGTGTGGGAGAGTGGTGGGTTACGTGTAAGTGACATTCCCTCCATCCCTTTCCCCAGTCCTGCATAAAACTAATTGGCAGCAGATTTTAAAGGTGCAGTCCACCATTCTAATCTGTAACACATTTAGTCACATTCAGCAAACTGCTCCTCACAGGTCTCTATCTGCCTATTCTGTGTGTGCACTTGTAAAAACAAGGCTCCAAACGAGCCATAGACTATTCCAGCCAATCAACACATAGCTTTAGAACCACAGAGGGTAGGAGTGTCATTTGATGAGAAGCTGTTGAGATTGGTCAGAATAGTAGACTCTACCTTTAATGCAGTGTGACTGTCAATCTATATCCTGTAGTGGAGCACAGGTGTATTTAGCCCCCCTCTTCTTATCACTTGCCCTTTGAACATCGTGATAGAGCCCTATGATGTCTGACTTAAACCAACAGAGAGAGTGACGGTCGATTTTGAGGTGTAGAAAGAGAGGCATGCAGACAAGCGATCAGTCATATCTGTTTCATAATGTAAATCGGGTGTGTACTCTGAGACACTACAACTATGCGGCCCTTTTCTATGCTGTAGATTTTATTTGTATAAGACAACACCTTACCGCCTTAGGTCTTTGTCTTCGCGTTAGTGAACACACTGAAAACGTGTACGTGACCAAGTGCGCACATCTGTGTCTGTGTAAGGGCTAGTGATGTCATAGTCATGTCATAGTGGACTCACAAGGCTGGCAATTAAAGCGCAACACCTGGAACCCCAGAGTCACACCTGTAGTGACACATGTAGGGTGTACATAGCAAAGACCATGATCCTCTTGTTACCCCTCAGCTGAGGGAAATGGTCCTCTGTGGAACTGCACTGACAGCCCAGAAGGCTCTAATCTAGGACTCTTTTGGATTCTGCAGCCTGCCTTGACAGAGGAACCTCTTTTGGCAGTAGTATCTAGATAACCTTTATCCTTTCAAAAAGAACATTTCTTCAACGGGTGTAATTAAATACAACCACAGAGGTTTTGGATTGCAAGATGTCTGCTGTTCTGTATCTGGGGTTTTTTTTGGTGTCCACCCACAGCCTCTTGCCTCAGCAATAGTTAAACTGGCAGAACCAGCCTCAAGCCATTAAAACAACACATTGTCTCGACATGTTGTCTCTCCTCTAAGATTAATTTAAAGGTACAGTCCATGATTGGAATCCCATTGCTTCTCATGGTCCTTCAGTGTTCAGTGTTCAGTGTACAGTGTGCAGTGTTCAGTGTTCAATGTTCCGTCCTGGCCCTGTAAGTAGAAAACAATCATAGTGGCATGGGCCAAGCCATAATCAATAGCAGCTAATCAACACTGTGCTTCAGGAGCACAGAAGGGAGGGGTGTCATTTAATTGGCTGTTGAGCTCAAATATCAACAGCCTTTCATGGAAGAAGTGTGCACTGCATCTTTAAGGACTGTATTGCCATTCTACAAAACAAAAGCAGATGCTGTTAGAGGCTTATTTGGTATAACGCCCTGGGGTTGTTTTACAGAATTGTGAATAAAGGTAAATCCATGTTATACTAATTGGTCAGGAATCTACTGAAGATCGGTATAAGCCCATCCTGAAAAAAATGTGTAGTGTAGGTTGTAGAACATGTTGTGGCATCATTATCTAAGATGCTCATCAAAAAGGGAGAAAACAAGAATTCAGCCAGAACTGTCTCTCCATCTGTAGAATTTAAAGTTTATGGAAATATTTAGGTTAATTTATAGTTGTCCCAATCTCCAGACCCACTTTCCAGATGTCTTTGTTATTGTATAAATGAATTTCATTTTGCTCATAAAAGAATATGATTACATTACATTTGTAGGTTTGTTGCCATGCCTTTGCTTTGTAATGGGTGACAAAGTCATTATCCTCCTCAGGATAGATGGTGTTGTAGTTTGATTTATATGGACGCTGTGTCAAAGGTTAAAAACATTTTAGTCAGGATCAGAAACTTCCAACAAGATAAAGTTTGAGCAAAGATACACAATAGTGGAGCAAGCCTGAGATATTCTCATAAGTCATCCGGTACATTCTGTGAGTGTGCTGGTCTGTTTAAAGCACTCAAGTCTCACCTTGTGTAACCCCAGTGAGCTCACAAGCCTGACCAGGCGAGGCCAGTTTCCTGCATCATTAGTGTTGGATATATGAGGCATTGTTTGCTGATAATTGAGACAGGCTGAAGAGCAACACTGTGGCATCCATAACATAATCACATCAAGTCACACGTCTCCGTTCAAGAATAATTTGTCCTGTTCTGGACTTTTTGCGCTGAGGTGAGATGTTTTCTGGAAAACCTATAGTCTGCACACATAGAGTTCAAATTATTAGATGTTGTTGTTGACTCATTGTCTTGTGGAATATCACAGTAGATGGTGCTAGACAGAGATGGCAGAAGGCTACAATGTCCAGCTTCGTTCTCCTATTCCATTCAAACTGATATCCTACAGTTATTAGATCGAAGTGTCCTCTCACAAGACAGTTTGTTTTTCCAGTGGGTTCACATTTTTCCTCTCGTACCTGAAGATGCAGTATGTAGGGGATTTTGTTGAATCAAAAAAGAAAATTGTACGTATTTATAAAGCTTTTCAAATGAAACGGTTGATGTTTGCAGGCCCTTCAATCTAGGAATAACAGAGCACTGTATCTTTAAATCTGATCCCCAACTCACAAGGCAAGCGCCTTTTTCTGTTCCGTGGTAAAATACACGGGAAACATTTAGAAAAACACAGTTACAAGGATGTTTTCCATGGAATCCAATTAATTCAAGTCCATGGTAAATTCAATACGTATGATGTCAGAGACATAGTCAAATGTTAGCTTTGAAGATGGATCTAAGATGTGTATCTCCACATGCCTCTACAGGGCCCCTTCTGAAGTATAGTTTAGGATAATGTTTCCCTGACTCGTGGTGGGTGGATGTGCACATGTATTGTCTGCAGTCAGCCAAGCATACAAAAGTATAGGTTAGTGCTAGACGTGGAACTATAGTTCACCTCAGGGTATTCAGGTTTTTGTCTTGCTATGTGCTTTATCGTGTGCGTGTGTGTGTGTGTGTGTGTGTGTGTGTCCATATACCCTTGTGACAGTGTGGGGTGTCTTTTCTCTCTCTCTCTCTCTCTCTCTCTCTCTATCGCTCTCTCTCTCTTTGTGTGTGTGTGTGCGTGTGTGTATACTCAGACAGTGTGGGGTGTGTCTTTGTGGGAAAGGGGCTTATTTTTAGTTTTACACCACTGGTTTTGAGAATGAGCAGTAACACAACTGTGTGGTGGGACTGAATGCTACTCAACAATGCAAAACACCGCTGTGCTGTAGGTGGGTGCAACTGTAATCTAAAATTCATGTAATTACACCAGATTATCATGGACAATGCATGTCCCTCCTTATTCTGTCTTTAACATTGTTTTTATCTGTCTGCCAATCCCCAGTCTCTCTCTCTTTCTTTCTTTCTTTCTTTCTTTCTTTTCTCTCTTGGTGTCTTCTCTGTTCTGTTTCCTTATTCAGAAATAGGCCTTTATGTGTGTATTTATGTATCATGTTCATTTTCCTTAAGATTGTAAATAGTTTTTGGCCACTTTGTAATGGTGCTTTTGGTATTTAATTTCTCCTTAGTCGAGGTCAAACTACATAAATGTCTCTAGTAACATGGGACACAGGTGATGTATTTGCACACTGTTGCATTCACTTCAATCCAATTTGGGATTCACACAGACTATTTAGCGAAGGTCACCAGCTTTAAAGAGTCAGGACTAGATGCATTATTTGTGCATATTCATGTTCCAGACATCTGTCCTGACTTGCCCTTCTCCCTTACAGTCTAGTCATTGCTTGGAATAGCTGAAATATTTATAGCTGATTGCAGCTGCTGATGCAGATTGGAACCCACTGAATCAACACCCTCACCCCTCCCTCTCCAAGCGTGTATGAGGAAAAAGGTTACATGTCCATGGTCATGTAGTAGCTATAGCTATCAAACAGGCTAAATTACCTGGCCAGTTAAAACAGGCAACTTCAGGTCTGGGTGGGCCTTGGCCCTATTGCTGAGGCAGTTGGGCTACCATTCCCCACTGCTGGGATGGCTGGAGTTCATAGCTCCAGAGCAGATCACTTACAGTGCTATCTGAACCAGCTTGGCATCCAGAACTCCTGTTGAGCCTAGCAGGTCAAATGTCAAATGATTGAGCAATGTCGTAGAGGGATGCAGTTTACAATTACAAATTCCAATATGCAGGTTATTAGGAAATGAACAGTGCAGTTTTACAGCCGGATATGGTGGCAAAGGTTAAACACAGTACAAATAAAGTTTTCTTTTTTCCAAACAAAAGAAATATAATAGAAACATATTCTTTTTGTTAAGTTGTGAACTTGTAATGTAAGGTGTTTTTTTTTCTGTAGAGTGAATGATCTTTCCCGTGAATTGTATGGTAAGCATGAAGGGTAAGGTTCAGGATTCAGGAACCAGACTTAAAGCCGCGTTCGTCTCTCTGTCTCTATGGCAACATCCCTCTGGTGTTTTCTGGCTGGTTAGCTCTCTGTATGTCTGCATGTGAACAAACTGTCTGGTTTCATTTAACTGACACCATTAAGTCTTTTCAAGAAGATTGAATGAGGTTTGCCCGTTTTACCCTTGTTATGTGTCAGCTTTGACCTCTGTATCAACCAGTCAATCGCAAGAGCATGGACAGAGGATTGCTTTTCAGCCAGAAAGTGACTGTGCGCAAACTAGTTGGCATTTTTTCCCAGATTGTAAGTTGTGACGCGTCATCATATTTAGATCTTGATACAGGTCATATTTGGACAGAAAGGAGTTTGTAATACGTGCCATAGAGCACAGAGGCGACTAACTTCGCTTTGTCCTGTCTTGACAGGTTTCCTGTGGGTGAACTGTTACAGTGTCAACTGTCTGAACTATTTCCCATACATTTTAACTTCCTCAATGAATGTGCTGAAGTCAGGGAAAGGCCCACTCAGTGTAACATGACTGTGCTGTGATTTTGCATATTCTGTCAGTGATGTGACAAGAGGCGTAAGATATGCAATGATATACAAGGAAGTGAAACATCATATTGTTGTAACATTAGAAAATACAGGAATGTATTCTCAAAAATATCTGTTAGCATGACTTTGGCAATGGCACTAGGGCTGGGTATTGGCAAAGATGCCCTGATTCGATTTGATTCGGTTCACAAGCTAACGATTTGATGCAATTGCAATCCGATTTTATTTGATTCGATTTCCTATTTTGATATTGATTGGAATGAGATATGAAATAGCATCTGTCCATATTTAGAGAAATGTTTTAAAAAGATCTAAAGAATGGTGACCATGTGTTTCGTGTGATTGTGTGTTTTATTTAATTTTTAGTTTTTATACCTTCCACACGTATTCCCTGGTACCCTGGCTCCTATGACTTCTGCAGAAGCATGATAATTCAAGATGAGTCAAGATGAGCCATACTCAGCCCCCACCCTCAGGTTCGCTTTTCAAGACACGTCCATTTAGGACACATCTGTTGCATCGTCACAAGTATACCAGCTGTTGTATAACTCGTGCTTTAGTGAAAGCCCTCTGGCTGGCTGTCCTGCAAACCCTTCAGGCAGAAAACAAAGCCAGTGTATAGCTGTCGCTGTGTTCTCTGCTTCAGTAGATGTGAAGCACAGCAGTTGGGAGCCAGATGGGTAGCGGCCATGCTACCTCAAACTTCCTGTTTGGGCTGGCAAATCCACCCTTAGAGGGACTACAAAGCTGACTCATCTGGCACTTATTCCTAGGCAGTTGCCTTTGACTCTCTTGTGACGGGGCGTACGTGACCCATAGGTACATGTTGGTACAAACAGTTTGAGTTACTGAGGTACAGATTGTCCTGAAGTAGTTCTTGGTGTAAATTGTTTTCACATACTGCCAGTGAGCGAATGTATGTGGGAGTTTTAATACCCCATCATTATTGGATAACAGTAATTTATCAGCATGTCAGGATGGCAAAGTGTATTAATTGGTTGTTTTTGTGGCAGCATGCACAACTAAGCAGTCATTGTGAATGGCCACTAAACAAGTCTCCTAGGGAGTGATGCCAAATAAAAATGGCTGACTAACGCTCAACCAAAGCTTTGAAGCTCCCTAACCATCTCCTATTTGGAGTTCTGCCCATTCGTCTGCATTCTCACAGGTCTGTAGCACTCAGTCCCTACAGTCAAAGGACACAGTCATTGAAGGGAGCACTGAATGAATTTCTCATACTAATTTTTAAGTTACTGTGTGATGTTTTGTGTAAGGGTTCTTGCTTTTGCTAGGTTTTCCAATCTAGTTGCTCTCTGTGTTTAGATGTCCACAAGCTATCTGTGCAATCTGTTTACTGTGATAGATTTGTTTAGACAGTTCAGCTTTCCCTTTTCATTGATTATTGTGTGTGTTAATCTGTACATTGAGATACTGGAGAGGTTCTTCCACTTCCAGTTTCTTTGCTGTGTTAGCATATCCATTAAGGCATTTTTATACTTCTACGATTCTCTCCGATTTGGTCGTAGAGGGACACTTTGGCACGCCTTGGTAACACCTTCACCCAGGTGTTGCCGCCCATCCGACCCGTCGGAGAGCCGTCGGAGAGCTGGTCGGAGACAAACGCTTTTTTCTAACTTTTCTTAAAGAGACGGAGAGAGTCGGAGACCCCCTTGGCTGTGATTGGCCAGTTTACGACATCATTTCCAAACAACATCATTTCCGGAATCACACATGTCAGGACCTCACATTTCCTGTTTTCTGTCAAAATGTTTTAGTACGACTTTGGTAAACTACAAAGCTGCACAGCATGCAGCATTAGGCTACCATATTTTATATAAACCCTCGAAAAGTACATTTCTCCCGACCACTGTTGGTCTCTTGGCTGGTGGCTCGGTGTTGAAAGTGCCTTCTCCAACCAGCTTCAACTGACATCTAACGTAATTTGCTACGGAGTAATGCTGGCAGCATAATTACTTTGCATCTATTAAATAGGAAATGTATTTCATGTATGTGTAGAACCTATTTAGAATGACTGACTTTACATAAAACGGCAGTGAAAGACATTTGAGTCAAACATTAGCCTACTTTTGCCTCAATGAGGGTGGCGTGTGAGAGCATAATCGGCACGACAACGTTGTACTTATTAGCAGCACACTTTTGAGAGTTATTGTGAATACGATAACGCTTGATTTAGCGGAAAATCTAGTAAACGTACGTACCACCTGTCTCCTGTTCTGTTGTTGTTGTAGTTGTCGCTCAAATCGCTACAAGCACGTCCTCTGCTTATAACTCAAACTAGTCCAGCAGCTCCACCATCTGCATGCTTTGCAGTGCATGCTTTGTTTTATAGTGACGTTTCACGCTAACACTTTTGACAAGGGCAACCGTCTCGTTGCAGATTAAACACATCGGTTTTGTCCTGCCCACAAGCAGCACAAATGCATAGCCTACTTGTCAGTCCACTCTGTCTTAAATTCGAGAGTTTTGGAATCAACTTTTCGTGTGTGAGAGCCTGGCAGATGATCATTAGTAAGTGTGCTAATGTATGTGTTTTTCAACATACTCATGGTTGAAATCGCAGTCCCACAACTGTATGTTGAGGTATGCATGTTCTTGCTGTGTGTCTGATATAACTATAACACTGCATGATGTATGATGTATGATGTATGATGAATACCGTGGGTTTATTTTTCTGGCCCTGTCCTCAGAGTTTGGGGGGTAATTTTGTTCGAAGTGTGCATGCTTTGTTTCATAGTGACACATTCACGTTACCACTTTTTGACAAGGGCAACCGTCTCGTGGCCAATGAGTGCATTGTCATAGCGTTGTAGTTATTCAAAGGTTACCCAGCGATCATTGCAGTATGAATGTGACAAAAATACCAAAGAAAATAAGGACGTATTCATTTTATTGGATCGTTTTATAATAGTTGCTCTTATTGTATGTAAGATAAGCATATCGTTTTGTTATAAATCGCAATGTTTTTCACAAAAAAATGACCACCACGATGGAGATACATTTGCCTACTCAAGTGAATACATAGCATTAGACATGTTATCATTGACTGTGCTACATGTCTCCAAGGCCCATGTGACTGCACCTGCCCGACAGGTCTTGAAGCAACATCCGTGTCATGTCAGTGACAGTTGGGAGGAAAAACAATCAATGACTTCCAATAAAGAGGTTATGTGGTAGCTACGGGCTCGACAATCAGTAGTTACCCCACCCAGCGGTCTGGCGTTGAATAGGTTGAATAGGCTTTAGGACGCATAGCCGTCGGAGTAGTATGTAAGCCCGACCAGTACGTTCAATTTTTTCTGAATCAACCGCCTGCCCCCGCCCGCCCATTTTTTTTTCGAGGACGGAGAGGGATGCAGAAGTATAAATTAGGCTTTATCATTTCATTGTTATGCAACACTGCACAGAGTCAAGAGCTGATTTTAAACACATTATCCTTTTTCTCTGACTTTCAACAATCACATTACCCAAAACCACTTTAGTTTTGGGGATAGGGACTTCAACTTCTTCCTTTCCGCGTTCTCCTCCTCCCTAGTGGTACAACAAATTACACTCTACTGTATGAACAGCACAGATTCGAGAGTGGATTTGATTGGCTACAATTCCTCATGCGCTAATCATCTCTCCTGCGAACCCTCAGCTTCATCTTCATTGGAGCCGCAAATGTGATTTCATGTTTGTGGATGAGATCATGCTGGCTTTGTTTTTTGTTAGCAGCTATTATATTACTTTACCTAATTACCTTTTTACGGCGCTGCTGTGGTGGTAATTATCTGATATGAATCGGGTTAGATCAGTGAATGAACCCAGCTGTGACTTGGCTGGGTGAGAGCTTCACATCTGGCTCCTTCCTCCAAGTCTCCTGCTCATTAACACAAACCTGTAGGCCCCCCTCCAGATACTAGTGCCCCCCCCCCCCCCCCCCCCCCCCCATCAACTTAAAGATGCCATTTTAAAGTGACTTGATGCGATAGAACATTTGCCTTTGAATAGTTGCAAATTCTTTGTTGGGTCATATTCAAGCATTCCCACCCAAATCAATGGTTGTATTATGTACATTCACATAATCGTCATATATACTACAGTATGAATAAAACTGTTACTGGAACAAGACTGGAGCACTGGAAGCTAGTGGTGGTTGTGCTTGTTCACTGCCTCATGTCATAAGACATGAGGATCTCCACCTTCAGTAAAAAGACCCCCACTGGATCCTGTCTGTGGGTTTCTGTACATGATATCAACCAATCCCAGCTAATAAACACCCACTACCTCCCCACTGTTTCCAGCTGCAGTGGTGTGTGTGTGTGTGTTTGTGTGTGTGCGTGTGTGTTTGTGTTGATTGCCTCTGTGTGGTTCTTTCTGACGTCACAGCTCAGAGGAGGGTGGAAGTGCAGCTTGTCTCTGTCCCCACCCCCACAGCCCCCCGCATCCCCTTATGGCCTCCGAAATCCACACAGCGACCCCACATTGGATAAGTGCTCCTGGGCAGGCATCTGCATCCGTTTAGAGATTAATCCATTGCAGGAGGTGACCAGATTCTGCTGAAGTACCCCGGAGGGACGATAGATTTAGACTGTGTTACCATGTATACTAAAGACTGCAACAGGCCATGGTTTTGTCACAAGATATACTCAAAGACTGCAATAGGCGTCTGTTGTGTTACAAGAATATGAGAATACAAGAGAATATGACTCTCCACTAAAGGCCTCGATGGTGTTATGAGCATGCTCAAAAACTCAACAGGCTATGATAGTTGTGTGGAGAATTGGGATTAGGTCCATAGAGGACTCTGGTGAGGATGATTGGATCAAGCAGGTTTGCATGAATGGGCAGTTTTGTCCCCAGTTGTGTTTGAAATGTGTGTGAAGCCATGGGGTCTAATTCAGCTGGAGGCCGTGTGATTGGACATTTGCTTGAGGCATTAGCAGCGGTGGCATTGTCATTTTCCACTTCTCTGATGCTCTACCGTATGACTCATATATATATATGTGTGTGTGTGTGTGTGTGTGTGTGTGTGTGTGTGTGTGTGTGTAAATGTAAGAGAAAGAGTGGATAAGACGGAGAGAGAGAATGTGGGTGGGAGAGTGCACGCGCATGTGTGTTTGAAGCCCCCATGAACCCCTTTTATTTGTCACATCCTGTCCTTGTCCTTCATGTGAGATGATTGGGGGCAGCCAGGCGGGTAATTGAAGGAATGACGTTGAGCTCTTAACCTGGCACAGTCATACAGCAGCATTTATAAGTGGCATCCGTCTCCCATGGTCATACAGCAGCATTTATACGTGGCATCCGTCTCCCACGGCAAGCTCTTAACCTGCTACAGTCATTCAGTTGCATTTAGACGTGGCATCTGTCTCCCACGGCAAGCTTCTAACCTGCTACAGTCATTCAGCAGCATCTACTTACTCTCCTACTGGACACAGTGCTGTTCCACATCAGTGGGTAAAAACATGAATGGAGAACAATACTCTCACATCTGCTGTTATGGTTCCATTTGATTTGATTTTAACTCCTGTAATGTTATTTATTTAAGTATTAGAAATTAGAAGTGACTGTGCAAGGATACTGCCATCCTGCAAGATTTGTGACATGCCTTTAAGTGCACAGGAGGACGTGAGCAGCCAATCACGTGTCGTGTACTCAGTGTCATCAACCAATCAGAAGCGCTGATACTATTTCTCAGGAACAAAGCAGGCCAATATAAACCTGGTAAGCCCACCATAGCGACGCTGTCTCTGTCAAGTTGCTTGCACACAGCTCTTCCCAAATCAGTAATAAAACTTTATGGTTTATGTGCTGTGTGCCTTGGCTGTTCTAAAAGCACACATGGCCTCTGGCTTCATCCTTGACAACTAAGAGCAGTTTGACCAGACTTTATCTAAATTCTGTGAGTGTGGCTTCATGCACTGGTTGTTAATCCTTCCGAAGAAGAACTTTGTGGTTTAAAAAAAAAAAAGTTTTAAGACTTAAAGTTAGATTTTTTTGATAGGCTTGAATTTTCAGAGGGAATTAGTATCGCTTTCAACACACACACACACACACACACTCACTCATAAGCCAACATAATGATAATTTACCGAAATCCAGTAAAGTATAAGTTAATAGATTTTTGGCACTCGCCATAACTAGTGTACAGGGTTTGGAGGATTACTTTAAAAATGTATTCCGATACAATTACTGATTACTTGTTAAATATTGTATTCAGTAACCTAATCCAAGTATCACAATATTAAAGTAATGTAACTTGATTACTTTCCGTTACTTTTGGATTACGTCAATGCCAAATATGCAAATGAAGACAACGGAAAAAAAGACATCAATAAGATGTCACACACACATACACACACGCGCGCATGCGCACACACACGCACACACTGGTGCACACATAGACAAAGATGTTCACGCTCACACACCAACACACATTTGATCTAAACCACCACAGACAATCCCTTATTTAACTGCCATGATGAGCCTCAGGCAGAGTCAGCAGATCAGCCATGTGGAGAATAGGTGACCATCAAGGGCCACACTACAAACTCCATTCAGCACACAACCCAGGGATAACTTCTAAACACATTCACTAGTCCCCTGACACACCTCACAACCCAGGGAGAACTTAGGCTCTAGTCACATTCACTAGTCCTCTGACACACCTCACAACCCAGGGAGAACTTAGGCTCTAGTCACATTCTGCAGCCTATGGAGGGCTGCTGACTGGACAGGGTTGGGAGAATTACTTTTAAAATGTATTCCGATACAATTACTGATTTCCGTCCTGTTATTTTTGGATTACCTTAATGCCAAATGTGCAAATGAAGACAACAGAAAAGAGATATCAATAAGATGGCTTTTACTTAAGTGTATTATTATAATATGTAAGTCAACAGCACAATGTAACCTTAGAAAAGAAAATGAGGAAACTAAGTTTTAAGAATTAAACCTGCCCTCTGCTCAGTGTTTTCTAAAGACAAATCTGCTTTTCATTATGCAATTTCAGCCTACAGACCTACATTGAAAGTGCACAACACCACAGTTTTACAGATTTAGAACATCCACAGTATTTTTAATGAATCAAGTGTCCACTTTCTGAACTGTCAAAGAGAAATCATCCTTAAAGTAAATGCTGAGCCTCAGGCAGGGTTAGGCAGCAGATCAGCCATGTGGAGATGAGGTGACCATCAAGTAGGCCTACAGGTTCCAAGTTAAAATAGGGGGCGGACCTACAGAGTTTGAATGTTGTTTTTTGAACTCAAGGTCATCATATTGACTCATAGTTCCTTTGCTGTCTTCTTGTGAGGTATTGTAAAGTGCGCATGTGGATGATAGTATAATGTTCTGCATTTTAAAATGTATTTGTAATCCTGTTAATAATCCCAATTTTTGCCTAAAGTATCTGTAATCTAATTACGTCTTTCTGTTTTGTAACTGTGCCGGAATACAGCCGTTCCATGTATTCCGTTACTCCCCAAGCCTGCTAGTGATCCATATCAAATGTTCATGACTTCTAAGCCCTTAAAGGCATTTGAAGCATTCTATTTTTCACCGAAACAGGTCTGTTTGCGTACATTTGCCTGTTTGCATGTGTTGTTACTGCTGGACATGTAACCTGTTTGCATGTGTTGTTACTGCTGGACATGTAACCTGTTTGCATGTGTTGTTAGTGATGGACATGGCAATGCTGTAGTGTTGTCTCTGCCACAGCCTCCTGCTTAAAGGCCTTAGTACGGAACATTTGTAGAAGCCAGACTTCCAGGCTTTTCCAGGGACCTGGAGGCTTTACGAGCCAGGGGCTACTTTAACGAGACATTCCCCAAGGGCCTGGCTGTGGTTTCAGGGTAACCCTTCTCTTCATCTGAAATCACCTAGCAGAATGTCAGTCAGGTGGCTTTTACAAGTGCCTTAACACCTTGTTTAATTTGGGCTGGACACTGGACAGCTGCTCAACCAGAACCCTATTACTCTTTATTTAATAAGAGGAATATGAGTGGCTAAGCTGCTTTCGTCTCTGTTGAAAGAGACATTTATTTGCATTCGTTTCCTCTGATTTCATACATATAGCGTTTTGAGTAGATATTACATGAGAGCCACCACAGTCAGGGTTACAGACCTCTCCCAGTTCCCAGCAGTGTGTTTCCATCCACTCTCTGTGCTGTTTCCTGTACCTTCATAATGAGAATCGAAAGGTTATAGATTACTGTAAATGCCCCTCTGAGTGTGCCAAGACAGGATTTCCTTTACTTGTGATCTGCTTAATGGGCCTGTAATCAGTTTATAACATGGTTTTGGCTTGAGCTTAATGTATTGATATTCCTTCTGTAGTGTCAGACATACCCCTAGACATATATATGTACATCTGTGAAGGGTGTTGTACATTGAATCCAATCAACAATATTATCAGCGCGAATAGTGCAATAGATATTGTGCAGCACATACTCAGTAAACATTACAGCCACATTTCTGTTTTCACTAGAAACTCCACTTTTCTCGTGGAAACCAACAGATCTGTAGGTTATGGCCTGTTTCATCTGAGATCAAACATGCGGAAATCGTTGACCAAAGGACTGCAACAGGAATGTGGAATTTGCTTGATTGATCCATGCGTGTGACGCAGACACTGGAAGCGCATCCTCCCTTTGTCTTCGACAGAAAGCTGATACTTCCTGCCTCAACAGGACCACAGGGCCTGGGAGCAGGGCATGCTGGTAGTCTGACCGCCACTCTCCAAGGTTGACGGAGAGCTGGATGAAGTGACAGTGGCAGTGAAACACCCCGTCATGTTTCTTTTAGAGGCTCTGTCTCAGAGGGGTCTATGAGAGCAGAACTGAACAGAACCAATAGACTACCTTACCATCCTCCTTTTCAGGGTAGTAGCAGACAGAATGTCAGGTTCAGGAACTGATTGAGCCTGCAGTGTGTTTAAATTATACATATGCTGTCTGTCTGCTTTGTGGCTCTGGGTTAAATGTAGAGCTTAAATGAAAAGGAGTCATCCTGTTAAAGCAATGAGATTGCCTCTCAGCGTGCACATTTAAAGGAGGCTTCCACAGGCTTGAGAGCCACAGAGGAATTTAGGTCACTTTAATTGGAGGTAACAGAGATGGAGCTGTTGGCACTGTCAACTATTTGCCGCGACGGGGAGATTCATGACCTGGATGGCTCTGATGGTGGGGTCTGGCAGGAAAGAGTATACTCACACTCAGACTTACCTGGAGATGAACCTGTTGACCTGCTGGGATGATATCCTGGCGCTGTGTTACCCAGTTTGAGAGGGCAACAGGGGGTGTAGTGTAGAGAGGTCTCTCAGCCCTATAACCTTACTGACCCAAGGAAGTGAGGTTAAGTTGGTTAGTTAGCTAACCTGTTGGTTTTGCTTGCCTACTAACGTAACGTAACGACCGAAATATGTTCGTGGCAGGTTAAATGAAGTTTCAGCGTGATGTGTGACAGGGGAACATCTGTTTATTAACAAAGCAAGTATGGCTCCATGTAAGTTAAATATGCACCGTTACCGCGACTATCACTTAAACAACATTCAAACAGCATATTTAAACTTTACAACTATAAAGACTGCCCTCCTATATTAACTTGGAACCTGTCGGCCTACTGTCAGCATGTGGCCCTTGATGGTCACCTCATCTCCACATGGCTGATCTGCTGCCTGACCCTGCCTGAGGCTCATCATGGCGGGCATCACAGGGCCTTACAGTTACATTTACATTAGGCATTTAGCAGATGCTTTTGTCCAAGGTGACGTACAAGGGAGAGAACAGTCAAGCAAAGAGCAATAAAAAACTGGTGTAACAATAGGCCCATGTCATCTCTCAGGCTTTTGTGACATGCATGAGGACATGCATTTCCTGAGAAAGAGAAAAACATGTTAAATAAGGGATTGTCTGTGTGGTGGGTTAAAGATCAAATGTGTGTTTGTGTGTATGTTTGGTGTGTGTGCTTCTTGCATGTTTTCCACTTAAGTAGTGTTAACCAGGGTCACAAGGTATGTCTGTAGCTATGTCACTTATAATGTGTTGCTCTAATAAATTGTGGTAGGTATTGGGATAAAACTACACTGTTAATCATGTTGCTAAATTGCTGTGTATAGTGTTTACTCTACAGTCTAGATAAAGAAGGTGGCAACAATGTTAAGGAAAAACTCCATTCAACAGGAAGAAACCTTGAACAGAACCCATCTCATAAGGGAGGGCCCATCTGCCCGGCCGGGGAGACAGACATAAAGTGTGGAACTGTGGTGACTCAATATCTCAATATCAACAACACAGCACAATATGATGCATAGTGAGACGAAGAGGTAGAAAGATAGATTCCCTGGCATGGTGTATGGAAAGTATATTGCGACAGGTACTGGATCTTTGGATTCTCTTGGAATTGCAAGAAAACCTGCACTCTGGGAATGAAGGAGTCTTGGTGGGCAGTAGTGGACATTTAATAAGGTAATCTGGAGCTAGGCCATTTACAGCTTTGTATGTTATAAGGGGTTACTTTGAAGTCAATTCTGCTTTTGACAAGGAATCAGTATAGAGAGGTAAGTAGGTCTATGTCCATATTATTCGACCCTAGTAAGTGTGCATGCAGCAGTTCTGTATTAGTTGGAAGCTCTTAAATGAGTTGCTGCGACACCCGGAAAGGATGTTACCATTCTGATAACCAGCGATTATGCGATGATAATCTGCTATAAATTTCATCACCACTATAGAAGCTCAGCAAGAGTAGGCTACACACTGACAAGAAATTGAGCTTAGTGGTCTCCGCAAGGGGACATCGTTTGTGCTAGTGTGAATAATAATTGTATTGTCCACACCGGCAAGTGATGCCACATGCAACAATCTTCTTATACCATGGTGTATCAAATTCCTACCTCTGATGGGTGATCTACTATATCCATTTTTGCTCTGGGGACTTGCCCTAGCATATGTGAGTTACAGACTCTGATTGACATTTTGCAGTGGTGGTTGTGTAACTGGGATTCTCTGGCAGCTGATCTTGAGGTCGCGCCCCCGTCAGTTCTCTGGATGCACAAGCATTTCTCCCCTCTTATGAATGTGACACCTTCTCCCGGTTTTTCACGCACAGCATAACAGTCTACACTGAACTCTGAGTTTGATCCACGAATTCCACAGCCTTTAAAACAATTACTTATTTTTTGCCGTGATAGTCCGGCAAGTCATTTTTAGATAGAGTTGTTTTTAGAAAACAAGAGCCCTGAATTTCCAGTTGTCATATTCTAAGGCAGCAGAGTCTGTGTTTGTGTTCGCGACCAACCTAATGGAGCCTGCAGACACGTTAAATATTGTAATTAATTTAAATGCAAAATAATCTTTTCATGATGCTTTTTTCATTACTAAGTAGTAGCATGTGAAAACATTCCAAACCCATTTTCTCTTGGTCCATCGTCATTTTACACTATAAATTGGATGCTAATTAATTACTGTAGTTGTTATCGTACACACTCCTTGCACATTTACAACTGTCTTAATGAACAATTTCTTGATTATGAGCAGCAAAATATGCCCCACTTACTATTACAACTCATTTTTAGAACAGTCGAGATTCCAGACACCCCCTGCTGAGCAGTCAAACAAGGAGACGTGTATCTGGCTAGCCAATCAAATGCCCTAGTCACAATGTTTTTGTGGTGCGTTGCCATGCTTAAAGCCCTTGCATGCTTCTAAAGGGAGCATGAATTGCTAGGTGCTTACGCGTTGCGTTGGGGGTGTTGCCAAGCAATTCACACCCAGAACAATAGGCTTGCGTAAAATAACGCAAGTCTAGAAAAAGGGGCCGACGCACGCAAGACGTGAAAAGTCACGCAAGGGTCGCGCAAGGGGCTTGCGCGGCCTCTTGCGCTTGCGCTTACGCTTACGTAACTGACCATAAATCAGCCTTTACACCCCTGGCTTATGTAACACTGGCATCCGCCTGCACAGAGCAGATATTCTCAGCACCGACACCACCCCCTATAACCCCAACCCTCCATGTCTGGCTTGCAAGCTGATGCCCCATGTGATGTGAGGACAGCTAATTTTGACCTCAGTGCCTAAAGTTGGCATCAACAGTCTCAAAGTGTACTAGCAAGTTAGTGCTTTAAACTCACTCACATTCAAGTAAAGGTACAGTGGACTCTCCTGTCTGGGAGTTGTTATGATATGAACAAGTTTAAAATAAAAAATGCATTGTTTTTTCTTCATTCTTTTACCGATGCATACTTGTTGTAGGACTTCAAAAACTTTTAATCTCAAATATTCTATTCTATTTTGTTTTACAAGGAAGTCTTAATTATAGAGAACTAGTTATAATGAGTCATATGTCCAAACCTGACAAGATTTATTATTGTAATTCTTATATCTTTCCAGTACTTGCTGGTAAGACTTGGCTTGGCTGAGCTGTTGATTGGTTGAGTGGTGAATCCATTAGACCCTGGTAGACCCTTGTAGTTGGTTGTTTTCCGCATGGGTAGATTTGTTCCCGGTCTTATGTGTACCGAAAGAAGGATTTATGCAGGCATGTCCAGAACTTTTCTCTCAATCTCTGTCTGTATGAAATCTTGCCCAGGAAATAGCTGAGGTTTCACCAACTGCTTAGTTCACTGACGTCACCCACTGCCACAGGTTTTTTTCTTTGGTTAGATATCAGAGGGCTTTTCACAAAGCTTTTATTGGAAAGATGCCCTAACAGAAGACAGAAGAGAAGTTGAATGAAAACATTAGCAGTCACCACCAGACATAATAAAAGCAGGAAAATGGCATTTTTTATGAACATAAATTGGAGAAATGACTTAATGCCATCATCTGTAATAAAAAGAGCCTTGTCAAACATAGTCAGAGTGTTAGGTTCTATATGTAGTGTTCATTCCCCCTTGTTGTTGAACATTTTAGATCACATTTCGATTCAATGCTCACCATTAACTATTTCTAAGATATTTTACCGACGCAAGGCTGATATTGTGTCAGGCTTTTTCATGTTGTATGGTTAAGAAACTATTCTGATGTTGCATAGTATTGTTGAGGCATTGAGGAGTTGGATGTGATGAAGTTATGATCTTTCTAGTTGTGTACTTATGAAAGAGTACCACGGTGTCACAGTGCCTCGGTGATAGACACCGTGAGATTAAGCTTGGCCTAGAGGAAGAACAGACAGTTCATGATAAGAAACAGGCAACACGTGCTATCCTTTCACTCTACTCTCTCTCTCTTTCGTTCTCTTCTCCCACTTACTGTCTATTTGATACTGTCTGTCTCACACACACACACACACACACACAGAAAGACACAACCGCACATATAGCATCCTAAGAGACTGAGACATGTTCACACATTAAATCTGTCACCACAAATACCATGTGTGTTATATTTGAATGGACGGTGGAAACGCACACACACATACTTTGTTCAACACAACCCACCCATATGCAAACACAAACACACACTCACACACGTAAACTAAACACATACTCAGACCATCCCCCTCATATTAACACACTCATATAATGCCACTGTGATCTTCCACAAAGTTATTTTTCTTCCCTCTGCTTCTATTAAAAACATTTCAGAACATGCAGTTAGAGTCTGTTCTTGGCTTGCTGTATGTGCCTGTGTGTGTCTGTGTGTGTGTTTGTTTTTGCTAAAGTAGCACACTCCAAGAAAGAATGTGAGTTTTTCCACAAAGCTCAGCCATGCCATGGCTGTGAAGGCTGCCGGTTGGCACCATGGCCGGGCAGCGGGCACCTCTCCAGGGCTCAGTCCTGCTCAGTGTTCCGTGACATGAAGTCATGTAATGACCAACAGTGACATCCCCTCTGTAAAATAAGGAGGAGGGGGAGGAAAGATGAGAGTTAGAGCGAGGAGAGGATTGGAGAGTTAGGGGAAGTGTAGGGAAGGAAAAGACAAGAGAGGTGGGGGAGGAGAGGAGAGGAGAGGAGAGCCAGAGGGAGCTGAGGAGAGGACAGGTGAGCTGGGGGAAGAGGACAGGTGAGCTGGGGGAAGAGGACAGGTGAGCTGGGGGAAGAGGAAAGGGAAGTGAATAGGTGAGGATATTTTCACTGGAAACCGCATTGAAGAGGAGAGGTGGGAGAGACAGGAGATGTGGGAGGAGGAGAGGAGAGAATAGGAGTGAAAAGGAAAAAAACACAGGGGGAGAAGAAAGTAGTAGCCCCTCAGGGCTTTCATAAAGATATCCTTCAGGGTTTAACCTGGCCCATCACTCGCCAGCACTGACGCACTAAAGCTGCTGTTGGAGCCAGTGCGCGTAAATGTTGTTTATGGGGCTGTGCTGAGGGGGTATTAAGTGTGTGTGTGTGTGTGTGTGTGTGTGTGTGTGTGTGTGGACATGCATGGTGGAGAGTATTGATTGTGAGGGTGTGTGCAATTATGTGACCAGGTGTATGTTTGTGTATGTTTGCTATGGTATTTGGAGTATGTGCTGTGTTTGTGTGTGTACACGTGTGTGTGTGTGTGTGTGTGTGTGTGTGTGTGTGTGTGTGTGTGTGTGTGTTTTGTGTACACAGGCCTCTGCTCAAAGCCTGAGCTTGTGTTGGGTCTTTTGGCACCAGAGAGATGCAATATAAAAGTCCACAGTGAAAACACAGGAGGGAATGAAAGGCTAACTTTCTTCTATTTAAGGTCTCATAAAACTCGTCCTCTCTTCTTCAAAACGACCCTCCATGCCAGGGGGCATTGCTCTCCACTGCAGGGCCATCCAAGGCTTAATGCAGTTGCAGAAACTATAGAGATATTTACATTTAAAAATGCCATTAAACAAAGGAAGCTGTGTGCATTACTACCATGAAACTAAAGTTGTTTCCGTTTTTAGGGATGTCACATAGAGAAATGTTAAGAAGATATTTGTTATTTTATTTACACTCAAAAGTGAGACTATATTCTCATGGCCAGAGGCAGAAATCCTGAAAAATATTAGATCTTTTATCCATCAGTTTCTGAGGCCCTTGAGTTGTTTGATGTTTTGAAAGCCAATAAATGTCCCTATTTCCTGTCTTTTCTCTGGGCGTTGCAGCTGGGGGAGGTTCAAAGGGCAGGGACTTTCATAAACCTTTTTGTTTTACACAGTGCAACAGGTAGTGAGCTTTCCTCACAGAGAGAAAGAGAGATGGTGAGATATGAAGGGAAAGAGTGATCAGCTCAGCTGCTTTTCAAATCCAGAAGTTCCTTCCCGTAGGACAGTTCTGAAAATGGTTTTACCAAATAGGTTTTGCAGAGATGCAACATATCCCTGTCTCACACACACACACACACACACACACACACACACACACACGCACACACACACTCCACCAGTACCCTTTACCTTACACACACACACACACACACACACACACACCCCTCCTTTCAATCAGTCTGCACTCACTCAGGTCACTCACCATGGTTATGTAATCCCAACCAGTCAGGGTGCCTGTGTATGTCTATCATCTTAGTGTCATTCATCATTACCCATAATGCTCTACTCCAGTTCGCCTCTGCCCCCTTGTCTGTACGGGTCCAGAGCTGGCAGCTCTGTCAATGCCGCCTCTGTGTGTCCGGCGCCCAGACACAGTCACACTGGACACAGCTGACAGATAGGCTCGCACCTCATCGTGGAAAAATGGAAAGTTAAGCACCCAAGAATGGGAGAATTGAACTGGTCTGTCTGTTGTAGAGGAAGCACAGAGGTGTTTGATCTTGGAGCTGAGTGGTGTCTGCAGCCAAATAAGTACTTAGAAGAAGAGAAAGAGAGAGTCATTTTTAAATAAACAAGGATCAACAACCAGACATTAAAGTGGAAACTATGGCGACCAATAAGAGAAAAAGAGAGACGGAGATAGTGAAAAAGATTTAGTGTAAGAAAGAGGTTTAGAAAGACAAGGAGGCTTAGACAGAGAGGGAGAGGGGGAGAAAGAGAGATATATGTAAAAGAAGTGTAGGTAGAGATGGAAAAAGAGAGAGGTACGTATAGGGTCGGAGAAAGGTGTTATTGTTACTAATGTGTGCCCTACACACTAGCATGTTATTATTGTTGCTGTCAGGTTGGGCCAAGGGGGGAGGGTTAGGGTGGGAGGGCCGAGTAAGAAACACGCTGAAACATTTGTGCAGCACAATGTCAGCTCTGTCAAGTGATTAACACATTTCCTGTCAAAGATTGTTTTTGTGGAATCTGTTCCAAAAAGCATGGCTGTTCCAAACAGCATTCTAGTTCTAAAAAGGCATTCTGTTCCAGAAGAAATGTAAGGAGCCATTTGTCATGCCCAGAGAGCTCATATATTCACAGTCTGAAAATGTCAGTGAATGTGCATTTCACTTTCAGTTTAGTTTCATGTTACAACTGCTTCACCTCCTAAAGTCAGTTGAACTGAGATTATTTGATGATGAATGGCAACTGAACAGCTTTAGGAGAATACTTGTATATGGAACATGATGACGAGGAAATTATGTTGTTGTTGTTGATGATGATGATGATGTTTCAGGAGTGATAATGATAATAAGGGTCTTCTTGGTGATAGCTATACTGCTGCTGATAGTGATGATGATGATGATGATGGGTCTTCCTCTTCTCTCCTCTGCAGACACGTAGGTTGACGAAGGTTGAGCGTCAACGCTTCAGCGAAGAAGTGGATATGCTGAAAGGGCTCCAGCACCCCAACATCGTCCGCTTCTATGACTCCTGGAAGTCTACAGTCAAAGGGCACAAGTGCATCCTCCTTGTGACCGAACTCATGACCTCAGGCACCCTCAAGACGTGAGTCTGACCACCCACCCCGGCAGAACCCCAGCTTACGTTACAGTACACCTAATAAGGCTGAAGCCAGTAAGAGTTAAGTAGAGAAGAGTGGCCTGGGAGCACATTTCTACAGATGTACTCACAATAAGTTTCTTTGATTAGTTTTCCAATCATGTCAAATATATCAGTGTCCATCATTAGGGTAGAGCATGTATACGTACTGTGAATTTTGCCCTGAAGTTTAAAATAGAATAGAACAGAGCCGAACAGAATAACTTCAGCCATGCACGGGGAGATTTCTTTGACTGCATTTGGCATGACATTAAAAAATGTCACACCTACAGCACAAAGTCAACTACTTATCTCAGCTGTCTCACTTTAGCTTCACCTGCTGTTTCTCAGCTGCCTTGCCTCATCTCTCTCAATTCTCATGTCTTACCTCTCTCACCTGTGTGCCTCACCTGTCTGACCTATGTCTCAGGTATCTGAAGCGCTTTAAGGAGATGAAACTGAAGCTTCTTCAGCGCTGGAGCCATCAGATCCTGAAGGGGCTGCACTTCCTGCACACACGCACGCCGCCAATCATCCACCGCGACCTCAAGTGCGACAATATCTTCATCACCGGCCCGACCGGCTCCGTCAAGATCGGAGACCTTGGCCTCGCCACACTCAAGAGTGCCTCCTTCGCTAAGAGCGTCATTGGTCAGTACTACGTCACTGCTAAGTGTTCCTTTATCAGAATGATGATGAGAATCAATCAGAATCAGACTTGGCCTGGTTTGCGAACTGTGATGACAGATACAAGGAGTTTGGCTCCGTATACAGATCATTTACTCAGTGTACAGACAATGTACATATTATACATAAAGTGAAAGTGTGTATGTTTTTGTAAAAAACATAAGGATACATTTCGTATGAAGATGTTGTGGTGAAGGAGTACGGTATGTACAGTATTAGTATAAGTATGTGAGTGTGTGAGTGTGAATTATCTACTAATTCACTTTCATACTTTAAGAGATGTAAAAATACAGAGTGAGGCGGTAGGTAAAGAAGAAGGGTTGTTTTATGTGTATAAAATAACGATATCAACACTTTAACATTACAGTCAAGTGCACAAGTGTCTCAGTCTCAGTGAAGTTCATTGGAAGCACTTGCTCCATGACTGTTCTGCTTTCTGAAAAAAGTGTATTGCTACTGCAAACACTCCCTCAGCCACATGCCTTGTTTCTGGATGGCCCCTGTGTTTGTTTGTTTAGGGGTTGAGTTGTATTTACACCCACACTGAGCCTGACGGAGATTCCTTTAAGCGACGTCAGAGCGAAATCCAAGCAGGCCCCATCTCCTGAGGATTGAACTAGGTCTTGAGGAGAGGGATTAGGGTCAATATCGCCTCGCCCAACTGGCATAGTAACCTTCACAGTATTCATGGCCAGGACCGAAAGAGAACAACTTGCTGCCAGACACACATCCACCTGAGACACTTAAGAGTACAGTTAGCTAATGGGCTGATGTTATAGAGGAGTCAAGATACAGAGTTTGTCAAGATTCAGGCATATGGCGAACAGTGTGAACACACTGGTAGAGGGCATGATTTGCATATTTTTAAATCTGTGAAGCCTAGTTTGTTTTGTTTTATCAAATGTTTTTCAGTCACCCGATACTTTAGTTTGGTACCACGTAAGTAACAGAGTTAGTTACTTACCTGCTCTGTGCTGTATTTTGATCCAGCTGTGCACAGACTGAGATTAGTTTGTTCAGTCATCTTAGATAAGGGTGTAGTGGTGGTTCTGTAGCTTAAAGGGATAGTTCCGGAATTTTGACATGAATCTATATGGCATCCCCCATCACCAGTGTCATGCAATCATGCTGACTTACCGACCGCAGCGTCCTTTGAGCAGAGTTCTCGTCCAGTTTTGGTCAAACCGAATGTAGTCCGGCAGGTTTGCTAGACCCAGCAAGATAAGATTGCCTGAGAGAAACGTCCGTCACAGGAAAACGATGCTTTATGTCAATTTTATCAAATGTTTTTATCAGTTTTCATCGTTTTCCTGTGACGGACGTTTCTCTCAGGCAACTTTGGTGAATCAAACTTTCGCGAATCAAACAGGTAGACTCTAGCTGTGAGGTTGCACTATCGAGCGTACTGAAAATAGGGCCAAGTGATAACGAGGTGTAACTTTTTCCACTACCATGTTTTTGGGATGCAAATATATCACTCTTTTGAACATAATGTTTTGGGAAGAGAAACGTTTTATTTTGCTGGGTCTAGCAAACCTGCCAGACTACTTTCGGTTTGACCAAAACTGGACGAGAACTCTGCTCAAAGGACGCTGCGGTCGGTAAGTCAGCGTGACTGCATGACACTGGTGATGGGGGATGCCATATAGATTCATGTCAAAAATCCCGAACTGTCCCTTTAACCTCATAGCAGGAGCTTTAAAGACCAGAGGAAGCATTCCTAGCCAATCAGCATACCTACATACAGTGCCACTTGAAAGTATGTGAACCCCTTGAGGACTTAAGCGTTTTCTGTTGTTTTACCATGATTTTTCATTTTTTTATCACCAATTTTCCATAGATGAAATGTCAGGTTTATGTTTATCATTTGCATGTACTTGTTTAGAGGAAATTGTTTGAGAAGCTGAAAAACTACATGAAACATGGAATTAGTCCATTTCAAAAGTAAGTGAACCCCCAGCTGAATTGATAAAGTCAAGCAGGTAACAGATTCAGTGAAACTTATTTGGGTGAATAATTAGTCAATTGAGCAAACCGATCATCTGAGACATCCTTAGGGAAAGGTTTGGGCCATACCGATTAAAAGAGAGAGGAAACCAACCAAACTACTGTAGTGCCAAGGTGTACCCACACAGATCAACAATGCCAAGAGGAAACGAGATATCCGAGAACATCAGGAAGAAGGTACTGACAGCCCATCAGTCTTGGGAAAGCTATAAGACCATCTCCAAAAGATTCCAGCTCCATCCATCCATCCAAGACAAATCATTTTGAAATGGAGGGTATTCAACATGACCGCATCTCTGCCTAGAAGTGGACGCCCATCAAGACCATCACCAAGAAGCACCAGAAGAAGAATAAATCAGGTAAAAGTCAACCCACACATCACCTCTAAAGAGTTTCGGACCTCTCTGGCAACATCTGGGGTAAATGTACATGGGTCTACAATCAGACGAAAATTGTTGGTTTTGATCGTGACAAAATAATTCTATCTCGGACTCATCTGTTTAAAGAAGGGACTTCCAGAAGGCCTTTGGTTTATCCAAGTGCTCTCGGACAAAGTTGAAACGGGCAGTTTTGTTCTTTCTTGAGAGCAGAGGCTTCCTTCTAGCAACCCGATCATGAATGTCATGTCTATTCAATTTTCGTCTGATTGTAGACCCATGTACATTTACCCCAGATGCTGCCAGAGAGGTCTGAAACTTTTTAGAGGTGATGTGTGGGTTGACTTTTACCTGATTTATTCTTCTTCTGGTGCTTCTTGGTGATGGTCTTGATGGGCGTCCACTTCTAGGCAGAGATGCGGTCATGTTGAATGCCCTCCATTTCTAAATGATTTGTCTTGGATGGATGGATGGAGCTGGAATCTTTTGGAGATGGTCTTATAGCTTTCCCAAGACTGATGGGCTGTCAGAACCTTCTTCCTGATGTTCTCGGATATCTCGTTTCCTTTCGGCATTGTTGATCTGTGTGGGTACACCTTGGCACTACAGTAGTTTGGTTGGTTTCCTCCCTCTTTTAATCTGTGTTGCCCAAACCTTTCCCTAAGGATGTCTCAGATGATCGGTTTGCTTAATTGACTAATTAAGCACCCAAATAAGTTTCACTGAATCTGTTACCTGCTTGACTTTACAAATTCAGCTGGGGGTTCACTTACTTTTGAAATGGACTAATTCCATGTTTCATGTAGTCTTTTGGCTACTCAAACAATTCCCTCTAAAAAAAGTACATGCAAATGATAAACATAAACCTGACATTCCTTCTATGGAAAATTGGTGATGAAAAAAATGAAAAATCATGGTAAAACAACAGAAAACTCCTAAGTGGTCAAGGGGTTCACATACTTTAAAGTGGCACTGTAGATGTTGTGTTCACAGCCTATTTTAGTCTTCTTAGACAATTTCTTCCTGTAAAGAACCTTTTAGCACTTCCAGAAGAATCACTTCTTGTGTTGGAAAGGTTCTGTGAACCCGTGAACCCGTGAACCTGTGAAGAACCTTTTTGTCCTGAAACCTTTTCCTCCTTCACACAGGGACCCCTGAGTTCATGGCTCCAGAGATGTATGATGAGAAGTATGATGAGGCAGTGGACGTCTACGCCTTTGGCATGTGCATCCTGGAGATGACCACGTCTGAGTACCCATACTCTGAGTGCCAAAATGCTGCCCAGATCTACCGCAAGGTCACCAGTGTGAGTACCATTTTGTTTTTCTCTCTCCCCCTCTCTCTCTCCCAAACATACATACTCATGCAACGGTGCCGTGCCCATTGACCCAACATCACATAACCAAAAAAAAAGACCAGACAATATTTGAAATGTCTAAATGTTACAACTAATGCAAAGGGATGAGTTTCCATGCACACATCTTGCCCACTTATACAGCCATCATGACCCAACCTGTTAACTCCACAGTTTGCGTTGATGTCGTTGATGTCGTTCACGAGTCTTGTATTGGCATAGGTAGCTGTCAGTGAGTTGTTGACATGCAGGCAACTGGACAGGTAATAATGAAGTGTTCTCCCTTTGATACACGGCAGTTTGATAGAGAGATCATAAGATTATGGATACATTGGGTAAATTGCATTTGTGTGTGTATGTGTGTGTGAGTGTATTTTGAAAAATGCCCCCACATTACACCCCCCAGACACGCATGTTTCCTTTCTCTTTCTCCTTCACTCTCTTCCATACATACTACACAAGGACACAGACACACACACACACTGAAAGATTGAAAAGATTGTGACCTTGAGTTACTCTTTCAAAATCACCAAGAGAAAATGCCCATAATAGAGAATTGAAATTGCTACAGGAGCAGAGTTCACCATATTGACACTTTTTTTTAAAGAAGGGAAGCTTTTGTATTGTCCGAGAATGTTCCGGGCCAGCTAGTTTAGTCCTCCAGTGGCATCCCTGAGGATACTTTGTGCATCACATCATTCTAAAAGCGTTTCAATATTTTTGAAAACAAAGGCATATGATGTCTTAGAAGTGAACTTAAATGCGAATGCTTTTTTTATACAATATTCTTTAATAATCATTTAATGATGTCAGTACAGGGTCTACACTGCATTGTTTCCATGGTTGCCAAGTGCCTGGTTTGGAGTGAGAAAGCTTTTGTTGATAATTTTAGAGCTGATTTCATAGGCGCTACTAGTTTTCTTATTGTCTCTGTCTTTGTCTTGTTCAGTTCTCTTTTCCTGGCAGTGCAACCTCACCCACATGCTGAATGGTGCACATTGTAGGGTTCGGCCTTGTTAAGCAGCTCAACACCATCATTCTCTCTTTGTCTCTCCTTGTCTCCCTTTGGCTCTCCTTGTCTCTCCCTGTCTCTTCTGTCACTCTTCTCATGTCACTCTAGTCCTCTCCCACCCTCTCTCTTTTTATCCATCTTTCTGCCCTTTTCTGGTTGGCTGATGCTCACAGGGTCTATACAAATATTCCTTTTCACTCCTTTCTCTTTTTATCTAACTCTCTCTCTCTCGCACACACACACACACACACACATATACAAACATACACACACTCACACACACACACACACACAACTTGCTTTAACAGCCTGCTCCACTGTCATTTTACAAGGCAACTAATGGCTCTCTGCACGTCTATCTGACATCCCACCATTGCTTCCGCCTGTGTCTGGCTCCCTGCCAGCTGGCATGTAATTTGACTAAAGAAAAAATACAGACCTTCAGACCTGTTATTATCCTACTGGCTCCTCCTGAAAGCTAGCACTTGATTGTCCAATTGCACAGTCCCAAATCTGGTATTGATTTCTGTGACGCAATTGAGGCTGACCGCAATGCTAGTGTGGCGAGTGCTGGCTTTCTTTCCAGTAATCTGCATCCCTCACACAGACAGACACCACACACGCACATTTATGCACACACAGACAGACACACACACATACGTACATAAACCCATATATGCAAGCATACACGTCACACACACACACACACACACGCACGCACGCAAGCAAGCACAAACAGTTGTACAGACACACATGTATGCAAGCGCACACACACACATACACAGACAAACACGCATAACCATAGTCACAACACATGTGGCATTGTTTCAAGTTTCAAACTAAATGTAAGAAATTGTTGTGGGAAAGAGACTGATCTCCATCTTTCCTAACCCTAACACTGTAGAAAGAGGGTTTTGTGTGTTATGTCTAAGTGAATATTCCCACACAGCTGCTGGCAGTCCCAGCAATCAGTCCTGGGTGTTCATTCAAGCAATTCCATAAAAAGGTAACAGTAACAGCAATAGCACCAATAGTAGATTGAAAACTCTCTTAAAAATATCAAACTGTTTTTTTTTCTCCACTTCACATTTGGAAGTAGAAAATCAAATCTAAACGATCAAACACAAATGAATGAGCTGTCTTCAGATTTCAGGACGCAGACCTCTTATCAGTGCTTACGTTTCCTGGGAAAACACCCCATGACCTCCACAAGGCTTGAGTCACTTCCCCTTTCTCTCTCCTGGTCCCAGTGTGTGATGATGTATTTGTGCAGTGACAGTAGCACACATTGATCCCATTTGCCCGATAGTGGAAGAGGAAGGAACTGGTGTATTGGATGGCTGCTTATCACAGGGCTGCGCTGTTTGTTATTCCTGTGAGACGCACAGTCAGGGGTAAACACCAGAACGCCTCATTTCATCTGGAGGTTCAGGGAGAAGGGCACTACATTGTGTGTGTGTGTGTGTGTGTGTGTGTGTGTGTGTGTGTGTGTGTGTGTGTGTGTGAGAGAGGGAGGAGAGAAAGAGCGAGTGTGTGTGTGTGTGTGTGTCAATGTGTGTCAGTGTAACCGCATCCTAACTGCCACCACCGATTGCCTGAGGATCAGAGGGCTGTTTCAGGAAAATCAGTCCCTGTAAATGTTCAACGGTGTACACACGCGTGTTTACGTGTGTGTGTGATTTGAAGGCAGATAGCCCTTACTGAATTATGTTAGATTAGGTTAGGGTTAAAAGTCTTCTGAACAGCACATGACAAAATAATGCTCATGAATTTAACATATTCACTGCCTAGCCATTGAGTCTCTTCACACAAACATGCCTGCAGCCTAATTTCAGAAACTACAATTAACTACAATGGGTCACCGTGGCGATGTGTGAGTGTGTGTTTCAGAGAAAGGGAGACATGGGTATGGAGCAGTCGCTAAGTGCACTGAGCTAAACTGGCTCACAAATTTGAACAGCCGATATCCCAGAGAGAAGATGACCCTGCAGCGGAGAGCTGCCGTCGACCCGACAGTCAGATGCTGTCTGAGACGGCAGGTGGCCATTTTTGTGAAATGATTCCCCCCAATCGTCGCAAAATCAACAAAGATTTTCCGGGAGCCTTTGTATCTCTGCTTGTTCTGTTCTGTTTCGTCCTGTTCTTAGAAACATGCACACATGCACTGGTCACGCTCCAAATAACTGCCTGCTCCTCCATCAGTTCTTTCTCAAGTAAGCCTCAGCCTCCAGTGGCGCAAAAAGTGGGTATGCGCTGTATGCGGCGCATAGGGGCGCCGCACCATGGAGGCGCCAAAGCGATGGTAAAAAAAAAAAAAAAAAAAAAATGTTTGGAGAATTTTCTATATGTAGCTGCTGTTGTGCGTTTCTAAATCATTTCTGCATTTCCTTAATGTTATATAACATTTAAGAGGACTAAACAGTCTAGAGTAGGCGCCTCATCTCTTAAGATTCCATAATAGAATTTTAACATAGAAGAGGGAGCGTGAGCGCCGTGACCGCTGAACACAGGCAATTAGAACTAGGCTAGGAGTAGTGAGTTGGTTGGATGGAAGATGGATAAAGCAAAAAAGCTGTCGGGAGCTGAAAACAGAAAAAGAAAGAGGGAAAAGGAGAAGCCATGTCAGGGGATGCAACAGCAATTAAATAAGTGGAAGGTGAAAGGCAACAGGTAGGTTTTAAGGTGACTTTACGTTTGTGCTTGGAGGCTTGTAAATAATGTTAACAGACTAGCTAGCAGGCTAGCTAGCGTTTGCAAACATAGAAATGTAGCAGCCAAATGGGGGTTTATGGCTAGCTTAAGCCTCATCAATTAGGCTGATGATAGCTACATTTAGATTTGGGTAAACCCTACTGTAATCCCATGTATGACACATCTCAATTTTATTAAGGCAAAATAACAACTGGTAAATATAAGGTGGCAGACGGGCTCTGGTAACATTCACAGTAATTAACAAGAAGCTGGAAACGTAACTCTGGTTACCATTAACTGTTCATGTTAGCTGTGCTGTCAAACATTCAGGCTATCTGTTGGCATGATGCAATACTAGATAAATGGGCAAGTGCAAAGGCACGGCGTGTTATTATTTAGTAGCAACTAAAGAGCACTGTAGAATATTTTGGTAGCAGCATTGTTACACATCCTCACCTTAAAAGATCTCTATTTGTAGGCTTACTTTTGCGTTTTAAGGCATTATGTTGCAATGGTTAACATTATAATGTAAATGTTTGCAACTGTTTATTATTTGTTAACATTGTTACTAATATATATATATATTTGTGTGTGTGTGTGTGTGTGTGTGTGTGTGTGTGTGTGTGTGTGTGTACAGTACATACTGTATGCACCATAGGGTACCATTACCATTATGCAGTGGCTGATATACTTTAAAATAAACCTTTATTATTTAAAGCCCATACATGATGATGTCTGGCACACTTATTTATTTGTTTAAGAAAAGAAAAAAAAAACGTGTGGGGGGGGGGGGGGGTCTGGGGGGGGGGGCGCCAAAATTGTTGCTGCATACCCCCCTGACACTGGGCAGTTGCACCCCTGTCAGCCTCTAGGGCATTACCTGATTGGTCGGTTCCGTGTGCCCTTATACACCATGAAAACAGTCATCTGCAGAGTCCTGATGGGAAATCAGCCATTATGAAAAACACATGCACACACACGCACGCACGCACGCACGCACGCACGCACGCACGCACGCACGCACACGCACGCACAAACACATGCAATATGCCCGGGAGGATCCATAATCAGGCCCTGCGTCACATCAAAGCATCAGCATTCAGACACATCATTAAAGACTGTAATCCTGTTGCTGTGTCCACAGGGACTGCAGGCATCCTTTGGCCGAAGTGTGTGTCTGTGTGCACGTGTGTATGTGCATGTGAGGGAGAGGGAGCACCCCAGATCTGTTCGCTGGCTGTTTGCTGTTCCTGATGGTGGGGGCAAATGATTGTGTAAAGCCTTCAAAGCGCCCCCCACAGCCCCCACCACATCCCTCTCCTGCTAATCAGTGTAGCTATAAATTACTACTGCAGCCATCGCTGTTTTGTTTTTTTTTGCACTATCCTGGAAGTTCACTGTTCACAATCCTAGTCATTATCATCAGGCATAATAGCGTCTGTGTTCCATGGTGAAAAGGGTTTTCACGAGTGTGAAAGAAGGATAATGAGGTTAATGAGACAGATGGACAGTGAAGGGAGAGAATCGAGAGACGGCGAGAACAAGTTCAATAGATAACTATCAAAAAGCAGAAAAAGAAAGACATCAACTGGATGTCACATAGAGAATCAAGGAGAGAGAGAGTGGAAGAGAGAGAGTGGAAGAGAGAAAAGATTTGTGTCTGTTAATGGATTTAAGTGTGCTTGTTTATTTGTATGTGTGTGTGAGTGTGTGTGTGTGTGTGTGTGTGTGTGTGTGTGTGTGTGTGTGTGTGTGTGTGTGTGTGTGTGTGTGTGAGAGTGAGAGTGAGAGTGAGAGTGAGAGTGAGAGTGAGAGTGAGAGTGAGAGTGAGAGAGAGAGAGAGAGAGAGAGAGAATATGATGAGTGTAATTAAGGCCATGCTTGTTGGTGCACGAGGAGTCTCTTCTGTAGTAGGCTGATAAGACGTGTGTGTGTTTCAGTATCCACGTGTGTGTGTGTGTGTGTGTGACAAACATGCTCAACATCTCTGTTATCAACAGTACACCACCTCCCACTCTAAAACACACTCAAAGAAAAACAAAACATGATAATTACCTCACAGACCTCATGAAAAATGCCCTGAAAATGAGACACCTACATGACCTTTAGGCAGTGGCGGACCTAGTAATTTGGGGACCTAAGGCGAACATAGCCAGGGGCCCTCTTCATCCGTCCTTTTAATGCAAAAAAAAAAAAAAAGGCCCACCTCAAAGCAGGGGCGGACTGGGGGAAAAAAGTGGCCCGGGAGTTGTCTGTCAGAGCGGCCCACTTAATATACGTCGCGTTGCCCGCCCAATGTATGCAAAATACCCATACACTTAACATAATTTTGGATGATTACAAAGAAATAACATTATATATGTTTTTTAATAACATTTGGATCCACAAATTTGCCTGGATGGACACATGGAATAAAATGATACTGGCTATTGTAACACTCCAAGGTAGGTATAGTTTGCTAGATGAATATGCTTAACTCTGGGATAGTATCAGATGGTTAGGCCTATATGTATAACTACAGAGCCTTTAGGAATAAATGTCCGCAGAGAAAGAGTACACAATTTTTTTTGATAACGATTAGGGCGACCTACATTAAGCAATATCAATTTTTTTTGTACGCTGATTAACTCATACAGCAATACCTTTTTGTATAGTAGATGGCAGCACAAAATATTTCCCCTCTACCTACATAGCTACAGTAGCTAGTTATATGGAAGAAAGTTGCATTCAGGAGCCTTCATAAGCAAACATGATTTGGCTCCACATGAAATGATCCCACTTTTTCATTATCCACATGTCTCAAATGTTGTATGATGCAACATAGCTTTACAGGACACATAAAATATGTCCAGTAACAACGTAAAGAAGGGGGCAACATATAAGTCAAAACCAACTATATTTATTGACTGATCTCGAAAGTATTGGCTTACAAAAGCTAAATAAGTCTTCACAAATAAAATAACTCAGTGTTAGGGCAAAAAGCGAACATTCACACTGTACAACCTATGAAAAGTGACAGATAGCCTACAAATAAAGAAATACAGACCGCGTTAGCCACTTCACAGCGTGCTAGCCATGATTTTCTTTCCTTCCAATTTTTGGATGTAGGATTCCACCCTTTGTAGAAACCTGTTGAATCGATACATTTGGTGTAGGAAGTCCTAATTGTTTTGTTGTCAATTTATCTTAATTAGTACGCCGACAGAGAAAAAAAATCTCCTTTTCCTGAAAGCAATTCGTCGCCACAATTGCCCTTAAAGTCCGCCGCCACTGGTTTGAACTTTATTGTAGAAATGAACAGAACAGAACATACGATGGGGTGTAAACATCAGTGGCAATGGTAGTGTTGCATGCTGGGTGTGATTATGTGTGTGTGTGTAGGGGTGCTAAAGGTGTCTACGAGCGAGACACGCAAGTATTAGACATTTGATTGACATTTAATAACAAATAAACATAGTAAGACTGACGGAGGAGATTAGATTAGTAAAGAAAATAGTAACCATGAGTGTGAATACAGGTCACTAGGAGTAGTATAAATAGCAGACAGTGACTCCTCTAGGATATCATTAGAGGTATATAATGTATTCGGTGAAGCAAGGAAAGCTGTCGCGACCGACGATATCTGCGGGAGGGCCGGTTGGTTGACTTGGGCCATCCCATCGGCCCATCGGTGCCTGGGTGGGCAATTTATCGGGGGCTTTCTGCTGGGTGGGGGCCTAAGGCAGTTGCCTAGTTCGCCTTAATGGTAGGTCCGCCACTGCCTTTAGGGAAATAGTTTCCAACGCAGTATGCCCAAAGAATCAGAAATTCTAGGAAACATTTGATGCTTGTATGAATCGATGTGTAACATAATGAATTACTTTCTTTTTTTCAAGGGATTTTGGAAGGCAGTTGGTTTCTGAAATTTCAGGCAACCTTACTGTGCCAGAACCACCACTCGCTCCTATCATGCCTCTTTTCTTGCCATTTTGGCTGCTACCGATAAGTTCATGTGCAAAGATGGTGAGGTTGTGCCTACAGATGCTGTTTGTGCCATTGCGGTTATGCTACTTATTACCACTAATACATAGAGCTCACACTAGATACACAGTACTCACACTCCAGTGTTTCCATCCACACAATCCCACTTCCTCTGATTGAAGCATTGGGCGGAAAATTAAACGTTTTCTTTTTCTGTCTCACTGCCTGTCCTTTCCCATCCAGTGATTGGCCATTGGGTGAAAATGTGTGAGGGCACTGTGGACCTGTGAAAGCTATTTTGTGCCATTAGCTCTGAAGGCTGCTGGTCTGGTCTCTCCAGGCAGGAGCCCAGAGCTGATTAAACACCCTGAGGGACAGATAGAGACATAAGCTTGGTGTTGTGCTTGGGAGCTCTAAAGCATTGTGCTTAATGCGGCACAAAATGGCCGTTGTTTTTTTGGTGGGGTGGGTGCTGGTTGGTGCTAATTTAAAGTTTTCATGTGTGTGCCTGTAGGTTTGAGTGTGTGGTGGTCTGACAGTAAAAAAAACTATAATTAAAAGATCTCCTCCACTCTCTTGATTTCTCCCTACTTCTCTCTCTCTGTCTGTTTGTCCAACTAAGCTAATTTGTCTTAACTTAATTAGCCTAAAAAGTGAAATATTTGTCTTCTCTCTGGAGTTAATGGATCTGTGGCGTGGATATAGAGTGCGAGTGAATGACTGTTTACCCTCTCCTCATTGCTCTGTTTACATTAAGTGCATTTTCATCAGTGAGCCTGGAAGCGTAACGTATGGCAGGGGCTATATCTGGGCTGGTAGTCTTTAGCCAGCTCAAGCCTCTAGGTTTTAAGTAAAATCAAATAGTCTCTTAATTTCGCTCCGAACTACAGTAGCCTCCTTTCTTCCGTGTGCTCTCTTCTCATCTTGTTTACCCTGGGTCTCTTTTCCTGATTCTGAAAAGAATAATCTCTCTCTCACTCACTCACTCACTCACTCACTCACTCACTCACACACACACACACACACACACACACACACACCACACACACCACACACACCACACACACACACACACACACACACACACACACACACACACACACACACTCACACTCTCTCTCTCTCTCTCTAGGTGTAGTTAGCTTAGCAGTTATGAAACTGTGAAACAGGCTGTCAGTGACTCTGGGGATCTAGACAAAGGTCTGGTTCTTCTCTAGACCTCAAGTGGGTGAATATGGGAGGGACGTAAGACCAGGGAGTCTGAGAACCCTGCATGAGCCTGCATCGTTCACACACACTCTCACAAACACGCTTGGGAAAGGAGCGAAGAACTGAGGTCACTGCTCTTGATGAAAAGACAGCATCCACAGAGCATCCTCTGTTTCCCACCTCCAGCGCCGCCACTACCTCACCTTACACAAGCACCTCAAGGGCTCTGCTCAAACACCTTCTACAGGAAGTCTGTGCATTTACAGAGGGCAGGTACTGCTGCCAACAGAAAACACTTACAGATTCAGGTCAGGTCTTGGGCTCTGCTTTGAAACCATGCCTTTTTTTAATGGTGCTCTATAAGTTCATAATATCATTGTAATGTCTGTGCGTGTGCATGTATGTGTTTATTTGGACCTCTGTGTGTGTGTGTGTGTGTGTGTGTGTGTGTTTTTTTTTCTCTCTGTAACATTTTCCATCTGTTAATTGAGGCGATTATCTGGTTGGGTAACACAGTAGCAGTCAGAATCACATTACGTCACACTATCCCAAAGCTCCTTGTCGGCCCACCTAAAGATATCCTATCTCTCCCTCTGCCTGTCTGTCTGTCTGTCTGTCTGTCTGTCTTTCTCTTTGTGTCTGAATCATCCGGGCACGCATGTACACACATTTAGATACAAATACAGACACACAGCCTTTTTTCTCTCCCACCTTGTCCTGGACAAAGCCGCTGGACCATCACTGAGTTCTGCCGTAGGCCAAACCTGTAAGGGTTTTAAAAGCCAAGCGTGCGATGCCTCTTCCTGCTCATAGAAAGCACCAGGCAGGCTACTGGTAGTGTCCAGGCCATATTTTTCTGATTTTGGGAGTCAATTTATTTAATGGTTTTCGCATTAATGCCAGTATTAGGGACGAGTGATGTCAACAGTTTGCTTTGAATGGGAGTTACACTATTTACTGCTGTAGCTTTTTAAGGAGGAGGAATTTACAAGTATGTGTAGATGTGTTTAGGTGTGCGTGAATGTGTGTGTGTTTGTCCATGACGCTGAGTGCCTAACAGCTCATTTGAGGTTGTGTGTGTGTGTGTGTGTGTGTGTGTGTGTGTTTGTGTGTGTTTGTCTTTGTCCATGACGTTCAGTGCCTAACAGCTCATTTGAGTGTTTGTGTGTGTGTGTGTGTGTGTGTGTCAATATGCCCGGCTTTGACAACTGTTTTCTTCTTGCTCATGAATTTTACAGCAAGGCTGGCATCAAGCTTTCGTTAAGCAAAACCAGGCTGCCCCAGGCTTCTTTTCAATCCTGTCGGTTGTTTTCTCTCTCTCTCTATTTCTCTCTTTCTCTCTCTCTCTCTCTCTCCCTGTTGCTTTCTTTCCATATCTCTCCATTCCTCCTTTTGGCCCCCCTCACTGGCCTAGGAAAAAAACTAAAAGTGTTGGTTGGAAAGTAAAGCTGATCATTTTAATAAGACTTTCCCTATCTGAACTCAGCTGATTGATGTTTTGTAGGAGAAGGTAGTATTTGGTGAATAATGAATAATCGCCCAATAATCGTGTGCGTGTGTGTGTGTGTATACGTGTGTACGTGTGTAAGTCATGCTTATGTGTGTACTCAGGTGTGTGTGTTTGTGTGTATACATACATGCTTGAGGGTGTACTCAGGTGTGTGTGTGTGTGTGTGTGTGTGTGTGTGTGTGTGTGTGTGTGTGCGTACATGCTTGTGTGTGTGTACTCAGGTGGGTGGATGTGCTGCTGTAGGCTCTCCTGGCACACCCGTGCAGCTTGTGTGAGGCTGCTGGGGAGTTACATAACACCTGTTTATTTAGACCTCATTGTCTGAGAGTCCAGAGGCTGTTCAAGGATTTCTGTCATTGTATCTGAAAGAGGACCAGAAACTGTAAATGGAGTTTCTCTCATCTATCCTTGTCTTTGAATTGGCCCTCTTTCTTTCTTTCTTTCTTTCTTCCTCTCTTTCTCTCCAGCTCTGTCTGTTTCTGTCTCTGGCTTAGTCTTCTCTGTTACATCACCCTCACCTTTTTCTTCTGCCCTCAAAGAGGAGTGTGTGTGCGTGTGCGTGTGCGTGTGCGTGTGCGTGTGTGTGTGTGTGTGTGTGTGTGTGTGCGCAAATTATTACCTAACCCACCTCACAGAACCACTACAGCAATGCTTGTCACATTGCAGAGCCTTGACCAGGTTGACTTTGGATGGTGTTTATGGTATGCCATGTGTTGGTACAGTGAATTAGAGAACACTCTGTGTTGGCATGGTGGTTGTGTGTTTTTGTGTTTTTGTGTGTGTGGTATGTGGTTTGTGGTGTTTGTGTACAGAAGACATGCCACATTAGGGCACCACCATGCAGGATGTCTCCGTCTCAGCAACTGAGCATAACCCACCCAAAGCTCAGGCAGCATGCAGCCAACACAGGAACTGGCCTCAAAGACCACAGGACTTGCATGGAGACACCAGCTCTCTTATGCTGTACAACATCATGCCACCAATACAACATATTAGGAATGAGACAAATGAGTGCCTCTGGGACAGACTGTTAGGCAGTGCTCATCGTGGCAACCATGAAACAAAATAAGGTGGAATGAGGTTGTTGACCTTCCTGTCCTGTGCTGTGGCTGACTAGGACAACCTGTGCAGGCTGGACTTGCCCTCCTCCACACATTTACGTCTGGAGGATTCCATTGGTCCTTTGATCTCTTCTTTTGTTTGCCCTCAGGCCACTTTGCAAGGGAGTTTCCTTCATTCCTTGTTGTTTGAACAGACATCTCTGTTCCTGGCCTGACTTTAAACCTATAACTCAGACTATATACTATGACCTGCATGTGAACTTGTTAGCCATACCCTAAGCTAGGATCTACACTATATAGCTTCGACACTAAACTATGACCTGAGGTTAAACCTATATCTCAGACTCTAAGCTGCAACTTGCCTTGAAACCTTTAAGTTTAAGTTTTAAGCTTTTGTGTGCACTAGGGCTATTTATGTGAGGGGAAATAATGGGTGAGTTTCAGTGTGTCAACCCCCCAACAAGTTAAACAGGGTTACAATTCTCCTAAAACTTCATTAAAATGTGAGAAAAGTGTGTGAGTTGTGGGATGGTGTGAGTATTGTTTTATCTACTGTAGTGCGTATTGGTCATGCATCTATGCGTTCTCACCTCAGGAAGATATAATATGATGGCCACACCCCTCATGGGTGCCTGGTGCCCCACCCACTTCTTCTGATCCCCTACCTGGTTGCCCAGGCGACTGCTGACTGACACCCATGATGACATTTCTGAAGGTGTTCCTTCCATGGAATTAGAATTAAAATAGGTCTCTAATTCTATGGTTTCCTCTTTCTGTGTCTCACAGGGCATGAAGCCTGACAGCTTCTTCAAAGTCAAAGTGCCAGAGCTGAAGGAGATTATCGAGGGCTGCATCCGCATGAACAAAGACGAAAGGTAACCCAGTAACTCTAAACACCTGCAGCGTACACACTCAGCCATATCCTGGTGTAGGATGGTGTAAGGAAAGCATGCTTGAATGGGTGTATAGACGCATAGACACAAACACACACAAACACATACACACACACACACATCCACCACTGCTGTAGTTATCCCATAGAGTATACATACCACACACACACTCACACACACACAGAGAGACTCACACACACTCATAGACACACACACATACCCACATACACCACGCACACAGGTACACAGGTAAACTCTCATAGGCCAGTTCCAAAGTTCAAGCACCCGTCTGGTGAGTTTTTCCACCTTCCATATGTGCACAAGTGCTGTATTATTTGCCTGGTTGTATGATTGCCCAGGAAATGATGGTGTGGCTGCTCTGCACTGAGGTACTTAACCAGCTGTCACAAGAGAACCAGCGTCCACCAGCCGGTTCCACCTCGGTTCTCTCACAGCAGGCTCGATTTAATGACACCCCGGCCTAAAAATAACCCCCAAAAATGGTGATGGGCAAACAATCCCTCGGTGTTGCCATGTTGCCGGGTCACGGGGATATCAGCTGCATCTCCACTCCACTACCCCTCACGGTTTACCTCGTTCCCTCCCCCGGGCGCCCAGCCAATTAAACGGTTAGGGGGGATTGGGGTGCCACTCGATGCACCCATTCCCTGCCTGCGGGAAATAGGTCAGCTTAAGACCCCCCAGCGCTGTGACATGAAGCTGCAACCCTCTAAATGTGACCTACTCCTATCACTCCTCAGAAGTGCATGGTGTTCTCTTTAGGCGTGTGAAGCCTCCTCTTACATGTTTTTCGAGAGGCCAGGTCTTTTTGTCCTTGTTTTGTCCAAATCTCATCTTATGTACAGTCATTAGTTGGCTGCCCTAATTTTTTACTTAAGTTAACTACCCTGACCTAAAATTCAGCCCAAGTGGTCAGGAAATCCAAAATCTCAAGCATCCTATGCACAGATTAAGCCACACTCCCTGATTTCTACTTGACATGCCATTTATGTCCTCATGAGAAAAACATGCCCTTAGTGCTGCGGTTGTGGGAGGCTTGCCAATGTACTAACATTTGCTTTTTTGCAGTTATTACCATCAGTTGATGGCGTAAATACAATGGATGAGTGGAGGAGGGAGTCTTTTTTCGAACCCTTGTTTTTCTGTCTGGCTAAAATAACATATACTATACACTTCTCATAATGTACTTCTCATCTGTACTCGCACACAAGTGTGTCTATCATTCAGTCTTATCATTCTGCACCTTCTGTCTTTCTGTGTCTCTCTACCCCCTTAGCTATCTTGCATATACCATCCACCAACATGGTGGTATGGTATGGCTATCGCTAAATTAACCACCATCCTGCTTGTCTACCACACTCATGACTCTCCGTTTTAAGACAAGTAGGCATGTAAGTTTGAATCCCTGTCATGTTGTAGCTTCACAAACCTCACCTTTCTCCTGCACCGACCCCCCCCCCCCCCCCCCCCCCCACACGTCTCTCTCTCCCCCTGGCCTCACCTGCACAGGTACACCATCCAGGACCTGCTTGAGCACACATTCTTCCAGGAGAACAACGGCGTGCATGTGGAGCTGGCCGAGGAGGACGACAATCTCAAGTCGGGCCTCAAGCTGTGGCTGCGCATGGACGACACCAAGAAGCTCCACGGGAAGTACAAGGACAACAACGCCATCGAGTTCCTGTTCGAGCTCTACAAGGACGTGCCCGAGGAGGTCGCCCAAGAGATGGTGAGTTGTCTGTCAGAGCCAGACTTAAAATTAGATAGACTTTTTGAGTACAAGGTTCTTTTAGGGTTCCGAATCTTAGTTTCAAAGGAGAAGGGAAAATGTCAATATACTATCTTAAAGGTCTTAGATAGGGTCTCCTAATACCCCCAAAGTACAAAGTAGAGCCCTCAAGGGTTCCCCTGTCAGTGCAATTCCAAGAACCTTTAGGTTAGATAAAAAAAAAATACCATAAACATACCTTAATATGGTCCTCAGAGTGAAGACTGTATAGAACCTTCTTTCTGTAGACCAGTTAAAAATGATCGATGGAGATTTAATTTTGAGCACTTTGGATTTTTAATCTTTTAAAAGGCACTGATAGGTCCATTCAGGGGCATCAGTGATTATAGATCTGTGCACCTGAATATCAGCTCTAAGTTCACTTAACATAACAGTCTCTCATTTATTTCAGTGAGTAACAGAGTTGGCCAATCAATATTGGAGTCCAGTAACCGCAAAGGGACTTTATTTTAGAATGTCTTGAGGAAATGGATGTCTCCACGCGTTGAGTCATTTTTTAATAGGATATTGATTTTCAGAGTGCATTTATGTCATTGTCTAGCTCCTAGTGAGAAACTCATAAGGAGGAATTTAATTAAGTAAGGAAATAAAAGGCCGAATGTGAAAGTAATTAGCCCTCTGTTCATCAGACCTTCTCCTGGTAAATTATGTATGGGCCTGGCTGTTATACATTTGAGTGCTCTTTCATTGTCTTTCATTATACATTGTTTCTCACAATAGTATATTAATAATTACCTTTTAACTAATCCGGTTAATGCTTCTCAGAATTAACTGGATTTCCAAAGAACCGTTTACTTAAGTATGTGCTCTTTGATGGCTTTCCAAAGTCAGACATGGTTAAACTTAACAGAACAGTGTTTGTTCAAGATATCCTTTTACAACATGTGGTGATGGCCTAGTTTTTCTCTAACTTAGTGATGCACTGTTGGGTAGACTGGGCATGTTTATCTACAGGGTGGTGGTGTTTATGTGGGAGCTCTTTACTGCTGCACTTAAGACTGGACTCTTGGTGGGGGTCAAAGGTCACCAGATAGAGCCCCTACCCCAAAAGGCATTCCTCTGCTTTACCACTGCTTTACAGCCATGCCCTTGACATAATGACATCAAGTTTCCATGGCAACTATGCCCTGCTGGGTTGCTTTGCCCCCTCGTTGTTTTGATTGTTTGGATGTTTTTTTTAGGTGTTTAACAATATTTGCATTATAATTGTTAGTCTGTGTTGTGGGGAGTGTGGTGTTTTTTTGCTTTGACAGTTTCCTTAGTTCTTTACTGGTATTTCTACATTCTGTGTTAAACCTTTCCCATATCTTTGTTTTTTTTGGCTGTCTTTCTGTTGTTTTTTATGTGAGGCCAGCCTTTTTTGCTGCCATGTGGAAAATCATGTTCAGCTCATACACAGCCATGATGATACATTGTTAGGGAATGGTTTATTAGTGAAGTTATTTATTTGATTAACTAATTAAGTAAGGGATAACGGCCGACGAGCTGTACAGTTTTACAAAGGTAATGGACGCTGCGGGGCAAAGAACTCCACGACGCAAAGCGGAGTGGAGTTGCTCCGCAAAGTCCATTACCTTTGTAGAACTGTACAGCTCAGAGGCCGTTATCCCGCTTATCTCCCGTTCACAACATCCAAAAATGTTTTTATTATTATTATTATTATTATTTAGAATTTCCTTTATCTTTAGGAAACTTAATATGCATAATACCCTGATGAATTCTTGATTTGAAGCCTAGTGCTCCCGTTAGAGAAAGTAGTGCGTGGAACTGGTCTTATCATATGACCTTTAGTTTCCGCGGGCATTGCTGCAAAGTGACACTCATGAGCTCACCTCTGTAAACGGACACACGGACACAGGTGTTGTTCATAAGGTTTTACTATTTAAAGTTGAACTCCACGTTTCCGTTGATGGTGAAGTTGGACAGAGCAACAGGGAGGTCAAGTTTGGTGATTTTGGTCGAAGGCTCACAATCGAGCCGGTGAGTTAGCCGTGTGAGCTACTATCTGTTTCAATGGCTATTTGGTCTAAGCGTTAGCAGCCGCCTACAAATAATATTCAAGACTTTCAGTTAAGACTAACAATGCTCTGCAACATTCGTGTAGCACATAAACAACTAACCGAGTCAATTTAGACATATAAAAAGTCGTGTAGATAGCTTAATTCACATAAAACATTTCCCACTAACTTCTCCCAACACGCCGCCATCCTTGTTCGAATGATCCTAGCTGTCAAAAAATAAACGTTACGTTGGTTGTCAATGGTAACCATTCAAGAGCATTGATATGGGACGGCGATTTTACTTTTCTACTGGGACTACGTCCAAGGTGTCCGGTTATACGAACTTAATGTACACCCCATTAGCCAATCAGAAAACAGTATTTCGTTCCAGAGGGAGATAAGTTGAGTTTAGGGCCTGTGTTTCTTAGTTTTCTGGCGCCCAACTGTGGGTCAGATTGAGCTTTCACAGATAACTGGGCTTCATATGTGTGTTACTGGGTTGGTCATATGACACATTTCATCGGTTGTGATCTGAGACAGTGAATGCACAGAAGTAGAAGGGGTTCATGTCTGTAATTGCATAATCCACTATACTTTTACCTAGAGCGGAAGAATACCCCCTCTTGAGCCCTCTCTGATTCTACCATTAAATATATACTGACCTAAAGGCTCGGCAGATGTGAACTAACTCCTTACCACTGTTATTGACCACACAGTCCAGGTAGTTCTGTCTTATGGTGGTTGGTGAGATGTGAAAAAGTGACATGTCAAACACGTGGCCCTGTCTGTGCATTACAGGTACAGTGTGTAGTTTTTAGATGCATCTAGTCGTGAGGTTGCTGAATTGCAACCAGCTGAATACAACTCAAAAAGCCTCGAGCCAGTGTTTTGGTTTGCCCATTCTGGACTACTAGAGAAACATGGTCGCACACCATGGTGGACTCGTGGAAAGACCCGTACACTCTAAGCTAACGGAACACAGCGATTCATAGTTACAGGCGTCATCATATAATAATGAAAATATAATTATCAAAACGATATTCCATTTCTACTAATAGATGCCACTTCAATCTACACACTGTACCTGGTGGACACTGAGTTTTTTTTCTTGAAACTAAGTTTCAGTAAGAGACACTGTATCACTGTTTTTAACACTGTTCTGAGATGCAGCGTTTGAATAGTAGAGACCCTGAATGTACCTAGAGCTGATGCAAAACAATCACATCAATACAATTACAATGAGAAACATGTCAGTGACAACAGTTTTGATCAAATTTTGTTAAGAGGTATAATTTTATGTTGTCTGAACTGTGTATGTCTTTTTATGTGTGTTCAACTCATTGTTTGAGAAGACCTGTGCATAGCTTGTGAAGCGAGAGTTTGATTTCTCCCAGCTCCAGCTCAGAGGGAGGAGCCTCAGCTGCAGCATAACTCTGATGCCTCTCTGTCTGCTGGATGACTTTGGCACAGGAGGGTCTCTTCTTGAAGTCCCCCTCTCTCCCAGTCGTTCACTATTTTCTTTTTTCTTTTTTGCTGGTTTTGTTCTCCCCCCGTTACTTTCTCTTTTGGTTTTCTGTACATGTCTGGTTCCTCCGGACTCTCACTCACTCACTGTCTCTCTCACTTCCTGTGGTTTTTCATTCATGTTTGACTTTCTTTGTTTCTGTCTCCCCCAGTCATTCTCTCATTTCAATTTTCTTTCTGTACACCTTTTCCTCCCCCTCCCCCCTCCCCTCTGCAGGTGGTTCTGGGATTCGTCTGCGAGGCCGACTACAAGCTAGTTGCCAAGGCGATCCGCGACCGCGTGACTGCCATCAAGAGGCAACGGGAGAAGAAGCGGCGGCTGGCAGAGGTGGCGCAGCGCCACCGGCAGGAGGGGGTCATCGAGGAGGAGCCGGAGCCGCCACCCGAGGCCGAGCCCCTTGCCACCTCCACCGCCCCTGCCACTGTCATCCTCCCCATTGCCCCCGCCCCCAGAAGCCCCCTGTCCACCTCCTCCTCCTCCTCCCAGCAATCATCCGACACCCCCTCCCCCTCCACCACCACTTCCGCCCCTGTGCCCCCCCACACGCCCCCCACCCTCACCATCTCTGGCCCCCTGCCCTCCCCCACCCCCTCCCATGCCAATGGCTCCATCGACTCGGGCATCAACGCCAGCTTCACCACCGAGCCTGACGAGCAGGAGGCCGACCAGCAGCCGCACTACATCATCCGCCACGCCAGTTACTCGTCTGCTACCTGTGAGTGAGAGAGTGCGCACACTCACATGCACATACACACACACTCACACTCACACTCACACTCACACTCACACTCACACTCACACTCACACTCACACTCACACTCACACTCACACTCACACTCACACTCACACTCACACTCACACTCACATAACACAAACACACACACATACACACTCCCACATGACTCCCCCCTTTGGCCCACTAGTGCACAACAACTGTCTGTGCTTCCTCTGGGATATTCAAATCAGCTGTCTATCTATTGCTGCCAATTATTTATAGAAGACGGTTGGTTTACCCACCTGGGTAGATTCCAGGTATGGGGTTGACCAGTGCAGATTCACATGGTTACCTGAGAAAAAGCCCTGCTCCAGAACAGCCTGTACGGTGTGTAAACACCATTGATTTCACTTAAGACTCCTTTAATTACATACCCAGTCCAGCAGGGCAGCATCTCCTGAACAACAACCATAAGCAGGAACATAACAAGGCCCTTGAGTGTGCCCAAACAGATCCAGAGAGGCGGCTTAGGATGTTTACACATCGGTCATACCACAGGATGGCCACGTTCCATCTCATGTTTATTATTACTAATATGGCTGTCGTCATAATTTAGTGAGACAGAAGCACAGGGGCCCCAGCAGTACACAGTAAACAGCAGTGTTAATGGATCCAGCTATAATTTAATGATTTTTGAGTTTATTGTCTTGTTGTTTCAAGAGCCATTAGTTGTTGTTTCAAGAGCCACATACTGAAAGCGCATATTGTGGTGTGGTGTTGTTTAGTGTCCTCGGTGGGGCTGAAATTCACTTAGAGGAATGGAAATGTCACTGCGGTGGTGATGCTGCCCATGGTTGTTTATTTCTGTGGCTGTCAGCTCTGTCACAGGGGTTGGATGCAAGCCCAGTCCAAGCCCTGCATTTACCCAGGCAAGCAGTCCAGGGGCAGCACTGCCCTGTATAGAGACGCAGTGTTAGTGGGATAAAGCAGTTGTTCTGCACTTTAAAGTGCCTGTTTGTGTATTTGGGCTATTGTTTGGGCTAAAACCTATTGCATGCTAAAAGGGTATTCTTCTCTGAATCTTCCTCCTGTTGTTTCGCTTTATCTAACTTTACCCTTCTCTCTCACTCGGTCCATCTTAATGTTTGTTTATCTATCTATCTGCCCGTCTCTAATCATTGTCTCTGTCTGTTGTCATGGCAGCTGACTGCGAGACGGACGGCTACCTCAGCTCCTCCGGGCTACAGGAACCTTCCGAGGGTCCACCCCCAGAGGCAACTCCCACGCCAGTCACCCCAGCAATCACCGTGGAGACACCTTGCACCGAGAGTCGACGCCCCGAAGACGAGCCGGAGGGACCAGTCCCAGCCCTTCGCTTCCCCTCGGTGGGTAGGCTGTGTTCAGGGGGTGAGGTGAGGTATCCCCACCTCCAGCTTCACGCTCAGCATTTCAAAACTTTCTAGAACAAAGATGGCCGAGATGACCTCTGGGCTACAGAAGTTTCTAAACAGAATGCTGTGTTAGTGAAGAAGGGTTATTCGGTGGCATCCTGAAATCAATTTGAATCCTCTATTTGACATAACAATGCAGTTCAGGCTTTAAGTCACACTCTTTCAGTCCATTAAGGTGGCAGAGTAGCCAAGCAGGTGCCCACACAACATTGCCCTTGATTTCTCTTCATTTAATCAGGTTTCACTACTCAAACACACCAGTCCTAACCTGGCTTGATGTAGCATCTCATGAGAAGACTCTGTTTGGTTAGTCAGCTAGTTCATGGTGGTGTTGCTAAGGACCATTGTTTTCTGCTGTTCCATAACATTCTTCTGTGCTTCTGGATCAACCAGAATGTACAGTTCATTACCACATTCCTCTATACTACACATTGTCTCTGACGTTACCAAAAACCTGAGCTAAGCCTTCTTGACATTATATTGACAGACAGCTTGATCTTTGTAATTTGTTATTTAAGCATCGTTGCTATTGGGATTAGATAATTAGCTTGAGTGTTTACCAAACACAAAGGTAAGTGTGGTGTCTGTGAGCAACACACTGTCTGTGACTCACGTTAGCAGAAGTCCAAAATCCAATGGCTTTAAACCTCTAACACAGCCCTTCTGTTCGAATTTACACAGCCTTTCTAGGCGACAGGCAAAATACTGTCATTGATCACTTATTCAGTGTTATGTGCCCAGTGTCTTTCAGTCTTGATTCATGTGGAGGGGATATGGGGCTGGCAGGCTCCAGCCTTCTCAGTATTTTGTGCCTTGGCATCAGAGTTAAGTGTTAACACATTTTCTATTAAATCCCCGGATTTTTCATCATATTTTCCAATGGGTTTGTTTTTACTCTACTCCATTTGAAATTCTGTTTGGCTCACGGCTGTGCTCCGATCTCTTCAATGCTCAGAGAATGGTCTGAGCTTCTGTAGAACACACTGCTCGTATTGTTAAGCCTCTCAGTGCTACCTCTTACAGGAGACGTATCCAAACCATTGTTCTCCTGTTATCCATAGGAGAAGAATGGTTTGGATACATCCAACATAAAGGCCTGGTCCCAAATTACTCACTATCCCACCAGAGAAGTGTGCTGAATTTATTTTGGCTTGATATGTGAGATATGTGAAACTCAAAACTGGACTGAAAAGGGTGTTTGGGAGACCGCTCTGGATTACAGTTGGTCCCTCAGGCTTTAACCAGGGAATCTTGGGGTTCAGGGCTTGGGCTCTGTAAAATGACAGGGTTGATGGCGCTATAGAAATAAATAATACTGATTTGAATTGAATCTGACATTTGCCCCTCCCACCCTCTTGTTTCCCACAGAGCATTGCTGTTTTGCAAGCCGAGAGGCCCCAGTCAGGGATCGGCAGCGGCTTCAACTCACCTGCCGACAGGTAACCTGCCTTCTCTTACTGTGTTAAATGTTAAAAAGAAACAGTGTGTGTGTGTGTGTGTGTGTGTGTGCGCCTATGTGTGTAGGTGTGGGTGCATTTGTGTCTGTGCGTGTGGTACTGTATGTTTTCACATCTGTGTGTTAGTTTATGTTTGGTACGTACATGTGAGTGAGCAAGGATTTGTCCTATAGCAATGTCACAACTCACACTTCGACAGGAGAAGAAGTTTGACATTAACAGTTTGTCCCAGGGCAAAGATGCCCGGTCACGTGCATCTATTGAAGAATACTTTCTGCAAATGTTAGACACACTCTCTCTCTCTCTCTCTCTTTCATACCTTTGCACACACACACATACACGGAATGCAAGCACACAATTTCCTGTGTGCTCTTAGGCTTCAAAGCAGGTGCCGCAGCTCTTCCTTGACACTAATGGAGCAGTAAATATCCATCAGGATGGCCCTAATGGAGTCGTGCCTTTAATGGACTCCCACAGAATATCATGTCCAGCCTTGAGTCAGAATGCAGCTGACTGACTGCAGTCCTTTCAGTTGGCCATGCCTTAGAGTATAGCTTTCAGACCAGAGGTGCCACATTAATATGATATTTAGATGCGTTTTTGGAGGCATTGTATGGAGAAGGAGTCTTTCAACACTGTCGTGTGGTTTTTATTTCTTCCACTGGTACAGCTTGACATTAATGACAAGGACCTGTAGGGCAAGATGGCTGTCAGCTCTCAGTGAATAGAGGGCACTCATTCAACACTTCACCGGAACAATAAACACATGAAACAAAGATAGCCCTAGACCTTACGCTGTTAAAAGCACAGATTTATTTTTGTGTGAGTCACACAAGCTATCTAAGAAATGTTTTGAACATTTTGATTGGCCTCATATCTCTGTACGCATACAGGGACAAACTTAAAATATGTACTTAACCTTTGTCTTTATCATAAGTCTTTTTTCTTTACATTAATTGTTGACCTGTGGCTCCTAGCAATAGCTCAGAGATTTAGTGTCCGTCATTCTCCCATCCTCAACATTGGCTTGAAGTTTTGAAGCTATTTGGGCTTAGGCTCAATACATCATGTGACCTCCCTTCTCTCTCATCAGCTATGCCTCTGATGTCACCTCTGGTGTGAGTGATGGCTACGAGGGCCTATCAGAGAAGAGCACGGAGGGTGTCCACAAACGCACAGGTGGCAAGCTCTGCAGGAGACGGACCCGTTCTCGCCTGCGCATTACCGGGGTAGGCACCCTAATCAGTCAATCAAATAAATGATTTCATATGATCACCTAAGAACTGAATTCTTAATCAAATAAAAGTCTGTAGTCTGAAGTGACAGTTGACAAAGTGAAGAGAAATGTGTCGTTAGAGAAGAGGTTTGTTACAAATATGTTGTGTACATGACACTACACATACGTATAAATATATCCAGCTGAAAGATCTTGGGGGCAACTGCTTAAGTATTGAGAGAGAGAGAACTTCACAACTTTACCTTCAAATAGAAAAGATAGACAGAACCTTATTGTTCAATCGTGCTGTCAGAACACTGATCCTTGTCTGATCATGATCTAGTGATAGGTATCTAAAACAAATTAGTCTGTGTCATGTGTCTGCTGACCTACTCCTTTAGTGTAAGATAATGCTTAATACAACAAATGATTTGAAAGAAGAGTGGTGGGTGTGTATTCTCTGTCACTCTGATATTGGGGGCTTTGAGTGTTTTCATAATGTGTGTGTTGTGTGTGTTTTTATGGGTGTGCATTTGTGTGTGTGTATATTATGTGTGTTGTTGCTGATGTATGTGTTGTGCGTGTCTTCTCTAGCTGTCTATTAAATTGGACCATATGTGTTTTATAGGTGTGCATTTTTAATATTTATTTTACTGTAGTCGTGTTTCAGAAGCTTAACTTGTGTGTTATGCCTTTCTGATGTATGTGCGTTGTGTGTGTTTGTTTGCTTTCGCTGTCTGATAAAGTGGACCTCGTAGTGGAGTGTGTTAATGTTGGTTGCTGATGTATGTGTGTTGAGTGTCTTTTCTGTAGCTGTGTTAGTAAGCTGAACGTGTGTGTATGTGTGTGTCATTCCTGTAGCTGTCTGATAAAGTGGACCGTGTAGTGGAGTGCCAGCTGCAAACACATAACAGCAAGATGGTGACCTTCAAGTTTGACCTGGATGGAGACAACCCTGAGGACATCGCTGCTGTGATGGTGAGACACACACACACGCAGACACACACGTGCAGGCAAACGCATGCATACACACACACAGACACACACACACGCACGCACACACACAAGATGTCTAAACTGAAAGAGACCCAGCTGTTAGTGTGGTTGGAGTCAAATTCATCAAAAATAGCAGAATGTGAGGTGAGGTGTTTCAGTGCCTGGTGTGCGATATGGGAGTGTGTGTGTGTGTGTGTGTGTGTGTGTAAACCAGTGAGCATTGCTTGCAGTTTTTGCATTTGCACAATATCTTTACTTTCCCAGCTTCACAGGACCTCAGCCGTATTAGCCCATGCACAGAACACACACACACACACACACACACACACACTCACACTAACACACTCACACACACTTTGTAACTCCATAATGTTGATGACAGATTTCAGACAATCCTCAGATAAAAACTAAGAGCAGATAAAAGCTAGTCCTCTGTGACATTTCACAAACAGACACACACACACACACACACACACACACACGCACACACGCAAACACACACACACTAGACCCACTTATATGTCGTATAAGTAAGAGATAGTGTCTACCAACTTAGGCGTTGTAAAACACTGTGGATGATCTAGGTCAAGTTTTATATAGCCAGGTTTCTTAAGATATTTTTACACAGACACACAGGGTATTACCCAATGTCTTTACAATAGCACAGGTTGAAGTTGACCATATACTGCTGAACTTTAAAGCTGAGCTGTGCACCATAAAGTAACAGCAGACTTTGGAGTGGATCCAGACTCAGTCATCTCCTACCTCCTATCTGGGGCAGCTTTCTGCAGCACCACCCAATCAGCCTCGTAGACACAGCAATTGAGAGGCCCACGAAAACAGATCCATCATCATCAGCCCTCAGGCTCTGTGGGAATATACTTGAACCTGCCCCAGCTGCAGGGGCCTAGATAACCGCAGCCTCTGGCACCGTTCTGGCCCCGGTCTGGCACCGATCTGCACCGGATCCATTCTAAAGTCGCTCAGTCTCTGGAAGAGTACTCCATGCAAAGATTTCATTTGATGACAGTATAATGTGAACTAAAATTAAATCTGAGGCTTGCGATTAGTGAAGATTACTTTATTTTAAGTAAGCAGTAGTTTTAACTAATGTGGGCTATATTGTTCTATTAGAAAATTATCTAACTGACGAGCAATACATATCTTAACAAAATGTTAGCACCATGACCAAAAATGACACTCACTGTCTAACATATATGAAGAAGACCTATTTCTTTCAGTCTTTGTCAATTTGCAATGCAGAAAAATTCAAGCTTTGTGATTGCGATATGTATTTATTCAGTTCATGTGATTCATCATGCCATTTTGCATTGAGGTATGCATATAGTTTTAAATCTGATTAACTGACATTACTTCTACACACAAATGGTCAGAGTCATACACATAAACACACCTAGGCAGATGTATCATGAGCAAGACTTTTTTTGGTGTGAAATGGTTAAGGCTCCTTCCAGATAGTAGCTGAGACTAGAGCAAATCAGGCCCTAATCAGGTCCTCGGTGAGGTCCTCTCCAGTGTGGAGCTGACTTCCATGGAGGTGGAAAATGCTGAATCCCTCTTTTCCACTAACAGGCAATGCTGTGTATCCTGTGCTCTGCAATGGGCACCGGGAGAGGAGAGGGGGAATACTAGCTCAAGGCTATTTGATGACTCACTTTCCATTTGTTTTCTCTGTCTCTCTCTCTCTCTCTCTCTCTCTCTCTCTCTCTCTCTGTTACAGGTCATCAGAGAGTTCATTCTGCCATCTGAGCAAGAGGGTTTCATCTACCGTATGCGTGACATTATCAACAGGGCGGAGGCTCTGATGAGGAGAGAGCCAATTGGGTTCCTGCAGGGCGAGGGCTCTCGGCTCCCCTACCTGAGCGGGGCGGGAACTCTGTCTGGGTCACAGGTGAGAGACAGTGACAGTGAGATTTAGCCAATTGGTGTCGAGGATTGTTTAAAGTTGAGAGTGGGTGCTAGATCCTACTGACCTACTGTCATTTAAAACCATGTGTTAACAACTCTAATAGAACATCTGGTAGTGTTTCCCTTCTAAGTCATCTCAATCATCTGTCTACTAATCCCATCAGCAGAACATAGAACATCATGACATCATGGATTGAATTAATAATGCAGAGGATATTAACAGTTCATTTCATTCCATAAACTCTTCTTACGCAACATTGATGCAACATTTGAGCAAAGTCTACAGAGCAAACACACTCTGACAGCACAGGATTCATGCACACTCACTACAACATTCAAACAGACAATGGAGATTCCGAACAGAGCACAGTGTTTTTTCTTTAAGTGTTAACAGTGAAAATCAACCAGACGAGGCGTGAAATACTGTTGTCTGTGCTGTCAAAAACACTCTTTCTCTCACACACACACACACACCCTACATGACTGCTCACTTATCAGAATGATAATACTCCAACACACTCACCCTAATAATATCTGTGTCTTGATCATCATCTTAATGATTTCAATGCAGTTTTTCAATCCTGGAGGAATGGAAGTCTGTCCAATCCCTATACCAGTGCACCTAACATAATTACTGAAGCTATCTAATATATCTCAAATAGCAGCCTTAAGCCTTTAGCCTGCAGCAGTACTCCCCCAAAGTTTCCTCTATTCTCAGATCAGTTTGTTTTGTAGCCGGCTCCGTGGTTACCTTGTTATCTTTATCTGCCCCATATCTGCCCCACGCTCTTTCATCCCGGCGCTGCCGAGGTCGTAGCTCTGTGGCCAGATTAGCAGGCGTCCCTGAGCCTGCCGTTGGCACACAGTGAGCAGCGGTCATTAGATGAGATTAAACGCTTACCTATTGTCTGAGATTAGTATCTCATCTACTGACAAGAATAGATGAAAGGAGGGGTCAGATGACAGACAGACAGACAGACAGACACTCACACACACATATACTAACACACTCACACACACACACACATACTCACACACAAACATACTAACATAATCACACACACTCACAATAACACACAATAAAATTCTGCTGTGTGTGTGTGTGTGTGTGTGTGTGTGTGTGTGTGTGTGTGTGTGTGTGTGTGTGTGTGTGTGTGTGTGTGTGTGTGTGTGTGTGTGTGTGTGTGTGGTGTGGTGTGGTGTGTGTGTGTGTGTGTGTGTGTGTGTGTGTGTGAGTGTGTGAGTGTGTAAAGAAGTGACAGAGCTAGTCATTAGGATCCCTTGGTCATAAAATACTGCTGTTTCTCATTGAGTTAAGTTCTCTGTGCCAGATTAGCCCAATTTTTTCTTGTTTCTCTTTCTTACACACACACACAAACACACTTCACTTCATTCCCTCATCCACTCTTCTTTCTCCTGCAGCCAAACCTGCACACACAGGGGCTGGCGCGGACACACTCTTCCTCCTCTCTGCCAGGTAAACCTTAGTGGTGACTTCATCCTCAGACCCCTTACCTGTACCTCACCCATGGCTCTCAATATGTACAAGCAACATATGGCAGTACACTGGCAGGGTGTATGAGTAGTTACTTCTCTAATTATCTCTGTGTGTGTGTGTGTGTGTGTGTACGTGTGTGTACGTGTGTGTACGTGTGTACCTGTGTGTTTGTATTCTTCTCTTCCAGACTACGCCGCTGGCAGTGTTGGCCAGGCAGCCCGAGGCTCCTCTCCCGCCCTGGCTGGAGACTTCCTCTTGGAGCCGGACGGAGCTCCTCTCACTCGACCTCTCCGCTCTCAGTCCTTCCACACCACCTCAGGTAGACTAGCACTTCTGTGACCTTTAACCTCAGTCACCCCAAAAGCCCAACACCACCTCAAGTACACTGTCACATCCACTACCTCTCACCCCTATTAACTCCCAAAGCCCATCACACACCTCAGGTAGCCGTTCTTTGCTAGTATACAGTCATCTTAAGCGCTCACCCACAGGAACAACCACTAGAAAGTTTCGTTCCATCACCTTTTCAAAATAGCTTTGCTGGAAACATGCAGTGTAATGGCCCATTTCAGTGGACACCAATTCATAAGCTCTGTTCCCCATCAACATTGTAAAGCGAAGACGCAGAATTTGGGTCGTGTTGTACTCTTCACTCTGTTTGCTCTTAGTGGTTCTGACTGAGGGCAATAGGTGGCAATACAGAATACATATAACAACCTTTTCAGATAAAGGAGGTTTGTGTGTGTGTGTGTGTGTGTGTGTGTGTGTGTGTGTGTGTGTGTGTGTGTGTGTGTGTGTGTGTGTGTGTGTGTGTGTGTGTGTGTGTGTGTGTGTGTGTTTGTTTGGCTGGATTTTTTTTTTTAAGTGAACGTAGACAAGCAGTGTTAGTGGAGATGTAGGATGCAGGTGGAAGAAGTAAAGTATGATGTGTAATCCCCCGGATGGCTACAACACTAGAGTTAAAGGTGGTTATATGTGTGTGGTGGTCTACAGACTTGCCATTTCTGGTATGTGTGTGTGTGTGTGTGTGTGTGTGTGTGTGTGTAGGCAAGTTTAGGGGTGATCTATGAGTGTCTGAGTTTGTGTAACTGTGGGAATGATTATGTGTGTGTTTAAATTGCATGAATGTGTGTGTGTTTGTGCATTAGAATGTGTGTGCCTTTAGGTCATCTCAGGCCTGTGTTTGTGTGAGTGAGTGTGTGTGTGTGTGTATATTCACTGCCTTAAGGTTCCCCTGCTCTCCAGGGAGGTATTATGTAATCACCCACACACTCCTCAATATGGTGTGTCTTCAGTTACCACTCACACTCTCTATCTCTCTTTCTTCAGTTATCACTCACTCTCTCTATCTCCCCTTCTTCAGTTATCACTCACTCTATCTATCTCTCCTTCTTCATCCTTTCTCTCTCTCTCTTTCTAACCTCCCTTTCTTTCCCTTCTAACTCTTCAACCCACGTTCTCACCCGCTCACACTGTCTGTTATTGTAACAGCCTCGGCTCAATGTATCTTCAACCATTTTTTTTCTTCTGTATGTTACATCACCTCAGGGGTTAGCTGTGAAGGCAGAGGCCATGCTTTTCAGAGTGGTGTTTTCTCTCTGCCTCTTTATTCCCGCTTTGTGTGTTTGGTGACACACCGGCCCCTTGGCAAACTCTGGGCGCCTTGGCAACGTTCTAGTGACATCAGCAGCAGTAGGTTGTTATTGGTGACATCACTGTCGGCTCCCGGGGTCTTTTTATCACCTTGCGAGGCAGGTACCAGAAGGGCTGTATGGTCGTCGTGGGAACTGAAGATTGACTAATGTTGTCACAGAGATGGTAGCGATCGATGTGCTTCCAGACAGGTCATTAAGGCTGGCCCAGACGGGGACATCACCGCAGCCAAGCCCTTGCAACACACAGCAGATGGCAGGAAGAGGGTCAGGCTGACACGAGCAGCAGAGACACGTGCTGGCTTTAAGATATTCATGTGTGAACCTAGTTTTTCACCATTGGAACTGACTCTTGAGAATAATAGGAATGTTGTGCTGATGTTGCTACTTTTTAAATCAAGGCTCAAAACGTTCTTGTTTTGTCGGGCTTATGAACTATGTTTTGCTTCACTAAGAGCACCCCCACAAAGGAGTATAACCTGTGAGTTGTAGGATATATAAGTCGCATTGTTGGGTTGAGACATACTGTATATCCCTGATTCGCCTGGTTGGGTTTGAACGAACTTTACATTTTTTGTTTATTATCTTCTTTTTATTTGTTTCACTTTACTCTTATTTTTGAATCCTTTTATTTATGTTATTTATTCTATTTATTTCAATTCTTTATTGTCTTTGTATGTAAAGCACATAGAGTTGCACATGTGTATGAAATGCGCTGTATAAATAAAGTTGCCTTGCCTTGATGACACACCAATGGAACAAACACTGGGTCTCAGTAAAGTGATGGCAATCTTTTATTTTACCTGATAGTAGAGATTAGATATCTATTAGCAGATAGATAATATCTGATTTAAATGTCTTTTCTGTCTTTTTTTCTCTTTTGCATTCTCTATTTGTCTTCTTACTCTTACTCTCTCTCCCTCTCCCTCCCTCCCTCCCTCCCTCTCTCCCTCCCTCCCTCCCTCTCTCTCTCCTTCTCTGTCCTTCTCTCTAGGCTCCTCTCAGTCCTACTATCCCGGTGTCTCTCACTACCACCCTCACTACTCCCACCCAGACTCAGTGCCTCTGCTTGTGCCCAACCCCATGCCCCAGTACCCCAATCCGCCTTTGCAGCAGTCACCCTACGTGCCAAACGCCCACTACCCCCACCATTACCCCCCACCCCAGCAGCAGCAGCAGCAGCGCAACCCCAGCAAGCCCCCGCTGGCCCTCTCCACACTTACCAGGGTGCCCAGTATCACCAGCCTTGCCACCCCGTCCTCCTCCTCCTCAGCTGGGTTCCCAGGGCAACAAGCGGGGTCAGAGGTCACCATGGCGGGCGAGGGTTCCCACCACTCACCCCCAGCGGGGTCGTTGAGTGGGGTTGCCCCGCAGGGTGCTGGCATGTGGCCCACAGACAACCAGCCTCTCTTCTCCCTCGCCAACGTGCTCTCACTGGCCATGAGCGTGGCGCAGTCCTTCACCACCATGCCCAGCGGACTCAACCCAGGCTTTCACCCCCACCTGGGCACCACGCAGGCTGGGTACCCGCCCATCTACGCCCCCCAGCACCAGGCCTCCATGCTGGGGCAGTACCTGGATATGCACCAATACCAGGATGCCAGCCACCCTCAGATGACCTATCAGATGCCAGTGCACGATGCCCAGGAGGGAGGCTACAACACTAGCCAGCCCATGGGGGGTTCAATGGGAGGGTTGAAGGTGAATGTGCCCCCCGGGGGTTCCCCACTCACAGGGTCCATGGAGGACCTGCGGGCTGCAGTGATGAGGACCAGACAGGCTGGGTTCACAGACTCCAATCCTCCTGTTGCCAATGCTGCTGCCTCTGCCTCTGCTCCTGGAGCTCCAGTGGGGGCCAAGTCTGGGCCCCAGGGGGAGACCCTAGCCTTCAGCCCCAGAGATGTAAGCCGAGAGCGTGCAGGCAGCTCTGCATCCTCCTCCCCCTCACCCCTCACCACTTCCTCCTCACCGGCATCATCAGGGCCCTCCAGCCCTCAGAACACGGTGAGATACACACACGCTCACACACCCTCACACACGCTCACATACACACCAGGGTTTGTGCTAGGACACAAATTTTAAACTTACTGGTGTAGTATCAATTTATTAGTATAGTATCAACTTACCGTATCAATAACAATCAATGTTACAAACACAAATATAATGTAGCCTATATCAAACACTGTGTAGCCTATCAAACTATCTTACATAGCGACCATAGATGTTAAACTAAAGAACTAAAGATGTAAAAAGAAAGGAACTAAAGTGTAACCGGGGAAAAAACATTGTAGCTTTTAAATGCACAAGATGAACAGGACTATAGAAATGCATTGTTTATTGTTGCTAGCTCTATCTAGGTAGTTTGGGAAACCATAGTTCTTTCATTATGTATACTGAAAGTTATGATCTACAACTACACAAGATTATTATCAAAGCAATGTACAAATTACTATGACACGAGATAAATCCTAAAAATTGTTTATAAGTCAACATCAGAACTAAACTGCCCTAAACTGAAATATAACAATTTGGTTAGTTAATCACCATGTGTCTGACCATCAATATTAGATGTTCTATTCATTGGCACTACTGCGGACGTGGTGAAGGCTTTGGAGGGCGGAGCTCAGACTGAAGCTTTACGGAGAATGAAATGTGATTGGAAGCAGTCAGATTTCGTGACACGCATTGATCAATAAAATACACAATAACATATAGTTATTGATTTATGAGCTTTGTTTAAAACACAAAAGTCCTGTTTAAGGATACGTTTTGTATGAGCGTTATTAAAGGACATTTTGTTTTGAATTAATCAGGTTTTCTTTATTGATTTACTTTATTTGTATTTTTGTGTATTCGTCTCCCGCCAGGTGTCCGCCGCTAGTCAGGCCCCTTCTGTTCTTCTAACTGTCGTTGAATCCAGCAGCAGCAGCGCTACAAAAGCCAGACTCACTCCCATCTCTGAGGGTAAGTTCACCACAGGCCATTGTCCTGCTGTAGCCTGATTCACGTTTGGGATGCTGGTGTTTGGTTTGGTTATGATTACAAATGATGTGTTACGAAATGATGCATGTCATCCGTATATCTGCACACTTAAAATCAGACGTGTGACCTTGATCTGTTAGTTAATCTGTACTTTCCAAAATGGGGCTTGTTATGACTGGTAATGGGAAAGGAAGGACAGTGAGTAATATACACTCACATACATAAATTCATAGGTTTAATTGTGCTTAGAATGAAAACGAAGAGTTTACAGTTGATTAATGTACAATTAGATATACTTCATGTACTGTACTCTTAATCGTTTCATTAAATGAGCATAAATTGCATAATTTTAAGTATACCGTATATATTTTATATATATTTTAATATTACCAGCTCGGGTGATGGTTTTATCGAGAGTAAATACGAATATTTTCAGCTCTTGTTGGCAGGGCAGTGCTGGGCTGGGCAGGGCAGGATGGTGTGGTGTTTAATTAGGTTAATGTCTACTACTAACTGCTTTACTCTTGTAGCCTGCTACCATCTGTTTAAAAACAGCCACTATGCTGACCTGTTGAAATCTCTTAAATCCTAGGCAGCTACAAGATAAGAAAAGAACACAATTGTGTGTGATTTCTGTGTGAAATGCTATCTATCGTGGCCTTTGGAAGAAATGCATTTTGTAGTCACAAATATTTCATGAAGTTAACGCACTTCGTGCACGACAACAGAACGAGTTCACAGAGTCACCTAGAGTTCAGAGAGGCAAGGCAGAGGAAGTGTGTTATGTTCCAGTGGTGTGTGTGGGCCCCACAGGCACGTAGGCTACGTGAGCCATCAGCTGCACACACACCAAGCTGTGGTTGGGATCTTAGAGCAGAGGCCCTAGCAGGTGCAGCGCTGCCGATTAGTGTTTACCGTAAGAGTGAGTGGGCGTTTAGGCATCGCCAGCAGCACGTTACTTTCCGTTGATAAGACACACTGTGTTACACTATAACAGGTCTGTGTGTGTGTGTGTGTGTGCGCGCGCGTGTGTGTGTGTGTGTCTTTGTGTGTGTGTGTCTTTGTGTGTGTGTGTTTGGGGTTTCAGGTTCCCATGACTGTGATTTGTACCGTTATGAATAATAGATGTATCCAGTTTTTGTTGTTATTGTTGTTTTTGTTATAAATACTGTTTTGCAGAGGGGGAGATTTCCCAGGAGCATTTGGTCACATCAGACTTTGATGGTTTGTAGACATTTGTAGAGTGCAGTCAAGTCTGCCATCTAGTGTATAAGATGAATTCATCTGATAATCTAGCCACATCATTTATCCACATTTGTCTTTTTTTCTGTGGTTTTCTCTCACAGTAAAAAACTATTCTGACCTGAAACCACTTTTTTTAAATAAACCCAAATAACTGTTTTGGGCAAATTAAATGAAATATTAATATTTAAGAATGAGAGCAGGTAAAACCCTTTATAAGTTTTTGACTAATTCATAAATTAATATGAATCCTATTTCTTCCATCTCTCTCTCTCTCTCTCTCTCTCTCTCACACACACACACACACACACACACACACACACACACACACACACACACACACATAGTGAAAAAACCTGTGACAGTAGGGCGTTTCCAGGTGACCCCAAGTGTGGACATACCAGCAGCCCCTCACCACCACGTCCGTCCCCCTACCCCTCCCCCAGACGCGCCTCCACCTACCAGCAGTGAATCTGACAGCAGCACCGAGGAACAGGGCGAATCCGAGACCAGCTTCAGCACCCTCACCATCTCGCCCCCGAACAAAGCACCTGCAGGCTATCCCCTCCACTGTGAAGAAGAGAAGGAAGAGAGGACCGAGGAGGACGAGGAGGAGCAGAAGCAAGACCAGGAGGAGGAGGAGGAGGAGAAAGAGGAGGGAGAGAGAGAGCAGGGGGAGGGAGAGGAGGACAAGGGGAGGAGGGAGGGGCGGCGCATCAGCCTAAGCCTCTGGGAGGGAACGGAGGGGAGTCCCCTGATGACCAGCGCCCCCAACCAGCCGTGGATGAGCTACACACGCAGCGCCTCCTACGTCAGCAGCGACGAGACCGAGAGTGACGACGATGAGATGTGGGAGGAGCTACACCAGCTGCAGCTCAGGTAGGTGGAGCCTTTGTGAAGAAGAAGGGGTTTGACCACATTTAGACATCTGTGTATGGGGTTAAATGTGTCCATATTCTTGTGAAGTAGAGGGGGTACAGTGGATATTAGTGTGTGTGGGTGCCTGGTTTGGGCATAAACCTATGAGTAGGTATATGAGGTAGTTTGTTCTGCTAGACCTGTATGGGCTTTGAGTCTCTCCATCCTTTACCTTCACCCTCTTTTTCTCTGTCTGTCTCTCTCATTCCCTTCTTCTTTAACTCTCTCTCTCTCTCTGTCTCTCTCTTTCTCTCTCTCTGTCAGGCACCTGTCTGAAGTGCAGACTCTGCAAGCTACCCAGAAGCGAGAGATTGAGGAGCTGTATGAGCGGATGGGTAAAGTGCCTCCCCCTGGTATCGTCTCTCCAGCGGCCATGCTCAACAGCAGACAACGCCGCCTGTCCAAGAGCGGTGGCTACCCCTCCTCCCGCAGAAACAGTCTGCAGAGGCTGGACATAATGCCCCCTGCTGGTAAACACACATACATGTGTGCACACACACACACACACACACACAGACACACACACACACACACACACACACACACACACACACACACACACACACAGGTAGACAATCACACATACATGCACACATACACACACACAGAGACACAGGTACACATTCACACACACACACACACACACACACACACACACACACACACACACACACACACACTCACGCACACTCTTACACCTATACAAATACATACACAGTCAAAACAGCCACAGGTGTGAGGAACATCTGTGTCTGTTGCTGGTCTTCAGTCTGTGACCTCTGACCCTGTTTTTGTCCTAGGCATCATGCGGAAAAATTCGATCAGCGGCAGCAGCAGTGGCTCACAGGACAGGAACAACAAGGCCGTGACTTTCGCCGCGGACTTCAGCCGCATGGTGAGTCCCCACTCCTCACTCTGACCCCACTGTGGGTCAAGGACTCGAGCACACATAATTCATTTAAACTATAATTAGTATGTACAGTATATACTGTACTTATTCAGGGATCACCTACAACCGAATCTATAGTTGTGGATGGTGTGTATGGTGTTTCCAGTCCAGGGTTAATCAGTGAAAAAGATAATAGATAAATGATAGATATGACAACAATGCAGAGATAAACGGCAGTCTGTTTTCATCCAGTCATGGTAGATACTCACAGTTCACCATCTAATGTTCCATTTTCACGTCTTTCCTGTTAGTAAGCTACTAGCCGACAAGATGCACCACCAGCCCCCCCACACCAACAAGAGGAAGTGATGTCACAGGAGGGCCTCTAGCTTCCTTTCAAGAGGAAGACACAGGAAGGCAGGACAAAGCAAGACACAGACAATAGTGTGTGAAAATAGCCTCCCAGAGCCTTTGACAATAAGCCATTGTTGGTGCACAATCACACACACATTGCCGCTGAATCTTACAGTGTCATACAGCTCAATCTGAGTGTGTGTGTCTGTGTTTTCCTCCTTAGTTTGTATGCAGTACAATCAATGGATTTCACCTCCCCCCTTTTCAGAAACTCTTAATTTCTCTTTGCACTTTCCTGTTTTACTTTGATCATCTGCCTGTGAATGTAGCCACAGCGCCTTCTAGTGGTGAAGACACGTAAATGCACCTTTCACTCGCTGCCTATTTCCATTGCTGTGTAGAGAGACATCAGCCAGCCTCCCAGTTCTACCAGCTTTAAACATGTTCTCACTGCAGTAATGATGTTAAATGTTTGTGAGCTTTGTAAATTACAAATTGTGTGTAGTTATTTTGTTTCATATTTAAGTATGACTTTTGTTTAACTCTATGTCAGAATGACAGAGTATACAGAATTACAGAAACATTTAATATGATGATTTAACTAATTGATAATATTGATGAAATAATGATGCAAAGAAAACATAACTGACAAAAACATTGAAGAAAATGTTAAAGAAGAAGAAAATATTCAGCTTTACCACTTCAGAAGTTTCTAAATGGTTTTTGCATTATTTGTTTGGTTTTGCACATGACAGACCATCAGAGTACTCTCTCGTATACTGATCAAGTGTCAGTATCCTGACACGTTCACTATCCCAGCCATCCCCACTAAACTGTACAGGTCACCTTAAAACCCAGTGCAGAGTTCAGCCAAAACTTTGGGGTTGTTGTGAATTCCAAATATCTTTGGCATACAAATAGCTGGTAATCAATCCCCACAAGATTGTAGGCGGTCGACAGACCTTGACAGATTTATATGTGCACACTACAGCCCACAAGAAAACCCATCAGCCCAGAGAGTTGCTAATTCTAACCCAGCCCTAATCTGGCTCTGACCTTGCTCAGAACCGGCCTTGATCTGGTAGGGATCTACAAATCACTACCAAAGACCAATAGCAGCTGATGAACTATTCTACACCAGGAACTCCATTTTGTGGGTGAATTGTGGGACCAGTGTCCCGCTCTCACCATAATGCACAGCTACAGGACAGGATTACAGCCTCTCCCCAGGATGCATCCAGTTTCTGATGGGGAAAATCCCATGTTGCGTATATGTCACATTAATTCAGCATCCTAAATTGAATCACTTGATTTCTGTCCAATATATTCTTACTCCACTGTCTTAATCGCACACCCTTTAACAGGGCAGCCATGTGAGACACAAAAAGCTGCTACTCAGGAACAGATAAGGCCCAGATCTGCCTGAGATCTGTCTGAAAACTGGCCCAGAGTAAGCAGCTATCTCTAACACTGCTCCCTCGTTAATCTCTCTTCTTCTTCTATATCTGAGCTGACACAATGCACTTTTTCTTCTGAGGGATCTCCCATTAAGTTGATGTCATGCAATCTCTGTAAATAGCGATGGGCGGGTTAAGAAAGACCATGCCCTTTCAAATACGTTTTCTTGTGTGCTTCAGCCTATGCAGTCGTGTCTAAAAAAATTGCTGATTCTCTAACAAACACAAAATAATTTGAAATTAAGCTGTGAAGACTGTTGCCTCAGAGTCAGTATATAAAAAAATGCCGTAAGAAGTGACACAGATTGTATTCTTCTAAAAACAACAACGAGATTTATATATTTAGATAAAGAAATATGATATGTTGTATTATATTCTGTTAGGAAATTATGTCGTACTGCCATGCAGGTTTTGTGCCTTTTTTTTTTACCCCAAGAGCTTGATTGTTGTTTCGGAAATCATGTTTGTAAATAATGATAATACATGAAACTTTAAAATGTGTCTCGAGTGGTATTCAAACTTCACAATGTTTTTCTATCTGTCTTGATGTCCGTCTCACAAACACAAACACAAACACAAACACACACTTAAGAATCATATAGCAAATACATATGAAATATGAGGCATCCTTACGTTTGAAGCAGCCATTCAGTGATATTGTAGAGGTAGTATATCCACTTGCTACGCTTAAGAAATGCGGCATCACAAGGGGATACTATCAACAGAATGATTGAATGTGTTTAGCGGAGGCAGGCTTGTAGAACCTGATAATGTAATAATTTCCCGATAATGTAATAACTCCCGATAATGTAATACAAATTCCTTCATAAGTCCCTAAAACATGTTATAAAACCTGATAATGTAATAATACCCCGATAATGTAATAAAGTGCTTTTCCCAATAATTTTGCAAAACCTGATAATGTAATAATTACCTGATATTGTAATAACTTTGGTTGGTGCTGTAGCATCAGGTCTCCAGTTTCAGAGGTCCAAACAGTGAAGCTGTCCAGAGACCTGCTGCTTCACTATTAGCAGATACAGTATATATTTTATATGATTGCGAATGCACAATTTTTACAATGGTGAAAGGGATATTCAGTGGTAATCAACTAATAGAGAAAAAATAAGAACATTTTGGTATGTTATAGACCGGCAGCTAATGGGCACATAGAACATTGAGTTTCTAAGTCCTCATTGATCATCAATAGCGACATTTCGCTATTTGATTTATATAAAATTCTCTTTTGATTTTGTGTGGCAATGTCCCTTAAAAATTACACTGTACCAGGCCAATCAAATCGTCTTTTGTCATTCGTCAGTCGCTCGGATTAGTTGTAGCGCCATTCCTATTGCGTGGCATTGCGTGCAGAGGCAACTTAACAGACAACCGTTAATCTCGCCCACACTGAAAATCGTGTTGTGCCAGACCCTTGTACAGCTTCTTGCTGTACAGGTTTGGCTTGCGAGGCTAAAGGCCTATACCATTGGGATCAAAATATGAGCAAAACAATAGTGGGTGGTTGTCTACACAGCATCACTACTTGGTCTGAATAACTGGTGTCCCAACATTTCAGCACTGACCAAAGTTTTTACAATATCAGGAATGTATTACATTATCAGGTTCTGCCAAATTGAGGCTAACCTGATAATGTAATAACTTCCAATTAATGTAACATTTTATTACATTATTGGTATGGCGATTGTTACATTATTGGGAAATGCACTTTATTACATTATTGGGATATTATTACATTATCAGGTTTTATAACATCTTTTAGGGACTTATGAGGGATTTTTTATTACATTATCAGGGTTATTACGTTATCAGGAAATTATTACATTATCAGGTTCTACAAGGCTGTGTGTAGAACGGCAAGAAAGATCTCATTCCATAGGATCAAGCTGTCACTTTATATGTGTTTTAGGATGGTGTGAAATAATCCAGTGTTTTCCTCTGTAACTGAAATTTGTTTTGTGGTGTGGAGAGTATGGAGAGCTCATTGGCTATGTGCAGGGTTGGGAAGGTTATATTTTAAATGTCATAGATGACAGATTACTAGTTACCCTGTAAAAAGTAATGTTACTCCATCAAAGTAATGTAACTGATTACATATGATTCATTTGTATTAATTTGTCATTGGTCAACAAGAGTCAGTGCTAATAACAAGAAAACCAATGAAAAACGTACTTCCAAATGAATGGAGCCTGTCTAGATGGCAAAAAGATGTAAAGCAAAATAATGAATGATATATTCTACACGTAATCGCTAAAGCTTTTTACAAAAAAATATATATATTCAGATGTAACTTCTTTGTAATCACCAACATTTTGATAACTTTAATTTAATTGCATATTTTGTAGTAACTGCAATGGATTATGTAATTCAGGTCAATGTAACTAGTTATTCCCCAACCCTGGCTGTATGAATATTGAGAACATTCTGTGTGTTTATGTGCATGTGCCTGTGTGTATGTGAATCTTCTTGGTAGATAGAACTGCAAACTGGATTCACTCATTGGCAACTGACCATTAAATCTGAAATGATTCCACGCGAAACACTGCACACCAACATGTGCTATGTGCCTGAACCTCCTACTTAACACTAAAAGGTCTATATCCCTCGTCCGGGATATTTTTTTTTTTAGTTTTCGTCTTAGAGACATAAAAAGAACAACCACGGAAACATTGAACCCTTTTCTAATATTATTGCTGAGGTCTTCTAACTTAGAAAAGTCTAAAAGGCCTTGGACCTTAGAGTGTTAAACGTTTCTTTTTGCACATTCCACTGGTTATCACAAACATATGCAGCTCAGAAAATGAGTCTCTTTTCACTCTTAAACAGCTTCACAGTGAGACTGCTCTCCTGATTAATCCCAGAGCCAATATTATAATGACCCAAGATGTACCTCTGGCAGATCCTAATTTAGCTTTCATAGTTTATAGAGACCTTCAGGACTATTCTTAGACAATATCATTTCTTACTATAACGCTGTGGTGTGTGAGTGGGGATGATCTGAACACCTTGGCACCGAAAGGATATGTGTCGAACCCTCTACTCTACTCCCTTTTCACCCACGACTGTGTTCCTGCTCATGGCATTAACACCATAACCGATGGCACCTCGGTGGAGGGTCTGATCAGAGACAGTGATGAGTTGGCCAACAGGGACAGGACCAGGCAGTGTGATGTGCTGATAACAACCTGCCCCTCAACACCCAGAAGAGCGAAGAGTTCATGGACTTAGGGCGCCCACACACACACAAACACCCATCCACATAACAGGGCTGTTGTGAAGTGTGTGAGCAGCTTAATGTTCCTTGGAGTCCATATCTCTGAGGATGCCACCTGGACACTGTCAAGCGATGCAATGACTATGACGTTGAATCAAATCTAATCTAATGATGATTTATCAGTCCATCCAACCCTTATTTGAGGATTTAACTTCTCCGTTGTCAAACCCAACTTTTGTTCTGAAGTTCAGCCATTAGACTGTGATTAAGGCCCTTTGGGCTGCACTTTACCATGGTCATCATTTAAGAAAGCCATGCTCTAGTTAAAGTGGTGTTGGCCTGTGAGCACAGCCTACACCCGACTCTCGGAGCGAACAAAGTGAAAACAGAGTTTGTTTATTTCAGATGAAACGCTCGCTGTGTCCCCTTTCACACTTGCACGGTGGAAACGCCTCTTTGAAACCGGCAGGAGCTGGACGCTCGGTTAAATCCAAACTGTTTCCAGGGTGAGGATTTCCGTTTATGGGCCTTAGTGCAGCGGCTCTGCGTGTGTACACAAACACTAGTAGCCTATGTATGCAATGTATACTTTAATTTTGTGTAGCGCATTTCTAGCTACTCAAAGACGCTTTAGGCCTCGGCTTCCTCTCTTATCCCATCCAACATACCTCCAGTGTACGGCATTTTCTATTTGACCATGGTTTTACAGTAACTGTAGACTAGAGTAATTAAAGATAAAACATTGCGTTGTGTTTGTTAGTATTTTCAAAAAGAAAACATTTGTACGAGGACAATAATGTTAAAAAGCTGTTAACGAACACCAATATCACAATGGGAACACTGCACTTCTCATCAGTGAGATGTTTACACACACTTCAGTTGGATGCTTGTACACATTCCGTGCCTGGAACACGTTCCCCGCGGCACTAGTTGGCAAGGCTTGCATCTTTTTTTTGTCTTTCTTGTACTCACGTTGTAACTTTTAATAGGTCTTGAATGTTCTGCTTTGGATCAAGTAGCACCTATTTTTCACTGCCCGCATTCCACGGATACTTTGCAGGACGACGCATTGTGTGTGTGTGTGTGTGTGTGTGTGTGTGTGTGTGTGTGTGGTCAAGACCAAAACGATGCCCCCCAAAAAACTGGCATCGATGACGCCCGATAGACGATGACGTAGGCTACATACATCCAGAGAACGTTTTTAGGGTCAGCGACAGCTAGGGCATCGTCTTGAGTGCTCAGAGTGTAGAAATGGTCCTTTACTGACAAGCTCCTTGTCCAAAGGCAACATTCCTCTCACAAAAGGCAATCATCGGGTATTTACTTTCTTTTTAACGACTCAATCGTCTGAAACTAATCTACGAAAGCTATTTCTTATATAACGGTCCTAACAACTCCTTGTTTGGAGATGCAGGACCCAGATAGGCCACTCCAGCCATAGATGTTTTCTCTCCAAACATTGAACTCAAAACAACGTAATAGCAATCATGTCATTCAGTCATGCTTTGCTGTTCTTACACGTAGCTTTAGGCTCACAGGTTAAGACAGAGATGAACTGACCGGAGAAAATCAAATTTATAGGGAATAGCCTACTTCAGGTGAAGAGGAAGACGTAGTCTCTGTGTCTTTGTTGATTTTGGCCAGTAGAGGTCAGTAGAGATTCTCATGTCAGATTACGACCATGGCCAAACGTTACCGCTGGATTATCCATGTTAGACGCTCCTTTAAAGGAACATAAAACTTAATTGCCCCGTGATTTTAATAAGAACTAAAATGAAAAGAAACAACACACAAACACACACATACCTAGTCAAAACTTAATCACATGGCCCATGCCCACACACACACAGACACACACACACACACACTTGTGCACACACAGGAAGAGAGAGAAAGAAAAAAAACACAAAACCATGATGTCTTCAAACTAAGATTAAAATTAGGATACTCTAACTCTCCCTAAATTAACATTGTTTAAAGCACCAATTTGCCATTTGTTTTGGTATGTTTTTGTTGCTAACAAGTTTTGGTATCATCCTCAAATTGATTTTGATGGTATGTGAAGGACAAATAAACACATCGTTCTCACTAGACATCTAAGATATGCACTATGTGGTTCTGGGTTTCGGGCCACAATGCCCAGCGAAAATATAGAAAAACCTTTTGCGGCACCACATTGCCAACGATATTGGCAAAAGTCACCAAGCTAACACATGTTTGCAAGCTTTTATGGATTATGTTATTTGGGAGGTTTATGATGGTGTTATTTGGGAGGTTTATTTTAGGCCGTAGCATTTAGGTAGGCCTAGTTAGATTGCGAATTGCAGACCAAAACTCTTTACTGCTGTTTTAAGAATTCCTCTACTGACTGTCTTGCATACATGAGCACATAGGCTACTTATAATCCATACCTCATCAATCTCATGTGTATCTATAAAAGGAATCACATGGCAACAGAATCTACCCACCTACCCCTTTCTTTCCATGACAAGCCCCCACATTTTAAACGGATCTGTGCCATGCTATTGCCATGGCAACCTGGGTGTAGCACATGATTGCCTGGTTGCAAGGGGAATTCCTTCTTTTGGCAAATCAGGGGGGCCCGCCTTAGCCCCCCTCCCTGGCAACTGGGTTGCCATGCCATCCTGTTGCTGTGCTGAATTTTCCTGTATGAGATTTTTCATGATCATGCTTTTTTTCACACACACACACACACACACACACACACACACACACACTCACACACACACAAACTTGCATGTGTTCACACATGCTCGCACAGATAAACACACACACCCTCTCACACATACACACCAGTGGCGGCTGGTGGTTTTTAAAGTGAGGGAGGAAGGACTGTGCGCCTGGTTGCCATTGGCCTGCTAATTCCGTTGGTGGCATAAGTATGTGTTTCAGAGTGTTTTTGTGGACTACAGTACAACAAAATACCAGGCAGGGATACAATTGATACAAAGCCACCAGTGTGGCACCATTGTACTTAAAAACCTGGTGGGCAGAATGTCCTTGGACTAGACAAGGCAAGAAGGAAATGATGCAAAGCCAATTAGTCAAATCAGGCCTACTCTTGATTTTAAAAACTACATTCTACATTTTGGGCCTACCATTTGGCCTATTTTCCCCCTCAATTACTAAAGCTATTGGTTATTATTTGACTCATTTTATTTTCAGCTGCAATTGTTTTAAGAAAATTAAGACACAAGACCAAAAGTGATGCCATTTAAAATGCTCTGAATCATTCACTAACATCCTTTCCACAATATCAAACAACGAGTTACAAAGGCAACAAGTAAGAGAGCATTATTTCAGAACTATTAACATGGGCTGTTAGCCTAACATTGTTTGTGGCAAATGTGTATGTTAATGGATGTTTCAGAATGTTGGTCAATGTGTAGGCTAATTCGAATAGATACGAAACACATCGCAATCTGAAACATTCATTAAAAATATCCATTCAGAATGTCAGCTGAACGTGAACAGTCAGACTAACAATAGGCGTATGAACGATTTAAAAACAAAACAGTACAGCCGATTGTTTTTTTATGGTACCAGTGAGCTATAAGTATTTTGCATACCAGTTAGCATTAACGGCAGCGGTTTTACCATTGGGTTTAGTGACTTGGATTTTTGGAACAGGTTTCCCTGTTGTTTTGATACTAACCTTCTCTCTGTAGCTCAATGAATGAAACGGTTTGTTCAATAAAACATGAACAATATCTTCGTTTTCCATTGCACATCCTCTTTATTTGCCATCTTTCTACAACAATCTTTAAGGGTGACGTGTTATCGATATCCTTCTGCAGAGAATGGTATTAATGTCTAATCCCCTCCCTCCAACGCCAAATCCGTTGTTTATTGGTTAAGCGATGTTGGCGCAGACTCAGACGCTAGGGAGGTCTTTCCTCCCCTGGGCAATGTAAGTGAATGAGCCCCAAGAACCGCCAGTATCAGAGACAGATTACATTGATCTCAATGGGAGCCAAAGGGAGGACGTCCTCCGTGCAGTAATTTCTTGTTACGATAGGGGGTGCTAATGTTATTTTAACTCAGGGAAACAAATTATAATATGCATAGTATTAAATACTGATATCAAACTGCATTTTTAAAGGAGTTTAGTCAGTTCAATTACAAAAATACATTTCTCAAAAAGTTTGGGGAGGTTCTTCCTCCGTTTCCTCAATGGAAGAACCTCCTCTGATACACACACACACAAACACATGCACACACTTACCTCCCCCTGCCCACAAAACATTCACACACACACACACACACTTATGCAAAATCACAGTGCTGAATGCTATTAAAGTGTCATTTCAAAGAGTCTTTGGTGCTTTTGTTCGTGACTCACAGAAATTAGTCTGTAAAAAGAGCCCAAAGGTCACCCTGACACAAGAATAAAGACTGGTAACGACAAGACTGCCTTCCAAAGACCACTTTGCTTTTAAAAAGCACGAATCTTAAAGCTTATGTCATTTATTTTCTGCCATGGGTTGCAGCTATAAGTCGTCTAGTCGCATAATGTAGTCGTCTGCCATAGACTTTCTCAAAATGACTTTTCAGAAAAGAAAAAAAAAACAATTGTGATAGTCCTATTAGCTGCAGAGCTAAACTAGGACATGCTTTCACACTAGATATGTGCTTAATCAGTATTCTTTTAACAATGTGTAATGAAGAGTTATGAAGAGTACATGAAGAGTTACGGTTCACTGTTGGCTTGTGATGTTATACCGCCACCCAGGGCTTGTATGATTTAAACCACAACACATACACACAGCACAGCACATATGTGAGCAATTAGCAATGAATGGGACTCATGATGATGAGAAGTGTTGTGATGTTTTAATTCCAGCCAATGCCCTTCACAATAGCAGGAAGCAAGCCAGAAAGGAAGGCAAGAGTGTAAAGACCCTTGTGACAGACTAATAGGAATAACAAAAAATGCGTAAATGTCACAGACAGCATGGGAGCGTAAGTCTAGATAGATAGATGTATGAATCAGCATGTGTCGGTTTTCTTCCCCAATTTCATCAGCTTTTTGTTTTGTGTGTTTCTCATTGCTGGACAGTTCAGTGATGTGGCCCAGTGAAGAGTGGAGGAGGATACAGATGAAGTTTTCCTTACACTTTCAGGATCACAAGAGAGGAGGGGGAGAGGGGTTGGGATCGGTCTCGTGTTTGTTCTGCGATCACGAAGGCTTCTGGTGTTCCGCTACACAAGGACTGACAGGCGAGATCCTACCCTCAGTGCCGAATAAGCTGCCTATCTCCCACACCCACAAAGAGCGCCAACCAACACAATCCGTATCTCTCTGCAGCTCTGCTGCCCCCACACAACACACACACACACACACACACACATGCTCGTAGACACACATGCTCGCACACGCGCATACAGAAGAAAACACATACACACACACACACACACACCAAAGCCCCTGTAATCCCCCTTCTCCTAATACGGCCAAAGTAAGGAGGGGGGTTTAAGGAATGGAAGAGTCATAAAGATCTGTAGTGGCATTTCCATAAGATGCACATAAACTAGTACCCATCTACAGTTGCATTTCAATAAGATGTTCACAAACTAGTATTTGCATATAATGCACACAAACTAGTACCTATCTATATACAAGTAGTTCCAATAAGTTGCATACAATCCGGTGATAGTCTCTGGTATTTCTATAAAATGCACCCAAACTCAAACCAGTCTAAACTGGTATTTGCATAGGGTTTGTGCAAACTAGAACCGGTCAATATTGGCATTTCCAAAAGAAACTCTGACTCCCTCAGTCAGAATGGTGCAGTGATGAATCCCAGTCTCAAGCAGTCAAATGACACACACCTAAGACAACACTTCTGACCATGCATATGTAAACCACGTGGTGGAGAGAGCGCACCCTTTATGCTCAAGATCATGGGTCTAAGACCTATGTAGAGATTATTAGACTCTGTTATATATGCAAAGCTATAGCATGTAGCTATACCACAGTCCAAAGCTATATCAAGTAGCTATACCACAGTCCAAAGCTATAGCATGTAGCTATTCCACAGTCCAAAGCTATAGCATGTAGCTATCCCACAGTCCAAAGCTAAAGCATGTAGCAAAAAAAAGCCCCATCTGGGATTGACTTGAGCTCATTAGACACGCACATGCCTCATCACACAGGCATGACTCCAATCGTTATCTTAATTAATTCACTTAATTTCTGCGGGGAGGAGTAAAGCAGAGGAGATTGTTGTGGACAGAAAACAAGCTTGCTGTGCATAAGGTGAACACTCTAACCGGGCCCTCGTCACATAGAGTGCACACAAACAATGCTTAATTGTATGACACCATGGCTGACTGAATCGGTGCAGTGAGAAGCCAGTAATACACATGCTGACAACGTGGAACCTGTGATGATCCAATCAAACCAGTGCACAATAATGACAGGTGGTGGTGGTGGTGGCCATGGTGCGGAATACTGAACATACCCGAGATTCCACGGTCACCAAGGGAACAAATAAGATCCACCCACTCAGCAAACCGCCATGTGAGGTGTAAGACCAGCAAAGGATGGCTAGAGAGAGGAGGGAGGTGTGGGGTTGTGGGACACACTCTGGGATAATCTCCTGTGTCAAGACTTGAGATGTAGACCTTCTCAGGGTATGTTTGCAAACAATGAAGGATTTCAATAAATGAATAAACTGCTCTGTGTGACCTGACTTTTCTCATAAGGCACTTTCAATACATCTCTTCCCTCTTAAATGACGAATGGCTAGATGCCAAAACATTGATATTAGCTATTTCGTTTTCACAGCCATGACGAACTTCCTGCGTTTAATTTGATTATCTATGCTTTGTTTATTTTAAATCCAGGTTACACTATAGTTACAAATTACAGCATGCATCTCATTTAGCACGTAAGCTGTTTCCTTTTCCTCACTTGAATGTTTACTTATTTTTTCCGTTTGTTCAAACATCAGACCTATCATCAAAGACACTCTTACAAACAACATCGCCAGTGATAGCACTGCCATTTTTACATGGCTGAGCTGTTCATGGATACAGGTGTCAGATCCAGGCTGCTGCTATCAAAATCCAGTTCCCTTTAGGTGTACCTGATATCCAAGTCAGAAATGTCAACCTGCAGCACACACCAAAAAATGCCCAACACAATATAAAAAAGCTAAATTAGGATTTCCCCCATACCCCCCTTTAAGCGTCTCTTGTGGCGGGGTCAGAAATAAATTATTTGGGCGGGAGGGGAGATGAAGAGATAGGCCAGATGGGGGAGGCAACATGCAGCCTTGCGTAAAATAAATCCTATTTAGATTATTGCACCAACCCATGCTCCCCACCCCTGGGACCTGAGCGCTGTTAAAAATAGAATGGCCCCCAAAATCATGGGCCTTGACAGGTTAATGCCGTCAGTGTGTAATAGCAGTGTGCTCCGGTGCTTGTGTAATCTACCCCATGATCAAAGCACCAAGAACAACACGGGCAACAACAATAACAACAACAAACACTGGTTCCTGCCCCGTGTTTCTGTCTCCATTCTTGGTTTCCTTTGGCTGGCCTCTGATGTGTGGTGGTAATCTGGCCAGGTAGCATCTATGGCGTGCTGATGAATCATCTGTGTCATGTCTGTGTGTCTGTGTGTGAGAGTATTCCCATCTCTGTCTGTGTGAGTATTCCCATGTCTTTGTGCCTGTGTGTGTGTGTGTGTGTATCAGAGGAGGTTCTTCCATTGAGGAAACGGAGGAAGAACCTCCCCAAACTTTTTGAGAATGTATTTTTGAAATTGAACTGACTAAACTCCTTTTAAGAATTCAGTTTGATATCAGTATTTAATACTATGCATATTATAATTTGTTTCCCTGAGTCAAAATAACATTAGCACCCCCTATCGTAACAAGAAATTACTGCACGGAGGACGTCCTCCCTTTGGCTCCCATTGAAATCAATGGAATCTGTCTCTGATACTGGCGGTTCTTGGGGCTCATTGACTTACATTGCCCAGGGGAGGAAAGACCTCCCTAGCGTCTGAGTCTGCGCCGACATCGCTTAACCAATAAACAACGGATTTGGCGTTGGAGGGAGGGGATTCGACATTAATACCGAAAGAAGTTTTCCTCTTCAACCATTCTGCAGAAGGATATCGATAACATGTCATCCTTAAAGGTCACACTAGAAAGATTGCAAATAAAGAGGACGTGCAATGGAGAACGAAGATATTGTTCATGTTTTATTGAACAAACCGTTTCATTCATTGAGCTACAGAGAGAAGGTTAGTATCAAAACAACGGGGAAACCTCTTCCAAAAATCCAAGTCACTAAACCCAATGGTAAAACCGCTGCCGTATAATGCTAACTGGTAGGCGAAATACTTATAGCTCACTGGTACCATAAAAAACAATCGGCTGTACTGTTTTGTTTAAATCGTTCATACGCCTATTGTTAGTCTGACTGTTCACGTTCAGCTGAAATTCTGAATGGAAATTGTTAATGAATGTTTCAGAACGCGATGTGTTTCGTATCTATTGTAATTAGCCTACTTGTAATTTGGGCATTGGCCTCATACTAGGCTACTTTGAGTGATAGCTGTAATAATCTGGCATTATCTGATTAATGTTAATAGTTCTGAAATAATGTTCTCTTTCTTGTTGCCTTTGTTACTTGTTGTTTAATATTGTGGAAAGGATGTTAGTGAATGATTCAGAGCATGATGCATTTTAAATGGCATCACTTTTGGTCTTGTGTCTTAATTTTTTTAAAATAATTTCAGCTGAAAATAAAATTAGTCAAATAATAACCTTAATAGCTTTAGTAATTAAGGGGGAAAATAGGCCAAATGGTAAGCCCAAAATTTAGAATTTAGTTTTTCAAATCAAGAGTAGGCCTGATTTGACTTATTGGCTTTGCATCCTTTCATCCGGCCTTGTCTAGTCCAAAGACATGCTGCCCACCAGCTTTTTAAGTACAATGGTGCCACACTGGTGGCTTTGTATCAATTGTATCCCTGCCTGCTATTTTGTAGTACTGTAGGCCACAAAAACACCCTGAAACAACTTGTATCTCAAATACTTATGCCACCAACAAAATAAGCAGGCCAATGGCAACCAGGCGCACAGTTCTTCCTCCCTCACTTTAAAAACCACTAGCCGCCACTGGTGTGTATTCCCATCTGTGTGTGTGTGTGAGTATTCCCGTGTCTGCGTGTGTTTGTGTTTGTATGCCCCCCCACATCAGACACATCTTTCCAGCACCTTCTCTAGCACCAGCAGCGCTGCTCACCAGTGAAAGTGGTGGCTCCTGACCCCTCTGCTGTCTGAAATCTATTAAGAGTACAGGGGTTAAACGGTAACTCAATGTCTAAAGCCTCTGACTTTGACAGAGCGCCTGTCTGCTGGAGGTTGTCAGATAATGCCTAGTAAGAGCATGATACCTCCAGGGGGGGGTCCAGCCTTCAGTTTCCAATCACAGGAAGCCAGATCCTCGACAGCAAAGAGCCTGGTGTTACAAGCCGCCTGTGTTCACGATTCCCACCAAATGCGCACCCACCTTAATGTATTGCATCTGCTTAGACCTGTAACTTATAATTGTCCAGGTGTTGCCAGATGTCTTTCCCCTGCTCCGTCAGACATGGTCTGTAGACACATTTACAGCGGCTGTGTGTTACTTGGGCCTAGTCTCAGATTGCAAATTGTCATGTGCTTTTTTAAATAATTCTGTTCCTTTTGCCTTTTGGCAATATCATGCTTCTCGTGAACTACACATTTATGGTCTAAGGAGTACAGATGTCATGCACCTCAGATCTAAAGGGGCCCTGTATTGGAGCAGTTTCATTGCAGTAACACATCATAAAAAAAACAGCAGTAGTCTACAGAGAGGACCTTGACATTTTAGAGTCCTCTTGGAATCAAAATGTAAAGTGATCCACCGGCCTTTCCAAACAAATCCTATTTTCCTTCCATTATATCCTTTTTGCAAACTGCTTCCTCTAATGTTGTGCTTTTTGATTTGGAGTAAGTAGGTCATATTCAGAGGAAACATCACTTTTTTTTGTGCAGCTGTATGGTCACAGAAATACCACTAGAATGTTACATTAGATTACAAAGTGATTCTCTTCCTTGACATAGAATTGAATCACAGAATTTCGTGATGGTGTAAATATAATGTAGCAAGATAACATCGCTGTGATTAAGCCTTCACAGAATAACCTCAGATAATTTGAGAATGATTCTCAAATACGTTTGCGTAGCCACATTAGACCCTCTGAGGTGGCATGTACTCTTCCTTTGGCATCATGTTAGCCTCCTGTGTCTTGTTGCATTTCTCCATTGTAAAAGGTTCCAGGGTTGTTTATGATAGATCTAGGGAGCAGCAGTCTAGTCTTTGTGAGAAAAGTGTTCTGTGAAGACAGGAAATGGGCAGGGAGACGTGTTTTGAGCATTATAATCCTGCTGTGGGGGGCTTGGAGGGCATTGTCTCCAAGCCAACAGCAGCACACTCGTCCACCGTGTCACAGCAAAGTAATCTCATTCTTATAATCAATCACCACAGCTTAGCTTTCACTTGATGTGCTGGACACAAAATATCTAAAACTGGGGGTATTTCACCTCTTTTTTTCTCATGGCTTTGTTGTGCACTGGCCTGACAATTTAGTTTCAGTGGGGTAACAAAAATTGGACTGGTTCCTCTCTTTGTTTTGCTTGTTTTGTTATGTGTACATTTCAACACCACAGATGGTGAGATGTGTGTGTGAAGTGCGAACAATCTGACAGGATGTATCATGTCATAAGCCTGATTTGCATGGGGTTTTGCAGGGCGAGCCCAGCTGGTGTAGAGGCTTAGAGAAGGCCAGCATCCATGTGGTCTTTCAGGAGGGAACCGTCTATATTTAGGGCTGGACAGGTAGCCTTTCATGTGTGTGTGTGTGTGTGTGTGTGTGTGTGTGTGTGTGTGTGTGTGTGTGTGTGTGTGTGTGTGTGTGTGTGTGTGTGTTTGTGGTCCACTGGAGGATTCTGGCATCTGTCTAGTATTTGTTGATACAGTGGAAGTTCGACTATGGGTTCTGCTGTATAAATACTTTAAAGGGGAAAGGCAACGATTCCGGACGGAGATTAGATACGTAAGTGCACTGGTTGGAATGAGAGACTTATTTTTAATCAAAGAGAATGCTACATCTCTTGTAGCAACTGCACAATCTCTTTTGTTCTTTTTTTTTTTTGACAGATTCAGACTGTGAAGATGCTTATCTTTATCTATTATTTATCCTCAGGGAAATTTATGCCATTTCCAAAGCATTCTCAGGACTTCCTGTTTAAGAAGGAAATGGTGTGTCCAGGCATCTTTAGAGTCTATTCTGCTGGAAACAAACAATCCCTATCAGCTTTACCACATCAGGTTGAGGTGTGCAGTGGGTCTCGAGACTATGTCTGACTGTTTACATACTTTCTCAGATGAAAGCCTTGTGATTTAATTTTTTGAGCCAACACACCTTTTGCAGTGGTGTGTGCCAGCTAAACCTAGATTTTTGTGGAAGTGGAATGTGGTTTTAAAGCCTGTATAGTACATTATTGTATACCTTTAGGGGTACAATGGCTTGTCACTGGGGCAGATCCCCCTTAGGTACTTATTTACTTATTTATAACGTTGTGGTGTGTACCAGTCTTGAAACTCTGGCGACGACTTTGTGCTTTAATTTAACAGTACAAAAAATGGACCATTGAAAAGGGTCAACGATTGGCTTTTATAGGGTACAGTAGGCCTAGTATCCCATCATATATTCTATTTAACTTCCTTTTTTCAAACACAATGTCAAGCTGTGACACACACAAACTATTATCCCCAGAGTAAGTGTCCTTTGCCTAAAAGTCTCATCTCCTGGTTTCAGTTAAATCTGTTCTCCGTCACCATTGACATTGTAGGCTATGCATGAAAGTCACAGTTATTTGACAGAGAAACCAACATTTTACCTCAAAGGATCCCCATGGTGACTATGCTAAAAATGTACTTGCTTTGCAAAAATAGTGCAATTATCTCTGAATACAGACCATCTATGACAATTACATAGGCTACTTGACATTGTTACTGTGAAGACAAGTTAGATAGCTTTGTCTGTAAAATCAAGATGATATGAAGTTATGACTGCTGTCGGGGCTCTCTGCGGTTCCACAGATAAAGATACAAATGGAGTGATCATTTTTCCGGGCACTTTTTCAATTTCACCGAGCATAGCCTACTCTGTGAAGAAAACTCATTGTCAACGTGGGTCAGTTGTTCAGAGTAGTAGCAATGTTTACAACAGTTTGTCAGTTATTATAAATTGATTACGTAATGACACTTCGGTGTAATAACATCCCAACATAGTGATGTTACATTCGGGAATTATCCGATGGTTTTCAGTGGCTCTTTATTCTGAACAAATGGAACCGTGAACTTAAGAACTGGTTTTCTATCGTTGTGCCCAAATTTCAGTCTACCTGAAATTTACTCTATTCTTTTTACACGAAGAACCAGGCAGTCACAAGAGGTAGGCTAGATGTTGTCAGGTTAGGTTCCTTAAATGTTTTAGAATAAAGGCATCCCAGAAAAACTAAATTTCCTGATCAGTCTCTTTTGTGTGAAACCATGTAAATATGCTTGAGAGGGTGCTCTTAGAAACTGAGTTTCCAAACAAAAATTGAAAATGTAACGAATTCGATTCGAATATTTGGCCTTCATTTTTAGTAGGCTACCCATGGACTACAGCCTGTCGTCTGTCACCATAAAACATGGCAAATTACAGATTATTAAGCAACCTTGAACTCCAGCAAAGCTATTATAAACAGATCCAACGGCCCCGCCTCCCTCGTGAATAATGTAAGACCCTCCCATCGACCTGAGCTCCCTGGCAAAGCTTACTGCATGCAGTGTTCGCTTTGGTCCTGCCTGATGCGAGCTTGTTGTGAATGTGAACTGCACTCCTTAATAGGGTCAATGAGGTTCACTTGAATTACTGAAAATCTTAAATTTCACAAAACCTTATACCTCGCCTACATATATTTACAAACGCGGACTGTTTACTCCAAGGAGCCAAAACTGACTGACGCAAAAGCTCGCAAGAAGTCCACCCGTTGGCTTTTTGGCTAAGGCGGTCTGAAATCCAGCTGTTGGCTGATATTACGGATAGCCTCCCGTGCTGATAAGGCAAACGCCGTCGTCGGAGTACATTGCACGGCTGTTGATGCATCGGACTGTCTGACAGGAGGAGCAAGCAAACGATCAAGGTATTCAATACAATTCCTTTCACTGGTTTAATCATGAAACCATGCAAACGATATTATTTACCACATCATGACTGAAACCGAGCAGGAACAACGTTTGTTCTGCGTTTTCGACAGTACAGAATTATCCCTGTGTTCAGCGAATTGTAAGACGAGCATCGGTGTCTTCAGCGCAGAAAAGGCAGGTAGCAACCGTACTTACTGCTAGCAGTCCTGCTAACCAATAGCCAGCCTGCTTGCTAGCGATCTGAAATTATTGAAAGACAGTTCAGTTAGACAAGGTTTGCGGGGAAAACGCACTTCGCTATTTTGCGACACGGATTTTGTCGTTAGGTTTTTGCTCAACTCGCATGGAAAGTATAGTTCTATGTTAACTGATATTGCTTTGTTTGCTCATGTAATCATACTGTAAGGTTACTGTACAAGGCAGATGTTGGCTCATGGCACGTTTTGCTGCTCAGGGATGTCCGTTTTCTGTTGGTCACTATCACCACCCATTCAGGAACGTCCTAACGCGTGAACGTACCGTCTAACATTTTTAGAAAACTAGATAGCTACATTTTCACACTAAACCAGACTTTCCAGTTTGGTTCCTAAAGTCAATGTCATCTTGTAACATTAACGTATGTTAACGAAAGTCTGTATTCATCGTGCAATGCAGCGTTGGTGTAAGGGATCACTGTGGCATCATGCCATAATATGGTGAATTAAATCCCAGGTACTGTTTTCGAATTAATTTAAAGACTACGCCCTGATGAACGAACGGCGCGTGCATACACGTGAACGAGTGGAATATGGTTAGAGGAGCCGAAGGGGTAAGACGCGTTCACGGCGGATCTACCTCAACCCTGGACCTGCTCTGACCGCTTGTAATTGAAAGTATGCCAAGCAGTGATGTTAAATTCGCGAACGATCCGATTTTTTTCAATGAAGCTGTTCTCTATATAGTTGTGCCCAAATTCCACCACCTGCGCTAAATAAACTCCACTCTGATTTACGTGGACAGTGAGAAGCAGCCAGTGACAAGGGGTAGACTGACGCGTTAGGATCCTTAAAAGTGGAATGGGTAGGATTTGACGGTTGCTGTTTGTAAACACCATTCAAAGTGGGCCCCTCCTCTCCGGCTCAATTAGTACGAGAGAGAGCATGAATAGAAAGCAGAAGATATGGTTGGAATGAAAGTTATTGGTCGGTTACACGTGCAGAACAATTTGACAGCAAAGTGGATCTATGAGAAGAAGACTATAAGACCAGAGAACTAAAGGGTTGTAATAGGTCCTCTAAGATCTGTCTCTCTTCAAAGAGCCGTTATTCCCATCACTACACGACAATACAATATTTCTGTTAGACTCAGGACCAAAGGAGGGAGCCAGTGATAACTCTACTCCCATCAGTAATGCCAAGTAAACACTGCTGTGCAAATGTCAGGCCAGTCCACGGTATAACTCGGTGCGAAAGATGTCCTGATGCGAAGCAGATGGCGAGAGGAGAAAATGTCACAATATCCCAATGAGGCTCTGGGTAGGTAACATGGGTAGATGGGTAGATCACATGTGAAATTTTCGAACCCACCATTCCAATACCGGTGTTCCACGGTGTCCGAGTTGAATGAGTGCAACAGGCTTTGAGGTAAGTTTTTTCTTGTTTGGTGGGTGTTACCAAATCAACATAGATGTGTATATAAACCCCACATATTAATATGTTTAAAAAAAAAAAAAAAATTAAATACCGCACATTTGGGTTCTCTCTTCTAAATGTCTTGGCCAGTTGTGGAAAAGTTATTAGGGAGATGGAAGAGAGGTGAGCAGTTGAAGGCACTTCCCTAAATTACCCCAGATGTTCCACGATGAGGGGCAGCACCATGAGGCATTCATCCTGGGCTCAGGGTGTCAGTGGAGGAAATAATGCAATCATAATTAAGCCCTGCAAATTGATTTACCTTCTGGTTAGAGTGCAGGGAGCTCTAGTGATGAATAGACCTGCGGGTCCTAAGCTAAACAGCGCCAAAGTAGTCTGGAAGGACTTAGTTACCGGCAAATTAAGCTTGACTGACTTTCCAAATGTTCAGTTTAAATTCTATAGAAAAATATAAAGACACGTACAGTCGAAAGAGCTTACTGACAGACGCAAAGCTTAATAGACAGGGTGTAATTCAAGTTTGTTTTAGTCATGATTTCAATTTAGTTTCGCCTTGAACCGCAGAATGAAAACATGTTGCCAAGCTCCACAACCACTGGCTCCACAAATGACAACAAAGTATCCCTGTCCACTGTGTAAACTCCTCTAGAAGTCTACCAAGGCTATGACTAACACAGACGATGACCTTAACCCTGAGGCAATATCATAGCCTGCCCTGAACCATTCAGCCCTGGACTACACGGCCCGTTACCAGGGCAACAGGTCACCACAAAGGCAAACCTGCCAGGTGTTGCCATTCAGCTCTTTTCCCTGTGAGGGTTTCCAAAGATGCAGCGCAGACCAACTGCTGCTCTTGTGTGTTTTGTGTGTTGTGCACAATTCAGAATGTCTATCTGTGGGACTGGTAGACCAGTATTGTTTATTTAGAGAGTGAGGTAGACTATAAAGGCTAGCCAATCTGTTACATTTTGGCAAGCAATTTATTGCTTTATCAGGATAAGGAGAGGGTAGGATTATGGATTATTTATGCCCGGTTTGCTATGTGAGGTCACTCTAATTGGCTATGCTATGTTGTCGGTCAGCACATGCAGACATGCAAATTTGGGGGTAATCTGAGCAGCTGCGTTTGGGCTGTGCTACTCCCACGCACCAGATCTCACACCTCCCCTCTCCTATATGCCACTGCAGACCAGCCATTCCTCTTGGTCCACTCTGATGGCTAGGGTGTTCAGATCAAACATCAATCTCTGTTTCCTATTTTCTTCTTTTTGTATCACGTTTCATTCACTTGCCTCTCATATTTAGTTTTCCGAGCATTTCACTCAGCAAGATGCAGTGGTGGGTTTTTTAAAGTTCTCATACTCCATCGGTCTGCACAACTGAACGCCATCATCATGTTTCATTTTCAAGGACACCTCCATACTTATTTATATCAGATTCATCAAATCAAAAAACGCACACTGCAGATATCAATTCAATTTTATTTTATTTATATAGCGGCAAAACAATAAAGTTGTCTCAAGGTGCTTTATTGAACCCCCCCTTGAGCAAGCATGACAGAGGCAAGGAAAAACTCTGTCAACAGGAAGAAACCTTTAACAGAACCTCAGATTGGAGCATCTGCTTAGAGATGGCTGGGTAGAGAGGAAGAGATATAAAAAGAAAGGGGGGGGGGGGTGTCAGAAGAGAAGGGAGGGGAGAGAATCCGAAACCTGGCAGATCAATTCATACACCTATCAGGATAAGCATGCTAACATACATGTGCTAAATGTACACATTACTTACCAACATAAGATGGTATATTCATGATACATGCAGTAAGATTAATAGTGGATAAGATGGAGGGAGCATTCAAGGACTGTAGAACGGCTCAGTGGGTATACAGTGTGCTTGTAAGGGTAAGTAGAGCAATGAAACAGAAAACTGTTGATGGTGGCAATTATTTACATCGCGGGTAAATAGGCTTGCACAGAGTATGTCGACGAATCATGAGCGTGGTAGAATTCATGTAAAACAGTGTGGTGGGGACGGGGAGTTGTAGGCAGGGGGTTTCTGCAAGAAGATCAGGTGGAGAGACTACAGCAGCATCCCACAGCGAAGACTGTCTGGACTAGGAGGATAAGAAATCAGCATCCACTGTCCTTCCCTTGCGCCAGGTCACCACTGAAACACTCTGTGTCTGCACCAACTCAGAATGTAGCAGATTCTGGAATGGATCAACTTCTCTCAACCCAACCAAGGTTACAAGAAACCTGGGTGTCATGATTGATGACCACCTACCCTTCTCTGATTATGTTGCGCCTGTCTCCTGGCTTTGCACTATGCCAAATTACAAAAATCAGGCCATACCTGACACAGCATGCCTCCCAACTCTTGGTACAGTCTCATATCGACTTCTGCAATGCCCTCCTAGCCCTCCTAGCATGCACAGTAAAACCCTTACAGATGGTCCAGAATACGACAGCACTTCTGTGTTCCTATACTCAAGGCAATCTCAATCCAGACTGTTCCCGTTTGTGGTTCCCCAATGGAGGAACGAGCTACCAAATGCTATTAAGCAGGGGCGCCCCTCTATCGTCAAGACTTTTTTGAAGAGTAATCTCTTCCGAGAGCACCTCCTTTCTTAACAACTCTCACACCCAACTTGCACTTACTGTGCACTTCATTACCTTCTTAGTTCTTAGTGTTTACAACAAGGTCTCCTAACTTACTGAAGCTTGATTGTTGTTCCTCGCCAAGTCGCTAAATGAATAAATGTAAAATGTAAATGGATTTGGCCCTGATGTAGCCTCTCACTGTGAAAAGGCAGGGTCACCTCGCAACCGTGGTGATGGTAGATGATTATCTGGTGACTGCCGTCATGCTCCGTGGCTTCAAGAGCGCTCCACCGTAAACAGAGAAGATGACCCGGCCGGGATTATACCCCTAAAGCCGAGCCTCGGAAGCCTAATATGTTAATGTGTAATGCCATTATGTCTCACCCGATGACCCAGTCTGACTCCGACACAGTTTTCATAGCAGCAGCTGCTGCGTACTCATTTGGAGCGGGCATGTTTTGAAAAGGTTTTGTTTTTTTCCAGGGCTGTCTCAGATGAGGTGTGTTCAACTAGATGGAGCTCCCTAGCGCAGTCGCTATAAGAGACATACATTGCACACAGACGCACACATACACACACACTCACTTTGCACGGTTCCTCTCAAACCGAAGACATCTTCCTCCTTTTTGGGAGTTCTTTTTGTTGCCATAGCAGCTTGTTATTGATTCACCTTTACTTGCTCAGAAAATTGAGCATTTCTTTGTAAATCCTTTTCCATTCTGCTAGTCTGTTTTGCTTGTTTCATTAATCTGTCTGCTTTTTTCAAATCATGTCTGTAAGTGTTTACTGTGAACATTTGTAAGAGTCTAATTTCCATATTGTCAATTATCATCGGCTTTGTGCACTCCCCAAGCTTGCACATATTTGCTTTACAGGGCTTGAAGGACTTATCTAATTAATTTCCCCAACAAATACACACATTGAGATTAACACAGAAATGAATGTGCTCCGCTCCACATTTAAACAAACACTGGTGTCTGGGCCGACAAAATTAGAGAAGATTGGGGCTATTTAGGATGCTGTGTGTGTGTGTGTGTGTGTGTGTGTGTGAGAGAGAGATAAAGAGAGATAGTGTGTGTGTGTGTGTGTGTGTGTGTGTGTGTGTTTATGTGTGTTTATGTGTGTGTGTGTGCTTGCAAAAGAATTTCAAAAACAGGTTTTAAGGAAGACTGTTAAGTCTGACTCTTGACTCATTGACCTTTGGCCTCTCTCTAACATCCCCCCCCCCCACACACACACACAGAGGCACACCTTCAGGTGGGTTCCATCAGCTGTCGGACGGCAGCTCTTATCTCTCTGACCAGAGGGAGCTTGCATGCCCAATTTTCCTTCCCACAGTCCCTCAGGACTTCACTCAACTGGTCCAACAGACAGAGTTGAAAGGGCTCTGTGTATGTGTGTGTGTGTGTGTGTGTGTGTGTGTGTGTGTGTGTGTGTGTGTGTGTGTGTGTGTGTGTGTGTGTGTGAAATGGACTTTATGGGGTCTGTCTGGTATATTTTTTGCTCTTCTGTTGCATTCCTTTGGGCTGTATTTAATTACTTGTCAGTGTCACTTTGCCAGTGCTTATAGAAGTGTCTGTAATGAAGGGGCTGGATGTTTGTGAGGGAGAGGTGGGGAGAGATATGGGGTGGAAGAATGAGTGAGAGAGGGGAATGAGCATAGAAAAAGAGGGTAGAGAAAAAGTGATAGAACTGTGGAGAGGTGATAAGAAGGTAGGAGAGAGAGTGAGAAGGAGGGGGGGGGGAGAAATATAAATACAGACCGCACATTAGTAGCTAGCATATGGCATGTTTATTGATGCACCACTCTACGTTAGCTGGGCTAGCATCCCTTTGTGCTCTCTGCTCTTCTGGAGTGACTGGTCTGTGGTTTTGGCTCTGCATCGATGGGGTTGAGATGAATTCTTAGACAAAACATGATCAAATTAGCCCCACAGGTTAGCCCACAGACCCCTACCTCAACCATCCACTGGCAGTATAACACCTTAGCACTCTGTGGTTGCAAACCAATGCTATCGCAGGACTTAGCAAATGAAGAATCCCTGTAAATCAGCACTTCTGAGGTGTGTGTTTAGTGTTGTTAGTTGTCAAGCATTTGCGTTGTTTTACTTGAGAATGCAGTGTTCTCCTGCAGTTCTTTTGTTGTCTGAGAGAACCAGGCGAGACCCTTGAATGCATAGTGACTTGGAGATGGAGCGTGTGCTTTGAGCTAAACCGCTTTCCCATTTACTGCTTTCTCTGAGTAATTTGTCAGGAGCAGCCGTAAGCGGCACCAGTGTGGCCAGTGGACCTGACAGTGGGGTTGTGAGAGACAGCTGGTCCTGTCAGCACAACTGTTTTCATGAGGTAAAAAACAAGAGACAAAGAGATTACATATGTTCTTTGTCCTTTTTTCGTCGTACCTGCAGTTACAAGAGTATAAAGAGGATGGATGATCAAAGGTGTTTCTCCCTATTTGTGTAAAAAAGTAGGAATTATTAAGGCATGACTGTAGCCATTGTTCATTTGATTTGACATCCGTTGTGATCTGTTGTTCCCTTGAGCTGATTAACAGGCATTTTATCTGTGAGTGCTGAGATAGTCAACCCAGATGGTTGGTAAGTAATGGCCCAATCAGGGTCAGATCCCATATATGGTTGATTGTTATGTGATTACCTAAACCAGTGACAGTTTGTTGTTATTCAGTTTAACCCATGTCCATTTATTTATCTATTTGCTTAACTACTTGCATTGTGTTGTAGATGTTTTTCGGGCATGATCTGCTGTCTCACCTCCATCGGCGTTGTGACAATGTAATTGCATTGGTTATTATGGTCTAGATATTACCCTCCACTTTGATGTTCATAGTGTCCTTGTGGTATTTAGTATGGAAGTGATCTCATGAAAATGGAAGACGGGGGGAAAAAAGCATTCATTAAGTATTAATCAGCATTGTTTCTGTGGTATGTCTGTGATGGCCGTGTGCTTATGAAGGAGAGCCCCTAGTGTCAGTTGTCAGAACAGACCCTCGTTATGCTAATATTTGTCTGTGTACACTGCGTGTTGCCTTTGGCATCAGTCTGCTGAGGCATGTGTGTGGCAGCCTATGTGACACTCTGAGGAGAGTGGGTTATGCGCAGAGAGAGCCATTTTGTCGGAGTTGCCCATGGATTAGTGGTAAGGGACGGCACTTCTTGTTCCAGCGGACTCCTGGCCTGTCGGCTTCGATGGTGCGTGCCACCGATGCCCTCTGATTTGATCTGATGGCTCTTTGACTACCCCCCTACCCCCCTACCCCCCAGCCTCTCTCCTGCTCTCTCACTCACGTGTGCTGTCTTGCTCTTTTGCTCTGGAGCTCTCCTTCTCCCTCTCTCTCTGTTGCTCTCCCTTTTTCTATCCTCTCCTTCTCCCTCTTCTTCTTTCCGCCCAATTTCCGACTCTTCTTCATCTCTTCATCTCTTCATCACCACCCCTCACCTTCTCTCCCCATCTCTCGCTCTCTCATCTTGCTCAATCCCCCTCTTTTTTAATTCTTTCACTCCACCTCCCTCTCTGTCCTGCAGTCTACCTCTCTCTCCCACTTCCTCTCTCACTCTCGCTCTCCTTCTCTTTCTTCTTCGGTTTCTCTCTCTTCCTCCCTCTCTCAGTCCAACACTCCCCCCCCCCCCCTCGCTCCTCGTCTCAGAGGAGTGCTGCTCACTTGCTGGCTCCATGACACTGGGAATCTTCACGGAGACGTCTCGCTCATTGGATCCATTTCATGTTCATCTGAAACATCTGCAGGTGTGCTCTCCTGGGGCACAGCAGGCCACAGACCCGGGGGCAGGCCAAGTTTATGCTTCACAGCCCCTTTATCCAATCGCAAGGGAGGAGAGAGAGGGGTGGGGGGGGGGGGGGAGCCAGGAAGAGGGAGAGGGAGGAGAGGTGGCGGGTATGGGGGATGGGAGTGAGGTGATTGAGAGAAGCACAGTTGTGATGGAAAGACATAGAGAGGGAGAAGGAGAGAGGGGGAGAGAGAGAAAGAGAGAGAGAGAGCACACTGTGCAGTTTATACAATCATGATTACAGAACAGCACACCGCTATCTGACATGTTAGTGAACTGCTAACAAATAGCTGTGTATACAATAACTTGATTTTATCTTCTGTTTTTTGGGATGACCTCAAAGTTTCAGTAATGTTCAACAAAATGAGCATATATAAATATTGCAGAAGAGGAAGTGGCTAGATTCTACTCATACAGGTGTTTAAAACAGTATTGGGATTTCTAGAAAGGGTTGAAAAAATAGTGCTAAGCATTACCTCGGCCTTCTCCCCTGGTTGCTCATCTTTGCTTTTAGCCGTATTGTCTTCAATCCAGATGCCACTTGTGTGACCTCAAAGACCCTGATGTCTAAGGGTTGTTGAGAGGATATGTTAGTATCAGACTAGTTTCTTACATTTCCTGATGCTTCCTGCCTTTCTAATGGAGAGATCCACACCAGGAATAGCAAGACCCTCCACTTCCTTGCTTTCATGAATTCTATCCAGTATTTTTTTTGTCTGTCTGAAAGTCTTAATTGTATTTCTGTCCTTGATTAGTTAATTAGTGACAAACCAAAAAGCTGGTGTAGGTATGGATTGTGTGTGTGTGTGTGTGTGTCTTCAGTTGGCGATTGTTTCAGTCTAGTGTGTGATCCTTAAAATGAATCTCTGTCATGTGTGCGGGAGCTTGCAGTATCTACAGAGGCAATTTTATCCCTCTCTGGAGTGCGTTGTGAGACAGCCAGCAGCCAGTTGTTGTCCTTCGCCATTAACCTTCAGAACATCCCCGATAACTCGGCCCCTGGTATCTGTGTCTCTGTCGTGATGTCGTGCTCTGAAACTAAACCCCCTCGACCTTTGCTGTGTTTTTCTCTCGCCCAAATGTGTCCCCAGTCGTGACTTTTGGGACGAGATGAACCAGCCATGATAAAAAGGACAGAACTGGATGCAACAGGGATAGAAAGAAAGCCCTCACTCTCTCTCTCCCTCTCTCTCTCTCTCCCTCTCTCTCTCTCTCTCTCTCTCACTTCTTATAGTTGAGATGAATGTTGGGCCTGTGATTTCTTATCCTCTGTAACGGAGCACACTGCTACAGAATATCTCCTTTAACTGTCCGACATCTGTTTTCCCCGTCGCGGACTGCCAGACACTGACATGATCCCCTCTGGACGGCCAGCCGTTCCTCAGTCCGAGTAGCGGGTACTCACTGATTTAGTGCCCTGGAGCGAGAGCAGGGGAGGTCAGCCAAGAGGAACAGCCAATCAGGACACCCCAATGGTGCAGACCTTCTGGTCATGGACCGTGCGTCTCTCTCCAGACACGCTAAATGCCTTTCTCACAATGTGCAGCAGGGCTGTCTGAACTCTAGCATGTGTTGATGGGAACTCCTGACCAGTCTTGCACTTATCAAAAGTATGGCCATGTTATCCAACGTCACAGCTTGTGATACCACCTTGCATGTTTGTTCATGTTGACTCAAACTTGAACAATTTGACAACAATTTCAACAATATTTGCTAGTTATCATAACCTCCGTGTTCTTGCTAGAAATCAAATGCTCTGGCTAGTGATACAGTCTGTTTTTGCAAGTGACCCGCCTTATACTTTTTGGCAATGACCTAGCTTGTTTTTATTTTAGAGTGATGCTACCTTGCCCTTTTAACTGTCCCATGTCTGGATTCTTGATCCTATCTACCAAAAAGGCAAGGATATATAGTCTGAGGAATTCTCCTCTGAGATCCGCCGTGGAAGAGAAGAGATAGAGTTTATGGCCTTAAATGCTGTTTTAATGGCATTACTCGGTGATCAGCAAAGGTCACCACCTCATTGCATTAGCAGGGAACATCACTGGGTTTACATTAACTGCGAATGCTGCTTTGTCTTGTGTGCTGTAAACAAGTCTTGCTCCTGAGCCCTCTCCCTGGCCAAGGCCTCTGCTCCGTGTGCTAATGTGCTAATGTGCTAATGTGTTCATCAACGAGTGAAGTGTGGCTGGCCTGAACCTTATTCTGTCAGTGTGCATGTGTGAGTGTGGGTGGCTGAGTAGGTGTTTTTTCATTTGTAGGTATGTGTGTGTGAGTGTGTGTGTGTGTATTCGTGTGTGCTGAGGCCTCAGACGGGATTGAGATGGAAGGGCCTCCTTGATTATACCTGTGTGTTGCAAAGTATGTGTGAGCATGTGTGTGTAAAGGGCAGAGTGTGTGTGTTTTGCATTCTGTACCACCTGGTCATGATAAGCGAAGAGAGACATGACAAGAGACAGTGAATACCTGTCTGTAATTCTTGTGTGTGTGTGTGTGTGTGTGTGTGTGTGTGTGTGTGTGTGTGTGTGGTTGTTTACAAACCACTCATCAACCCACCTTGAATGAATGAGTGAGTGAGTGAGTGAGTGAGTGAGTGAGTGAGTCTCTAAGTGTTTTTACTAACCACTCACCAACCCCTTGCTGTGCTTGAATGAGTGTGTGTGTGTGTGTTTGCAAACCACTCACCAACTCACCTCTGTGCTTGTGTGGGTGTGTGGTTTGCAATTGTGAGAGAGAGATGGCTCTCTGTGCTGCCTGTCTGCCCTCTCCATGTATGCAACTCAGACTAGATAGATGAACGCACAGCAACCCCACCTCCACACACACACACACACACGCAGACGCACACGCAGACGCACACACACACACACACACACACACACACACACACACACACACACCACACACAAACACACCACACACACAACACACACACACACACACACACACACACACACACACACACACACACACACACACACACACACACCCTGTGGAGTAGGGCCCAGCTGGAGTCCCTTAGTGGGGTGTGTGGATGCCAGCACACACCTGTATTATTGATGAGTCTCACACTTGGCGGTACAGGGCAGTGGGAGGGGAGGGCGGGCAGAGGAGAGTGGAAGGAATGGAATGTCAGGGAAGGAAGATGGAGAGATGGATAGATAAGGAAGCAGAGAAGGGTGGAGAGAAAAGGAGAGGAGCGCGGGGAAGAGGTGTACAAAAGAGAGGAGAGGGGTGGGGGGAAGACAAGAGGAATGGACTGGAAGAAGAGGAGGAAGACATGTGGGTAGAAGCCCATCAAGCATGTACGTACACACCAGAAATGGCCAACCATTCCCAAAAAGTGCTGTTGTGGCTGCGTCTCAGTCAGCCAGGGACAAACCTGATTATATGCATCATTCATCTGTTGACACAAAGGTGATTTGTTTAAATGAGTTGGGTCAGGTGTGAGTCCTATTTACCTGGCTCTGCCAGTCTACATCTTGGCTCACTTTTTTGAGAGCCTGCAATTGAGATGAGCCTCTAGTGAGTCCCAGATATTCTGGTCCTTTAGTCATCGAGCTCAGGGGAGTTGGTTAAGTTGATAAAAGAAGTCTGTGCTCAGTTCAAAATCATCAACACAGGAAATGAGTCATGTTGATTGTCATTGGTCAAAGGGTGATAAATATCATTCTTGACCTCTTAACATTACTGGTCCAAAGAAGACCAGTCTTACAGACCAAAATTAATGCAGTGAAATGTGTGGGCAGGCAGGCAGCTTGGATGGCCTTGTAAGGGGTTGTTGTTGTTCCTGGTATGTTAGATATTTAATCCTGTGCTGACTTTAACAGAATGACAGTTCTGAAATAAAGACAGGTGACTGGATAGCCTACTAGGTGGCTAGCTTGCTAATTAGCTCGCTAGTTCAATCTGTTACATTATTTCCACACGCCATGCCACGCCCCGCTGGCATGTATCTGCAAGGTTAAGCATTTCAAACACGGAGTAAAACATCTTCCTGTCTACCGGTAGTCTCTAATTTTGAATTGTCTTTCTCTTTTTTGTTCCTTTCTTTCCCTCTTTCTCTCTTTGTCCCCCCCTCTCTTTCTCCATCTCTCTCCATCTCTTCCCTCCTCTCTTTATTCACATTAACAATGGAAACACCCATCCAATGGACTGGTTTGACTGCAGACAGACCCTGCAGCTTATCGACATCCTGTGTTTGTGTTTTGTGTGTGAGTGTGTGCGTGTGTGTTTACATAAAAAGCAGTGTGTGTGTCACCTGTGTCTGCCTCGGGGTGTGTCGTCTTGGGTGAAGCGAGGCACAGATGTGCTGCTGTTTTTGACGTGTTTACACTGGCTCATCTAAACTGAAACGCCCTGTTTTGTGTTCTGGGCTATGAAAGGACTATTGTTGCCTTGGCAATATTTCTAAAAGTGTTTCTGTGTTTCTGTTTACGTACTGTTTTTGGTGTTATTCACAAGACCATTTCAATTACAGTGTTCACTGAATCTTCTAGTCAGTTTAATGAAGGTGAAGGGGAGAAGTAGCTTACCGTGTATTAGTTCTTCATGGTTAAAATATCAAACTTAATTGCTTAAGAATCGTATCATATTTCACATAATTAATTAATAGTAATTCAAAATAGTTCAAAAACACTTCACATTGATAGGCATGTGGCTAATGTGCTGTGGATATTTATTTACACCCAGAAGAGAGTAGCAGGTAGGTGGGTAGGTTGTAAATTTGCGTTTTTCACCAGAAGCTGATGGTGTCACGATGTGTCAGGTGGCTCGCAATTCAATTCACCCATTTTCAGCAGAAACTGTGCGTCAGCCCAGCAGGCCTGCATGGATCCTCTTTCACAGCCCCCACTCCCTTGACTTTGGATAAGACTCCCGGAGAAAGGCTTTGTGTGTGTGTGTGTGTGAGAGTGTGTTTTTGTATTTGTGAAGGGCAGGGGCCATGAGTGTGCTTTTATCTCTGTAAGAATCTCTGTGCTCAGCAGCATCTGGTGTGTGTGCCAGGAGATTGGATGGGTTGATGGGGAGTAAAGAGAAGCTAAGATGCTAACAATTGGGAGCTGAAAAGACCAAAGAGTAATAATGCCGAGCTGAGCTGAGAGATATATTGACTCCTCCTATGCAAAAATATAATATTCTTGTTGATCACAATATGAAGTACACTGCAGCAAAGACATATTTACTGTGCTGAGTTGTATTGATCAACATTCTGTTTATTTAGGAATATACATAAATCATTCTATGAGATCACTGAGGCAAGATTACTTCTTAATGCCTTGACTAATTTCTTACATGGATGCTTTCCAATCAATACCATAACTCCTTCGGTTACAAATAAGTTGGTGCTTGGAGCGAAAATAATATCAATATGGGGCTATTTATTTGGATTATGTGATTCAAGATGGGAAATGCTGTATGATGTATGGGGCGTGTTCTGAGGTGTGTGAGATTGTTTTACCAGACATTGCCTTAATCCACGTCTCGTAATGCTTTAATTGTCATTCCTTGCCGCCACCACACACGTCTCGGCCAGCGTCACTTAGTATGTTTAAGCAGGATCACGAGATTCCCATCCGTTTTTATCAAGCTCTTGAACCTCTCCGCACTCACCCGGGTGAGGCTGTCCTGAACAAATACGTATTGTATACAGGTCCGCTCAGAGAAAGGGCTTCATTACACAAATCATCAATCACAGCTCCTTTGCCCCCCGAGTTCGCTAATCACACGCATTTATCATGTTCATTTTCTGATGGAATTTCTTTATTCTCTCTCAATGTTCCCGGTTGTGTTTTTTTACCCTCGCCCGGGCTGCCTGACTCAGAATAAGGAGTAATGCAATGCAATAATGCAGAGTCTATTGGTATCACAATGGTAGAGTTTGTAGGGATGAAGGGAGAAGGGGTGGGGTGTTGTTTGGCTGCTGTCTCTACAATGCTGCAGAGATTTACTACAGGTTTTGTTCAGACTTGTGAATTGACTCTCACAGAGCATTGGAGTGTGTCTATGTGTGTGTGCGTGTTAAGGTGTGTGCGCGTGTGCAGATGTATTTGTGTGTCTAGGGGTGTGTGTTATGTCTTTGGAAAGTTTATGTCTGCGTTTGCGTGTCCCTGCACAAATTGTTGTCTGATAAGTGGAAGTGGAAGAGGAGGAGGGGTGGAGAAGAACTGAAAAATCCCTAACTGCCTTTGGTCTCCACGGGCTGATAAATTATGATGTCGTTAGAGCGTGGCAGCTTCCTGGAATCTGTTTTAAACCTCTGCCCCTCCCCATACCCAGCTCAATCCCACCCCTCCCCATCCAAATGCAACCCTCACTCCTCTTTCCCTAACACACTCCACCCCCAGCCTACTACCTCCCACCCCCCCTGGGCTCCGGGCTGATGGTAATGGGGAGAGGCAGTCATTCCGGTTTAACGGCAGGCGCAGGTGGCTCCAGTGACGCCTCAAACCATGTGGTCCTCCTCAGGCCCAAAGGACGATGAGAGAGCTAGAGAGGGAGAGAGGAGAGGAGAGGAGGATACAGATCAGGGTTTCTGCTAGCTGGTAATAACAGTTTTTTGCTTGGTAAAATTAGTTTAAAAAAAAAGAAGAAAAAAAACTGTCTCAAACGTGAAAAACTTGCTGGTCAAAATGTCAAGTGCTTATACAAAATGTAGCTATAACAAAGGCTTTCTTGAAACAGTGTGGCTTCCACTGCAGCTAATGTTGAGGTTTTGTTTGTTCCAGTTGTTACTGTTTGTTTTGCTTAATAATTCTGTTCACGAAATAGTCAAGCTGATTTGAGAAATTTTCATTCTTTTGTTAAACTGCATGTACTTTATATCTGTGTTTGTAGCATGGGCTATTTTTGAAATGTGACTGGTAAGTTTCACACTTTTCTAGTAATATCAATTCATTCGGGCCACTACAATGGCAAGAACAAAATCTTAATGCCTGATGCAGATAAGACTGAATGGAGAAGGAAGCCAAAGAAGAAAGAGAGAGATAGTGACAGAATGATACTGAGGAGAATGAAAACAGAGCGAGCGAGAGAGAGAGACTCCTGATATCATAAGGAGAGAAAGTGAGGCTCCTCCTGAAATAAAGAAAGAGACTCCTGATATCATAAGGAGAGAAAGGGAGGTTCCTCCTGAAGGGAGAGAGAGAGAACGGTGGACTAGAAAGGTAGCTTGTGAGGTCAGTGGGACATTCCATCAGTGTGGTTCTTCACCATAAGGGACTGAGATGGACAATGCCAGTTCTGTGCCACTACAGGCTATTTGGAACATGCCATAAGTCATACTATTGTATAGACTATGAATCCGTCTGAATTTGCAGACATTACTTGTGTCTCTGCTCTGTGACAACAAGACTTGTGATCGGTCTCATGGCTAAACAGAAGAAGCTAACTTCTGAATTTTTTATAAGGAATTAAATCAGTTTTAGTGGCAGGCACCCAAACAAATGTGTGAAAGAGAGGGCGTTTGTCTGCTTCTGTGTCTGAGACCCAGTGAGTGTGTTGTGCCACTCTGTGTGTGTGTGTGTGTGTGTGTGTGTGTGTGTGTGTGTGTGTGTGTGTGTGTGTGTGTGTGTGTGTGTGTGTGTGTGTTACAAGAAAGGAAATGACTGTGTCCGTCTGTCTGGATGTGAGATACACAGTGACTGTATAGTGCCAGTCTCTGTGTGTATACCTGTGTGCAAAACAGAGTGCGTTTTGTGCTTGTGTTTGTGTGTGCTTATACACTCTAGCAACAGAGGAGGCTCCTTCAGGCAATCAAATGTTTGTGTGTGTGTGTGTCTCGATTTGGTTCTGTAAAAACCCCATCATAAACAGACAGCCCCTGGGCTTGCAGACACACACGGATCTAATAAAAACAGACATGGCGAGCAGAGCACCACCGTGTGTGTGTTTTGAGCCCAAGCGCTGAGAACACACAGAGCTGAACCTGGAGCTCCTTAGCCAGCCTCCCCAGCTCGAGGCCCCTGGCTTGATAACATCTGGTGTGGTCGATCTCCGCTCAAAGACGGCGTTCTTCTCCTGCTTTGCCTGCAGCCTGTCTTCCCTCCGTCTCCAGCAGGGAGCCACACTGTGGTGGCCATCCAGTCGTGAGGAGAGAAGAGGTGGTTGTGACGAGGTTAAATACACAACTCCCTTCTTGTGAACCCTGACTGGTTCACTGACTCATTACAGTGCTCTGTTAAATTCTTCATTCATTTCATGAAAGTCTTGACTTTGTTGGACATGATCTCATTGGCAGAAGTGGTTTTATGCCTGGGTGAATCAACATTCCATCGCACCTGGTTGGTACATTCTGCTCCGCACAAGTCATGAACTGAAGTGAGATTGTGTAACTTAGTAGTAATCAGGACATTTCATCGTGTTGCATGATCATTAGACAGCCACAGCAATTTCACCTCACTCCAAACAAGCTGTGCATTGTGTCTCCATCAGTTCTGAGCAACCAGCTGTTGCTGTCCCACGCCTTGCACTCCAGTGGCTGTTGAGTCGTATGAACAAGGAGCGGATGTTTTTCCTCCCTTGTGTTACCTTCCCACGTTTTCTGTGTGCGCAGATGAGCGCTATGCCTTCCAGCTTCTTCTGACAGGTATTTGCTCATCCCTGGGATGCAGAGGTGAGATTAAGGGAGTGCCTGAGAGTCATCTTGGCTCTGCTATACTCATTTTCCCTGCAAGACATGACTGGCCATGCTTTCTTGAGCATAGTTTTAAAAACAGTCACTTCGAGTCATGAGATATTTACAAGCATATAAGGAGGCTTGTAAAACCCAATCTGCAGATCCTTACTCAAACATTTGTTTTTGTTTCACACCACCAGAAATGCAACATTCCACCCATTCCTACATATGCTTGGTCTAGGCAAGACATAGACGAAGAGAGGATCCTTGACCTGTGATGGTTTAAGGGCTTGTTAGCCTCAGCTACAACTCAGCAGAGACAAACGTTTTGTCTCTGATCTCTTGTTGAATAACCAGGAGCTCCAGGGGATGAGCTGAGTGTAACGTGTGATAGAAAGTGATGGGAACTCCAGTAAGGTCACAGGCTCTGTGCCCAGGGAGACTGAAATACAATCTCACCACGCCGCTGTTAGTCAGTTTGGATAAAAGTTTCACTAGTTTGCTAACTAAATGTTCCTCAGGGTTGGGCAACTGAAGGACCCGATTTACCTCACATTAGCATGTTGTGCAGCGCTGTTGTTTGAGTTATCAGGCTAGGAGTAAGCCCACACACTGGAGTGGCAATTGAAGAGGAGGATAAAACGGGCTCTTGGCAAACGCGTTCTCGCATTAGCTCCTGCAGTGCAACAGCAGGGGCCAAAGGCCCAGAGGAGGCAAAGGTGCTTGATGTGTGACAGCCATGATAAAGTTACAGGTTTCCTTTCTTTTTCGCTTTCTCTCCAACGGAAGTCCATTTTTAACTGTGGGTGATAAAGAAATGTCATTGCTTTTGTGGGTGTTCTCCTTCCCACCCATGTTTGCTCGCTCACTCTTTCACTCACTTGTCAGCTCCCTCCCTCGTTCGTCCTCTTCTCTCTCCATTTCATCTCTTCCTCTTCGCTGTCGGTGAGTTTGGTGTCCTTGGTGAGGGCACAGGGCCTTCCACTGTTTCAGCACAAGACAACAGCTTAAAATATTCTCCACCCCTCTGGCCTCGCATCAAGCACTCAGCGTGGGAGTGGGAAGAGAGAGAAAACAGGGGAGAGAGCGAGGGAAGGAAGGATCAAGGGAGGAAAAGAGAACAAGTGAGAAAGAGAGAGAGGGAGCGTGAGTGAAAGACAGTGAGGGTGGGACGTGGAGAGAGACAGACAGATAGTGAGAGAGAGGTTGTATTCTCGCCTCTGGGCTACCTCTGAAATCTGCGGGGGCATAATGCTCCTCCAGTGCAGTACATCTCATACTGATGGTGTGAGGTTTCCCTCAATGGACCCTCGGCATCACAGACATCAGCAGGATAGTTCAGATTTGTCGGATCAGTTCCAGTCGGCTCCCCTCTGGAATAGGCCTGGAACACTGCTGATGACGATTTTAGTGGAGGAACAATCTCTTCAGCTAAAGTATGTTAGCAGTCGTGTTATGTAAGCACGGAAATAACCAGCCCAGTGGAGATGATTCAGGCTAGTTGTGATGCACTTGTCATCTCTTGACGTTCATTGAATCAGTCAGTACTGCATGTTCGTGTCATTTTTGTGAAATGTTATTTTCCTTCGAACACTTCTCTCCTGCCTTCAGAAGCTGCTTTCACATTCCTTTCACAGAATTACATTTGCACCTCACACGCTTGACTGATTTTAACTGCCTTCATTAAAATGAAGACACTTTTGTCTTGATGCTTGATCTCCCAGAATAGAAAAACCCATAAAATAAAACTCAGCTGTTCCATATTGATTCCATGATCAGTCCTGTCTCGGATGTTGGAAGTCAGACAGTCAGGCGTGACATCCTGAGTTATAGCCATGCCAAAGAGTGGATGAGTCCGGCCCCAGCCAGGGAGAAGGAAGAGCCTAGGGGAAGGTGGGCAGGTAATGAGCTCTTAATTGACTTGAAACAGGAGTGGCTCCCTCTTTCCCACTCCAATTCTCCTCCATAGCTGGCGAGAGCACTTGTCGGGGGAAGATGCAACCCACACATCCCAGAGGTCAGGTGCTTTTAAAATCTGTTCAATAATCTAATGACAGAAACTGTCCAATCACCTAAATAGAGGTCATTTTTATAACTTTCAAATAGACACTTTGAGGCTCTCTGCTGCAGTAGTGTCTGTTTCCTTTCTCGCTTCTCCCACAACAGAGACTTCCCCAACTGTCAAGTTGCCAAAATGTGTCCTGTGAGGACACACCATATGTTACCTTATTTTCATCTTACCTTTCTACTCAGCAGGTGATAACAGTAGACATTGATTAGGCTAAATGGGGTACCACTGTCCTTGAGTCTGAGAAAGGTTGAATACTTGAATACTTATCTAATTCCTTTTGTTCCTTTTTGTCCTATTCTAATTTTGGTGCAAACACAATCCAGATTAGTTAATAAACGAAAGCATGTTGATGACCTTGAATCTGGCAAATTAATGTGCTACGGCTGCCCTGGTAAGAGGGGTTTGCACTTGTCCATTCTCAGCACGAATTCCTTGTGTGTCAGCCAGCTGGAACTTCTCCGCCTGCCAACAGCTTATGAGTCAGCACACAGTAGCCTTTTGACTCTCAAGAGTACTTGGGGGGCTCTGGGCTATGTCCTCCATTTTGTCCTGGTAAGGGCGATGCTGCTGTACGCTTTCAGTGAAAAATGACACTGAGCGGCACACCATTAAACAATCTCAATGAGAAGCCCCCTGCCCTGGCCTCTAAGATCAGAGCCACAAATCCTGAGGAGGAAAGAGAAGGTCACATAAAACCATAAAAAGGCTACCCTAAAGCGTCTAGGGGGTACAAAAGCAACAGATTAAATTTAGCTGTCAGTCACATTTATGTTTAGTGAACAAACATTTGTTTTTTCATGCTTGCAAGTTTGTTGTGTTGTGCTTGTTAAATATTTGGGGAATGAAGGATGAATCTTCAGTTTGTTCTAATAGTATGTGTCGTAAATTGTTTAGTTATTGTCTTGCAGCTCCTATGGGCTAGCTTACTATGTGCATATGTTGTTACTGCTGTGCATATGCTCTATCATGAATTATTTTGACAATTGTTATTGGTGGTAATTAATCTTCACTATTGGTGAAGGTACAATTTTTCTTTCCCATGTTGAATCTGGGTATTTGTTTACAAGTGTAACAGCAGATTGTCTCACCATCCCTTAAAAGGCTCACTGCAGCTTTCCTTGACATAAGCAAGACTGTTGACTCCGTCAGGTGTGAGCTGCCATCCTCGAACAGGTCCTGAGGCGCTCTTTGATGCCTGTCTCTTCCGCCCAAAGAAACAGCTTCCCTGCCTCCCAAAGCAACCCGACCCTCCACCCGCACCTCAAAACATCTTTCTGGAGCGGGTACTCCTGACAGAATGCTAACACGCCTTCACAGTCAGACAAGACAAGCTCCTGACCTCCTGTGTGTGACGACCCCCTCCCCCCCCTCCCCCTTGCCTTGCCAATGACAGGCATAGAGGCTTCCCACCTACTCCCACAGGGCTAGCTGTGAAATTGCGATTTTCCACCCGGGTGGTGCAGAGAACGTGTAATTGATGTAATGAGAAGGAATTTAGAGGATGGGGTTTGCTAGTGGCTCTTACAGGGAATAGCTCTTTTTAAAGCACCACGTTATCAGCTTGCCTTTATCTTGCTGGATGAGTTGGAAATATTACAACTTCATGATCTGCAAATAACTGCCTTCCTCTCCAAGTGCATCATTGTAACTGTCTGAATCATATTGATCAATGGGTTTATTGACAGAAATACTCGAGATGCACATATGCTTTGTTACTGTAAAAACCTTTGTTTCAGATTATGCAGGTATTCCTTTGTAAACGGCTGTCACTGACGCAACTAAATATGACAATCGAAAAAGAATAATTACGTAACTAACAGAATAATGGTTAAATGTAATGTAATTACAGTATATAGACCATTTTACAAATGTATGATTGATATTCCCTAGAGTACTAATCCTTTTATTGTGTTCATATTAAACAAAAAAGTACATAAGTATATGAAACTGTTGTTTCTAATTTTGAAGACCTCCTGCATTAGTTTGTGTTTTCGGGCCCAGCCTGCTGTATGCTGAATTTAGTGCTGAAAGGATTTGCATGTGATGACAGGTGCCACATGCCACAGGGGCCAAGAGGAGAGTTGTGACTTACTTCAGTGGGTGTCCTGTCTAGTCTTATTGCCCCCCCCCCCCAACCAGAGTCTGGATGACTTCTTTTTGGGGACATAATTGAGCTTGCCTCCTGTATCCATTTCTGTCTTGCAATGTCACCAAGCTTTGGAACAAAACAAGGACAAGTGTTCAGAATTTTCTGTGGCGTGTATTTTCTGAAGGGGACAGGATTAACGCTGCCAAGTGACTTAGCAACGCTTACTCTGTAGTGGCAGGCTTTCTCAAGGGCTTTAGAATCACCCCCCAGCCTCAGACACACACAGCTTGGTCGATTCAGCACAGCTGACTTTAATGTGCCTCCTCAGCAGTGGATGATAAACTTGATGATAAACCAGACTGCCATTTTTATTCAGCTTCTTGCTGGGAGCTGTTTTTCCTGGAAATGGCGTCAATGTGTAGAAACTCCTGCAGGCACACAAATCGTGTTGATTTAGGGAGATGGCGAGTTCTGCTCCAGTCCTGATCCATGTCCCTCTCTACCAGCGCCAGGAAAGCACAGATGTAGCACTGGGCTCACGCTGTGCACCAAGAACAAGGGGTCCGAGGTTGAGGATGAGCTGAACCAGGGAGTTAAACTCAAGAACAAGTACCCCCGGGGGGTTTAAGACCATTGGATGAGGGAGATTAAATGGACCAGCGGACAGATATTTGAGGTCTGGGTGTGTTAGCCGTGTGTGTCTGTACCTAGCTCTATTCTTTCACTGGTTCTGTCTTAGTGTACGGTGCAGACTGCTAAGAGGATGTTTGGGTCAGTCAGGGTCAAGAACCCAAGGAGCGTGCCAAGAGAGCAGCTGATTCTCAAAAGGGTCTGGCCCCAGTCTGGCATAGGTCCATGCCAAATCAGAGATGTACTCTTACCAGACTGTGCAGCTACATGGGTGGGCCACCCGGTTTAGCCCCTTCTCTGCTTAGCCTTTCCTCACCCAGCCTAGATCCAAGTAGCAGTGAATCTGGCACTTCTGCTGCCAGGGGTGTGAGCAACTCCAATAAGGGATGGACTGCTTGATGCAGGCACAACTCTTTGACAGACAGTCCCTCGCCTTCCTGCCCTAACGCCCAGGGTTAGTGACCTCTTTAAGACCCCCTGGCATTGTCCCAGCAGCTCCACAGGGCAAGGCAGAGCAGACGAGGGAGCTTTTAAATGAATGAGAGATGAAGTTGGTGTGTTAAGGGGAGGGGAAGGGGGGGTTGAGTGGAGGGAGGATGAGTGGAGGGAGGATGGTGGCTCAAGGCAACAAATGGAATGATTTTCTTCCCTTCCTTTTTTCACTCAAGAAGAGATGACAAATGGAACTGTCCAGAGGGACCCTGGGCACTGAGTGGTAGTCCTGTGGGGAGAATTTTGTTCCTGCTGTAGGCCTATTTGGCCGAATCTCTCAGAGCCTGACTGCCATTTCACATAAAGCAGTGGGACTTGATGTCATTTGTGCCTAATTTCCTAACAAACGTTTCTTTGCTCTGTCACCGGATCGAGAACTTCTCGAGAAAAAACATTCAATCTGGTTGTTGTAGAACATTCCATGGTTATGTGAACGCAAAAAACTCCCATTGTGTTTTTCATTGTTACAGATGATCCTTATCTGTTGTCTATTTTTGGGAGAAGTGATTATTTCTTGGTAATTAATCTGGGATCTGTCTTTTTGTACCTGAAGCCCCACAGAAACAAACCGCATACTTCACTTGGCCTGTTGAGCCTGCAGCACCTCGAAACGTCTGCTCCTCAGGCTGGCTGGTGCAGGATAAATTGCCCAGAGGATCTTACCATCCATCTTCCCTCCTGCCATCATCTTGTAATCAAGATTTATCTGCTGTGAGGCAGATGGTTGTCCTTACTGCCACCTCCCCCACCGCCCTCTACAACCCCCCTCCCCCTTCAGTATCCTGAGCCTTGCCCCTGCATGTGTCTAGACTGGCGTTATCCCTGTCCACCATACAACACCCTCTACCACCCCTCTCCTCCCTACCCTATCCCAGCTCTCACACACACACTCCTTACCCTCCCCCACCTTACGAAGCCCTTCTGGGCCCCTTGGGATTGGGGTCATCCATCTAGGAGCTCTGGAGCACTTGCCCCCGGCTAAAAGTAGTAAAACCCACAGATGGGATTCTTTTTTTTCCCTTTTTTGTCAAATTATATTTTGGGAAACCCTCCTCAGAAACCAACCACTCAGGCCACATTCAACCACAGATGGCCTTTAGTGGCGTTAGCTGGGTCCTTTTTTTTTTTTTACCAAGAGCCACCAGCATGTCTTGACAAGATTCACCTCATTGATGGTTTTATTTGGGGAAATCTGTTTTTGAGGCAGCCTCAAGTCACGAGGACACTGGACGGGGTGGGGGGAGGGGTTATGGAGTGCTTGATCAGAGAGGATCATGTTGATGCTTGCACTCGTCCATCCACTGCAGGTCAATAGGGACGTGTCTGCATTGTTCTGGAAAATTAATCTCCTGTGTTGGATCTGGTCAGCCTGTCTTGGCCACAGGTCGCCCATTTACAGCAGGCCCATGCTAAGGCTTATTATCTGCATTGTTGCGTGCCATTACAGCTCATTACTGGCTTGCTCCGGACAACACAAAGACCTCAGTGAAGCCAGACAGGACTTTCACACAAGCCTGTCTATTCATGCACCAAACTCTGCACCCCAGGCCTTACGAGGCCTTTGAAACTCACCCTTGTCACAATAAGCAAAATAGGGGTCTGGTTTTTCATGTTTTACATCTGTCTGACTGTCAGGAATGTGTGTCGGCCATCACCTAGTTAGAAACAAGATCCCAGGTCCTGTTTCTGTTGAAATGTATGGCATTCATGATATATGATGAATGGGTCACCTGAAGCAACTCTGGCACAATAGAGTCAATGTTGTTAAAAAAAAGGAACAGTTCCATATGGATTTCCTCTTTCAGTTGTTGATTACATACCCTTCTTACTGGAGATGTGCTTTGTTTGGTCTTGTAAGTTGAGATTACTCAGTCAGGCAAAATAACTGTCTTGGGTTCCATTATGTGCAAAGCCCAGTAGCATACACCTAGGCCACTGTCGCTATGGCAGCACGACATGCAGATGTGGTGGCTGAGCGGATCTGCAATTTGAGCAGACTAACACACACACACACACACACACACACACACACACACACACACACACACACACACACACACACACACACACACACTCCACCTCCCAACACAAACAAGCTTTGGGTGTGTTACTTTAAGCTCCTTACACTTGCCCTGTGTTTGAAAGTGTGTTTTTGTGTGTGTTTGAGGTGTGTTGTATACATTTTGAATATATGCCTGTTTGTCTTTGTGGTTCCTTATGGCTCTGGCATAGTGTGTGTGTGTAAGAGCATTTGCCTTTGCTCCTGTGTGTGTGTGTGTGTGTTTGTGTGTGTGTGTGTGTGTGTGTTTGTCTGTGTGTCTGTGTGTCTGTGTGTCTGTGTGTCTGTGTGTCTGTGTGTGTCTGTGTGTGACTCTATTAGCCTTCATCATCACTTTTCTCTCTCCTGCTCTCTCTCACAGAGCACTCTTCCAATCCTGCTCTCAATCTTGCTCTTGCTGCCTGAATCTCTCCTCCTCCACGTTGTGCTCTTCAGATAATGGCCGTTTTGTTCCAAAAGCTCTGCTGGCCTATGACGGGGATCTCCATACATGACCCATCTTGTATTCTCTTTGCCTCTCTCTCGATATAGGCTATATCTTTCTCTTTCTCTCTCTCTCTCTCTAGCCCGTTTTCTCTTATTCCTGCTCTCCCCCTTTCTCTCTCTCTCACTCTTTCTATTTTTCTTTCATTTTCCCTCTCACTTCCGTCACGCTATCTCTCTCCATTTGTCTCCCTTCCCCTCCTCTTTTTCTTTTTCTCTGTCTTTCTGTCACTCTCTCTCTCTCTCTCTCTCTCTCCCTGTCTCTCAGCCCATGCAAAGAGAGAGGCAGTGAGCGTCCATCAGCCTCCCAAGTGGCGTAGGAGTGTGCCCTCAGACAAAGTGAACAATCTCCCCATCAGTCCTCCCACTCTCTGCCATTTAACTAAAGCTCGCCACAATGGAGACGTTTGGGACTTCACCCCGCCAACTCGGTGGCCATTTTCCTGTGACTTACATGTGGCATGACTCAGTCATGTGACCTGCAGTCTGCGGTAAAGGTCCTCTTTGTTCACTTGGACATGGTTTACCCTTTTGCCTCCATTTTTTTTTCTTCCTTTGAGGAGATAATTGCACAGCAATTCTGGAGCAGTGCCGACTGGTGAACTCTCTGTGATGAGTGAGAGAGCTGAACCCTTTGAATCATGGTTCGCCGCAGATAGCGGAAGAAACAAAAGAGGAAGTCATCAATTCACTTGGGCTTATCAGCACCCTGAATTGAGATAACACTGGCTTTTAGGGCCCTGCGACGGTGAAAATAAGGTTTAGAGCAAACAAGCATGTCAGTTTGAACGCTCCCAGCCCTCATCTCTTACCTTGGAGTGTCAAAACAAACCAAAAAATGGTTGATCCTTTTTTTTTAAACGTTATGTCACTGTTTTCTCTCCATCTCCCTGCCTCCCCCGATCTCTGTCGCTCCATGAGGGAAAACACAGTCTGTGCTGAAATGCAGGCCAGTTGACAGCTCTCCAGGTGAAGGTTTTGTTTGTCTGTGGGGATTTGCCCCCCCCCACTCCAGCTGTTTCAGATCCACTGAGGCCCCGTAACAGAGCTTCCCTTTTCCATGGCTAAGATCCAAGGCTAAAGCCTCCTGCTAAGCATTACAGCAGCAGTTGACTACAGCTGAGGTCTTGATAAACCTTGTTCTTCTTTCTTTGTACCTCTTTGTCTTTGATACAACCATAATCAGGACCCTTTACTGATAGTGTCTAACTCAGAAACGTATCAGGGTCTTGTCTGACACATATCCGCTGGAGAGGGGCCATGGCTTGGGGGCTTTGCTGTCGGATGTCTTTAGAAGCACCTTCAAACATACATCGCAGTGGAACTGTGGAACCTTCACTCCTGAAGAAATAAGGCGACAAAGCAGGGTGTAATTTTTTGTGTGTACGTGTGTGCGCGTGTGTGTCTGTATGATTGTCTGTATTTGTGTGTGTGCATGTGTGTGTTTCTGTGTTTGTGTGGTGATTATGCTCTGTGGGTGTAGAAGCTTCTGGACATAAAGGGTGTATTTATGTGTGTGAAGATCAGCAGTCTGTCTAGGTGTGACTCCTGCTTCTATGTAGGAACACCAAGCTCTCTCGAAGCATGAACAAAGCCTTACACTTTGTCTCTCTCTCTGTTCCCTCCCTCCCTCCCTTTGTCTGTCTGTCTGTCTGTCTGTCCCTCCCTCGAATCTCTTGTTTGCCCTTGTTTCCACCTCTCTCCTACCTCCCTCTGTCTCACTTACTTACTGCCTCCTTATTTTCTCTATCTCCTCAACCCCCTTTATCCTTTTTGCATCTCTCTCTATGCTCCTTCTCTCTCTCTCTCTGTCTCTCTACCTCCCCTCATTCTCACATGTAGCTTTGCAGCTAACTGTGTGACAGTGCTGAAGAAAATGTTTGATTTACCTAGTACACAAAAACCTCACACACACTCAACACAAAAAAAAACACCACAGGCTTTTCTCTCCATGTGTGCTTTGTGTCTGACATGACTGACTACCTTAGACCTCCTAAATGGATCCCGCCTATTGTGCTTCTTGATGCAATACAAGGCTCCAGAAAGTGGGGCTCTCAGTTTCTACCTTCCCTCCATGAAATCTGAGGCGTTACTCTCGCCACAGAGCAATGAAGAAGAGGGGGGGGGGGGGGGGGGGGGGGGGGGGTTGTCGTCATTTTCCGAAGCTTCTCACCTCTTCTTTCTTTAAAGTTAATCGGTCACTTCTCAACTGTTGCCTCTCGTGTTTAGGCTGCAGCCCATCCCTATCCATGTTGGACGCCTGTATTAGCAGGCAGCTTGGTTTTCATAACCTCACTGGAGAGACACATCAGCCCTGAAACCTGAGTAGAGGTTTGGCCTCCTCTCTGAGCCTTTGGCTAACTGCCAACTCTGCTTGGGGTCAAGGTGCGCCTGCAAGGAAAACAACTTTTTTTCATACAAATGAAGAATGAACTCATAGACTGATGCATGGACTGATACATGAAGAACAAAGCTCACCAAGTTGCAGGAATGTGATGGTTGCAGCAGGCATACAAAACTGTATGCAGAGTTTTCATTATGTGATGTTTGTATGGATGTGTTTTGGCAGTGGTTTCTCTCTCTCTTCTCCTCGGCTGGCCTTTCCTTCTCTCTCTACAGAGTTATTTTTTCTTCTTTTTACTCTTGTCTTTGAGATTCATCTCTACAAGGGAACAAAGCTGTCAACACTCTACTCTCATGTGTATTGGTGTGCCACATATTTATATGCAGCCCATGTGATCATGAACTCAAAATCGCTCAAGTTTTACACCAATGGTCACTTAAAGATCCCAGAGAGGACCTAATGTCTGTGCCTTTACTCCTCCAGCAGCTAAGATGACTCCTACGCGTAATTGCTGTTTCTCACCAGCTTCCCACAGTGAAGCCTCAGATTTCTGACATGCAGTTTGTGTGCTTTCCCCCCGCAGAGCTATCACGTCGAAGCAAGGACTTGCTGAAGGAGATGGGATTGGGGCCTCGGCCCTCTGGAGACAGACTCAGAACGTCGCCCCCTGTAGGCCAGGCAGGCTCGCTGTGAGGCCCCCGTCCTCTCATCCATGGTGAGTTCACCCCCCTCCCCCACCCTCTTTGTGTTCTAAGGCATTTAATTCAGCGAAGAAATGATTGTTTACACATGTTTATAAAATGACCTTTATGGGTCTAAAAACACTTTCATATAGCATATGCAGCACATCTGTACAATACTGTAAATTGATTTAGATTAGTGTCTGCCAAGTCTGCCAAAGTTGACTAAAATGTCTACGACTAGATCGCATGCTCCACAGACTTGACCTCAAAGGCAAGGCAAGTTTATTTATATAGCACAATTCATACTCATTGCTAATTAAGAGTGCTTTACAAAAGAGCAAATAAAAGAACATTGAAAGAAAAAGGGAAAAGTGTTTTAGAACCTAAAAAGGAAGAGTGCAAGAAAAACCTTGAGCTATTAGGGCATCTAATGCTCTCAAATATTGATGTGATTTGCCGTTGAAGCCCAAGTTAGTATTGGCTGCACTGCCTTGCCCCGTCTTTCTATGCCCTCATACCTAAATATCCTGTTCCAGCACTTGAAAAACAAGGGAAATATAGCCACAAAGACCCAGCATGCCCTCTACAGAGTATTTTGATTGAAACCCCCCAAGTCTTTTTGGGTGGCCAGAAACAGTATGTCTGTGGTCGATCGTTATGGTTAAACCAACAGGGCTTTAGCATTTCAAGCCTCTTATGCCAAACCTCATCCGAGTGCCCTTGCCAAGTCTGCCCTCCTGCAGAAGTCGGGAGGAAGGAACCATTGAAACAGAGAAATCGGCATTTAATTGACCCAGGCGTGAGGGAGGGAGTCTGTCGAGATGAACACGGCGCACTTAAGCAGGGGGTTTGATGGGGATCTTGAGAGGCAGTGGGCAGAAAAAAAGGCAACTATGTGACTGAGCTTTTTTGCAAAATTGCCAGATTATACAGATTCTGAGTCACAGAAAGTCTAAAGATGTTTTTCTTAAACCAAGAGATCTCAGAGGAGTTGGTGTTCTTAAAATACAATAGTTGGCTCTTTAGGGGTGTAGGCTTATAATGAAAAAGAAAATCTATAAAAATTGCAGTGTTAGAAGAGACTGGTAGCATATGGTCCCTGTTAGCCTATTTGGACAGACCTCATTCTACTCTACAAGTTATATAATTTAGCCTGTGTCCATTCCAAACAACTCTGTTTCCACATCACTTTAAATGCGGCCAAAAAAATGAAAATGGCTCCCAGGGCTGTGCAGCTCTGGCAAAGGAAAGAGGTTGGCTATGATAATTCCATATGTGGTATGGTTTTATAATCTTTGTGAAAATGGACTGTAAGCTCTGTCTGCCTCTCCAAGAGCATGTGTTGTTAGACAGTAGAATTAACTGCGGGCTCGGGCTATCCATTCGATTTCAAACTAACAAAAAGTGTCGCCTGCAGCAGTCTGTGTTACCTGTTCTGAATTGTGTGCGGATCGCAAAATTAGTTTGAGCTACGATTACAGCAGCATACTCCTAGAGGTAGAACAAGGTCAGACTCAATTTCGCAGACAGGGTTTGCATGACCCCAAAGTTGCCAAGCGCTGTACTCTGATGGAAATGTATGGCCCCCTGCCTATATATCATTGTGATCTGGATCCGTTGCTGTGACTATAACATTACATGAACCATTATGTAGTGGGCTACTTCGGCCACATACCATTCGTCTTACTGTCATTCCCACAGGGCTTTCTCAATAGGCGGAGGAACCGCGCAGGCATTCATTCTCTGCTGAAAGTCATTTTCGCTTTTGGGAAATGACTGAGCCTGCGGTGGCTACAACCTCGGATCGCCGACTGGCTCGATGAGGCTGCACCGCTTGCTGCTGAGTCAAGCCTTAAACATTTAATTTACAACCTCAAAATGAGATTCACCAAAATCAACTTCCTGGATGCTTTTTGTCGAGTGAACAAGTGACAAAGGGGCGATGGGGAGGTGGGGTGGGAGGCTTCTCAGAACCAGCCTGCAAAACAAAGATGGTTCTGTTCGAGAGACGACTCCTTATCCTGGCTCTTAAAGAGAAAAAAAAGTACTAGAAGACGGTGGCTCTTGTTTGTCGAGCCGAAGCAGGGTAGAGCATCAGCAGTGTCTGCTCGCGGCTCATCTAATTATCCTTGTGCCCATCCAGCCGTGAAATAGCCGTTTGGCTGTGAAATGGAACCACTGTGCCTCTCTTTAGAGTGGCCAGCGTTTTTTAGCAGCAGCGGCGACGGCGGAAGCGACAGGCATTTTAAGCGCTAACAGCCAGTCTCTGTGGCCATTATGACCAGAACGGCGCTAAGGGCACACCAAAGAATAATGTGTGGGGATTATTAACTTGGATCTGCTCCATGACGGGAGGAGAGGGGTGGCAGGCCATTAGCCATTTTTGTACTTTTCTTTTTGTTCCTTTCTTCTTTTGTTTTGAAAACTTTGTTTTCTCACTCTTGTCCGACCTATCACGAGGATGAGATAGGCGCGTTTCTCTCTCAAGTGTTGACTGCACAAACGCAGGAAGTGGCAGAGATAACACTATGATAGAAACTTTTAATTCCCCTTCACGTCATGTCTAAGCAAAATGCAATGGACTTAGAAATGATTCTGTGCTTATCTTCTGTTGACCTCTTTTTTTTGCAATGAGGCATTTTGTGGCAGGGTGAAATAAACTGATGAAGCACAACAATGTGTGGAAGTGTAACGTCATGTTCTTATTCGTTCCAGTCCATATTGGGACACAGGGCTTTGTAACCAGAAAGTCTTACATTCTTCTGAACAGATGGGTTTGGTTGAAATCTGAGTGTCTCATTTAAATGGTGTTTGCACTGTGTTGAGGAAATGGGTAAGGAATGGATGAAGACTGTGGTAGACTCCTGTGGCTCATTTAGGGGACCACGTCTAGAGCAGATAAAGTAAAATATTTATTCTCAGAATACATTTACGATACGTTCCATAGCTGTTGAATTACTCATGTAATGCCTTCCAAATGTGATGCAGTGCTAAGTGCTAAGGACCTGAAGTGTCTGAAAGTCTACAAAGAGGCTTATGTTACATTGCCATGCCGAAGAGCACTAACTCTAAGCTCACATTTTGACAGTATGGAAACTAAACATGTCCATGATGCAACCTTCAGCTGTTCGTTGTGTACATTCTGACTTCATCCCTTTTAGTTAGGAAGAAAAGTGAGGACCAAATAAAATGCCAGTCATATAGCAAGCTTATGGTCCAAACCATAAATACTAAATCAAACCAAATAATCACTGACTGAGTGTGAAGTTGTGCTCTCTTTACATAAACCCATTGGGGTTCTCTCTTCCTTTCCATATACCAGTGCCATATGTGATAACAAGCCTTTTACGATTCTCACGTCTGAGTGCCTTGATGACATTCTTCACCACCTTTGATCAAATCACCAAACTACAGAGGGATATTTTAAGTCCAGACATCTGTTCCAACTGTGTGTTCGCCTGATTGCCTCTCATTAATTGAAACAAGGGTAGAGAAACGATACTCATTGTTTCTCTCAGAATTCATCGCAGCTTGATCGTGGCTTTATGTGTGTATGTTTAATTTAGCTTACTCTGGTGCGTGTGTACCTTATGGAGCAGATCTGGAGAGCTCTGACCATAAGTGCACTGTTACAGCATGTGCACCATAACCCGCTTCATATCTGCTGGATTTACATGCTACGCGGGTCAAGACCTGAACGGACGCAAGGAAGTGTAACTATCAGGAGGGAGAAGCTGACCCAGTGTTTTTCTCGGTGAGAGTGGAGGACGTGATGGATGGAGACCCATGAACATGCCAGTCAATGCAATGCATTGCAGAGCAATGCTGCCTCTGATTTGTATGGCTATTCTGATGAAGGCCTCAGTTCCTGGGTGTGGCAATTGCTTGGAATGATGGCCTTGGCAGAACTATATAGTGCATGACATTTTAAAGGCTTTTATATGTTTCTTTGGTTCAAATAGTAGAGTAGTGGCCTCACACAGTATTCATTTATCAGACAGGGCAGCAAGAACGGAGAGGAGAATTGGTTTCCTCCTCTGGAGTGTAAATAGCTTTGGATACAAATATTTACTCAACGACCTGAATGTAAATTTAAAAAAAGCACTTAACGTCAGCACTAGGAATTATTCTTTTCCAGCACACCAGCTTTACCAGTCTGCACTCTGCACTGCCTGCTCACTGTGTGACTGTCCTAGCCATTAATAGGGCATTCTCTGACAGGATGCATCGTTAAACGCCAGCGAGCCAATTATCCATGTGTGACTTTTCCCAGCATCCAGCATGGCACAGCAAGCAGCCTTCACACGTGGCAAAATGCCCTCTGATTAAGCTCAATCCTATATCAGGGGAAAAAAATAAACCAACAGTTTTTCTCCATACCTATGATGGGCAATTAGTTGGCGTATCCAGCTTCCCTGGACTGTTTGTTCAGGGGCGCCTGGGCGCTTGACTGCTGATTAGTTCTTTGACGTCTGCCTGGGCTCGGGGGGGGATAGCGGCACGTCTCCTGATTGACAGTGTCTCTCATACTCCATATAGCCGATGTGGCGTGTCCAGTCTCTCTCTCTCGCTTGCTCTGAGGTGTCAGTGGCTCTCAGCACTGTCACTCAAGATTAGAGGAAGGATACAAGCCCCCTGATTGGACAGGTGCCACTTGTTGTTGTGATCTGATCAGCTGGTGACTCTTGTGCCCCTGAACAACAGATGAGGAATTGGCCTTCTGGTGCTGGGAGCGTTGACCTCGTCGCTAAGCGCAGGACAAAAAAGGAGGGTTTCAGAGGGTGTGCTATGCACAGCACTGACTTACATACTCTTGACCGTAAAATATTAAGTCCCTGGAATCAGGCCATTTGGCTGGGCTCTACACATTTACACGCCCCGAGTGCATAAAATGACTCCCATGTCGCTGCTTTGGAGGGCTTAAAAGAGGATCTATTCACTCTTGTAGGACTCCATACTGTCCATATACTCTCAACTTTGAACTGATGAAGCATGAAGTCTTCCTTGAGGAGTGTTTGCATTGGGTCTTTAGCTGCTCCCACCCAAATCTTAAATCTTAAATAGTTACTGCTGCTTTGAGAAGATTTATTTTATTAGTGTGGGCCTCAGTTTTATCTACAAACCTCCCCTTTTTCCTGCCACAGGAAGAACTATCAATAGAGGCCTATAAGAGGACGACAGTCACGATTTTGTTAATCAGGCTGCCTGTTTGCTTTTGCTTACACTGTAGTGGTATCTGGTGACGGCCCTCGTTGAGCAGGGCGACGTTATGGAAAAGGAGCCGACAGCGGAGCTCGTTCTCATGGTGTTCAGACTTGGGACATGAGAACACGCCGTTTAGAACAGTGTAAGACAAACCACAGGGGTAGATTTGTTTGGGAGCGAGATGCAGACTCCGGAGGTTGTGCTTGGGCATCCTCGCAGCAGGGATCTTTAAGTTCTGTTCCTGTGCGCAACATCCTCTAGACACGCCTGTGCCAAGAACCACTCTGAGTTGGGGAGGAAGTGCAAGGCAGCGTGACACCGTTAATGGGAGTTTTTATTTCCCGAAACATCCTTTTTTTTCATTTCTTCTTTTAAGTGTCTGTAGGCACACACACAACACACACACACACACACACACACACACATAAACACAAAGTCATAAACACACTCTCATAAACACTAACACATAAACACACAGACACAAGCACAGAGTTTCAGATGCAAACTCTTGAGGAATCCCTCAAATAAACACAGACCCAGGTCTACCGCTTCTCATACTTGAAATAATCCCCTTCTCACAGACTCTGGGTTCTCACTGCACGGGCCTCCCAGGGGCTCTGTGGAGACTTTGGCTGACCGAACATCAAAGAGCCCCCTGCTTTTTATCTAAGCTTGTTGTGTTTCGCTTTCCGTCTCTTACTCCCCACTTCTCTCTCGTTTTTTCTTTTTTCATTGCTTTTTCTTTTCTCGTTTGACTTTTCCTTCTTTTTCGCCTGCGTGTTCTTTTGCTCCCCCTCTCATCTGCAAGTGTGTGTGTCAGTAATCTGTATCGCTTCTCTTCGGCTTCTTCTTCCTCCCACTCCCTCAGCATAGCTTCGCCCAAACTGACCCTCGCTTCCTCCTCCGGGCCTTGGTAGGCTTCACACAGCTAAGCTACTGCAAAAAACTCTCCACAGAACTTTCTCTCAAAGACATCTTCTCTTTTTTCCTGCCTTTTAAAACCCTGCTTCAGAGCGATGGCGATAATGGAGGTGGTGTTTAATTTGCAACGGTGCGGCTCTCCCTCTCGCGCCGCTGATGGTGGTAATAATGTGCATAGTTATTAGACCGACGTTTAGATGTTAATGATAATTACCATGAGCGTGAAGACGATGGCAGCCATTAGAATAGTGATTGGTTTGGTGGTTTTAGTCCGTACCCACTTGAGCTGATGTAACCTTGATGACTCGGTCTGCGACCTTGACGGGCAAGAGGGGAGTTTCTTAAACGTATTTCATGGTGAAGGTTAGAAATACACATTCTCAAACACATCATGTACATGTATCCATTATACACCTTGGCTGTTGTTTTTTTTTCTGTGTTTTTGTAATATTTGGATGGGCTTTTCAATCAAAGATCGCATACACACACATTTTAATGTAGTGGTACCATGCCAGCTGTATGGCCAAGTTTAATGTGGCCTTTGACCCTGCACACTGTGACCTCTCACCTCTGAGAAGTCATCCCACTCAGTCATCTCTTAAGTGACGGGGCGGTCAGCTGTTTGTGTGCGCCCACACAACTCTTAATGGGACAGAGGCCAGCATTGAGTAACCAGAGGTCATAGGGTCACAAACAGCAGCAAGTGACCATAGACAATAGGAAGCACTATAGAAGCTGCACGTGAATTGGACCTTGATGCAGCTAACTAAGCATTAAGCTTTATGCCTGTATTTGCATGGAAGGGCAGTAGTATAAAGGAGAAATCCACAACAAGTGTAAGTATTTTTTAAATTGTGCCTTTATTGTAAAAGAATGTTTATTTCTCACCTCTTAGTAGACTTGATGTCTGTAAGGTGCAGTACTTCACTTATAATGTACGTTCAGAATTTCAAATGTATATTTAGCTATATTAATGGGGGTCATAGGGTCCAAAACATATAAGCATAAGGCTTACTGCCAGCCAACTAGCCTTGATTAAAGTGCTCATTAAGCAATTTCTAGATTGCATATCAGGATGTTAGCAGAGGAGAGCATAACGAGGTACTGATAAATCAGATACCCCTGACTTTTATTTTTTGTTCTCGGTGCGGCAACAAGCAACCGTGAAAGCAGCTAAACTCTATTAGGATGCTAATTACCAAAAATTCTGTTAGAAGCTAATCAGATCTGAAGGCTTGTTGTTTCACAACCAGTTCTGCTCTGAAGTGTTCCATTGCCTGACAAAAAAAAAAAAAACAGGACAAAGACACAGGCGCCTCAGCCTCTGAAAAGTGTGTTTTTTTGGGGCTCTCACTTTGCATTTAATTCCTCCTTAATTGGTCTGTGTGTGTGTGTGTGTGTGTGTGTGTGTTTGCTGTGGTCTGGTTTTCGTCTCTCCCACTGCTGGCCAGATCGTGGTGTGCTTTTAGGGGCACAGACCAGCACCGCCGCTTAGTTCAGAGGGTGTAAAGGGCTTTAGTGCTGCACCGTCGCCTTCCTCCCTCTCTCGTTATCACCCTTAACGGAGGAAGTGCTCTCACCACAGGCCTGGGAACACGACGGCGAACCCCACCAGAAGGCCCTGGGAGAGAAAACAACCAACCTGCCCCTGGATCTATCACGTGAAGAGAACCCTGAGAAGGTTCTCATTGTCAGACATGGCAAAATGTGTTTGTGGTTAAATAGGGACATGCAGCTCGCTAACCCAAATCATTGTCTCTGCACAGGATGGGAAAATTGAGAGGCTACGGATTAGTCATTCCTCTAATTAGATTCAGGCAAGAATTTCCTCTCTCTGCCTCAAAGTGATTTGTTTTTTAGAGTGTTTCATGAAGGAAGTCAGAAGTTAATTGTAGTTATTTTGATGATTCATATAATATGTGTTTTCCCTTAATGATAGTGTAAGTACAAGACCACATGGACAGAACAAATAGTGTAACTTTCTCAACTTTGATCCTCAAATTGCAGGGGAACGTGTTGCTGCAAGCGAACGGTTCCATTGTAGTCATCACAAACGAGACCCTTTGTTTTCGAGGGAAGAAAAAAACGTAGGATGTTAATTCGCTCCTGGCTGTTTTTAAACCTCAGCAGTCCCATCACCCTCCAAATGAAATAAATCTCATGGTGGTTGGGGAAATAGCTCAAGCCGTTTTCAAAGGGCTGATAGCGCAGGGTACTGTTTTTGGAAGGCCCCCCATTGTCTCCAATCTCGCCTTCTATTGAGGGCGGCAGATGCTCAGCTTGACGCTAAGGCGCATGCCGCGGCTGAAACGGCCTCTTTATGACTGAACCAACTGAAGTCCACTGAAAGAATGGAAATTAAAACAAAAGAGCGAGTCTGAATGAGCAGATACATTTAAATGAGTAATTGAATAATTCAAATTGAGCGTTTTTCAAGGGGAATAAACTGAATAGGCTGGAGAGCATCGGCGGGACGCTTTGAAGCTCAGTCTGTCTGGCCAGTGGTGAAGTTTGACACAGTTTTTCCTTGTTCCATTGCTGTTTTTGAGTTGGTCCCTCCACAGACACTACTCCAAAGTGGACTACACCCCCCCCCCCCCCCCCCCCAGCCTACATCGGCCGACCACCCCCCACACACACAACTAAATGCTGTGTGAAGGGGACTAGTCGTCGTCCCCCCCCCCCCCCCCGCTTAAGTAGAGGAAACTGCAGGTGGGGCCAGGTCAAAGGTGAACTTTAAGAGCAGGAGCACAAACTCACTTCCTGAGTGGGCTTAATGGGCGACTGATGAGAGGCCCTTAGATGGGAGTAAATTGGCTGTAGAAGCCTTGGTTGCTGTAGAGAGAGGGAGGGACCGTAAGAGCACCTGATTCTGTGGCTGCTGGAGATAGGGAGGAAAGGATAATCAGATAGCAGGGGAGGAAGGGAAAGCGGTGCAATCAGCACAAGAGTAAAGCACACACTCACTACTTTAAGATGCTAAAAGGCTAGTCAGGAGTCCAGGTGTCTTTTAGGGATCTATGCCCTGTTAGATTGACCATTTCGGTTTCTTTTTGAAGTGTGTGCCAGTCAGCTGGCCTTTATCAGTGGTGCTGTGGCTCGTTGTGTCATGTAGTTTTGTCGTAATCAGCTCATTTTTGTCTTGTATCTGGCTGTTTACCAGGGTTTGTCTTTCCACTTTGGCCTCTCTGCAGTCGTTCGAGAAGTTACTGGGATGCTGCCAGTTTTAGCTGAGCATCCATGATGACTGTCAGGGGGAAATCCTTCTGGAAAGATCCACCATGAGCAGGGTTGACGGCAGCAGACTTAAGCTTTGTCTTTTGATGGATGATCAGCTTTTTCATGAGCTACATTGCCAGCCCCCTCAGAAATGAAAATGGTTTGACGTTTAATTTATTTATTTGTTTATTTATTGCGTCATTTTTATAAATCACCCTCCATTTCACGCCGAAAGAAAGACAGTTATGGTCAGACTTGCCAGGCTTTGAAGTGGGGTGATCTCACCCCGTTTTTTATTTGTAAAATCTCTGCGTTGGCTCATTCCTGTCTACAAAAACAACGCACCCTGTCAGTGACTACAGTTGTAATTGTTTCAGTCCCTCTTTTTTTCCTTTATTTTCTCCCCGACAGTTTGGTTCCCATCATCAGTAGTGTAGCGGCCGTTGACTCTGAATGAAGCTTTCTTCAGCTTGCAATATTTACATTCAACAGTGGATGGACATTGGATCTGATTGCAGGATTGCAATTGTTTCTTTTCAATACTCAGCCGGCAGTAATGTCAGCAGAGAAAGAGAGAGAAAGAAAAAGAGAGAGAGATAACATTCGCAGGGGAAAAAAAAAAAGCTGTTCCCTTTTCCCTATGGAATAAAACAAAAATAGTGTTTTCCTTTCCTGTGTCTCCCCTCTGAATAATCTCTGTCGCCAGAGGTGTTGGGTTTTGGCTGTTAGTCTGGTTTGGTCTGGGTAGGCAGGGAGAATAGGGAGATAAAAACTCACTGCCCTCCCAGAGCTCACTGAAAAAGAACGCCGAACGAATGGGCTTTGTGTGCCAGAGGGATGAGAGATTTGGATGTGGCTGACCACGATTTGACAGTCAAATCTCACAGGGATGGACAGGCAGACAGACAGACAGACAGACAGCGGCTTGGTGGACCCAATCCAGGTCAGTGGGTCTTCAGAAACCAAGAGAGGTTCACAGAATGCCAAGACAGGGTCACAGTTGGTGAGTTGCTGTTTCCACGCCGACATCACTTCCTGTCTGTGTGAAGGTCAAGCCCCTCTTTAGCTCTCCTCTCGCCTCTGGAACAGCCGTGTTTGACGTCAGTAATGGAGAGGACATATTGACGCAAATGGGTATGGCCGAGCAAACGAGTCTTTTGAGACCAGCACACAAAGACTCTCCAGCTCTTTCGTGGTAACCTTTCCTTCCGCCTGAGTTTATCTTCCTTCCTTTTCTCTCTTTCGCTCTCTCTCTTTCCATCCGATTTGTCCCTCGCTTTGACCTAGTAAATGTGCCTGTATGTGGTTGTCATATATAGGCTACATTGTTCCCCCCCCGGTCTTATCCTTTGACCTGCCTTTATTTCCTCTCATTTAAAAATATCGGACACAGACAGAAACACACACACTTACCTATACTACACGGACAACCTTGGAGTGGTGTCTGTGTGTGTATGAGTATTTGTGTGTGTGTGTTTCTATGAATGTGTGTGTGTGTGTGTTTGTATCTGTGCCTTTTCTGCATAAGCAGACCTGTGTGTGTGTATTGCATACACGTCGTGTGTCTTCTGTATCTGTATGACAGTAGTGTGTGTGTGTGTGTGTGTGTGTGTGTGTGTGTGTGTGTGTGTGTGTGTCTTTTGTCCATCTCCCAGGGGACATTGTGTCCAGCCAGTATGATTGATTGACAGCCCACACACAGGATGGCTCCCGTGGGACGTAATGGCTTTCAGGGGCATTTGTTTAACTAAAGGATTACACATGTGAGGCCCTGAAAGCCTAATATGTATTCATTTAAAGGACACCTCTGTCAAAGGCTGATACCTCTATGTCTTCCTTTCCTCCTCGCTCTCCTCTTCTGTCCTATCTACCTGTCACCACCTAATCTCACTATTTATTCAAGTGAAATGTGGTTTCGTTGGCCTCAAGTGCATTTGCAATTATAATGGCATCACTCTTAAGCATACTATCAATTCATAACCAGGAGAGCATATTTCTCCCATCTCCCTCTACGTTCTCAATTAATGTAAAATTGTTATTTATGCAGTAGAAATGATTCTGACTAATATGGGTAATGTGGAGAGCAATTGGCTGCAGCTGAAGTGAAATTGCCTTGGTATAAAGCTCTCAAACCTACCAGGTGGGCAGTGATGGATTGGGATAACACCCAGTCAGTTACGATCACATATATTTTTGGTTTAGTTACTTTATGAGTCAGTCACTTCTCATACAGTGATTATCGTGCAGAAATGTTTCTGCTTATTTACATTACAGTTCCCTATTTGCGTAAATGATTTACATGTGCTCAATACAACCAAATGAGGTGGACTGTTTACAGAATAGCCTTCACATATATTTTTGGTTTAGTTACTTTATGAGTCAGTAAAATCCTCTACAGTGATTGAAGCAGCACACAGTTAACCAAATCTAAGCAAACCGTATTTGAATCTAACAGTATTTGCAGTGAGTTGCGGAGTAGTCCAGATGCACTAGTGAGAAAGGGGAAGTGAATTACGATACGGTTAACACGGTGTGAATTCCTCCTCCTCTCCTTCTCCTTACCTCTCTCCCCCCTTCTCTCTCTACCTCCCACCACTTAACCGATACTGTCACACACTGGTCGAAGGCCAGCGTCACTCCTGGCGACCCCACAACCTGCCTGATAAATGAAGGGTGGGAGGTCGGTGCTGACAAGCCCTGTCACCAGGGAAACGGTTGCCGTGACCCCCTTTTCTGATAGTGCTGTAGCTACAGCTTGACTCTGCTGTGCTTTCTGTGGGATGTTCTGGACAGGGGACCAGCTTGAGCTGAACACACAGTCCTGTCAGTCTAACGGCGATGGAGCTGGCAGACACACACAAACACTGGCGCTGTGGCTGGTGACCATGAAATCTTCCAGTGTTACTGCTCACTTAAAACAGTGTAGATTTAGAAGGTCCAGTGAGGTCCATATTTTAGGAAAATGTTCAAAGGGGTTAATCTGTGTATTATACTGTATACTTAGGTGTGGCTCACTACTGCCACAAAATAAGTGATCCTGCCCAGTGTGTAAATGTATTGGCCTGTTTGACCATAGCTGACCCTATTTTGCATTGACTTCCTGCTTGGAAGAGGAATACAGAAAACCATGTTATAAAAGTTAGTTCTCATACAGTGATTATCATGCAGAAATGCATACCTTGCAATTTTTGTTCTTTCAAAAAAGACAGTTCCCTATTAGCGTAAATTATTTACATGTTCTCAATATAACCAAATGAGATGGAATGTTTCCAGAACTAGCCTGCACACTAGTGCCAGTGCAAAAACACCGTTCACAACAATAGACAGTGACCGCATGCAAGGCCTTCTCAAGACAGACAGACCGACAGACAGGCAGGCATGCTCTGTGGAGGGTGGAGCGAGCTGCTTCCATCTCTCTGCTCATCTGCTGTAGTAGCCGCCACGGGCGGAGCTCACTGGACCATTCCCCCATTGTTCTCTGGCTCTAACGGACTCAGAGAAAAGAGAGGAAAGGGAAGGGGAGAGTAGGAGGCTGATGTTTTCGATTGGCCTTGTGTGGAGAGCAACCCCACACACACACACACACACACTCTAGCCCCCCCGTCCCACCCTTCCAGAAGGAAGACAGAAGTGGGTCACGCGGGCTGCAGGAAAATGACACATCGATCTCCATCTTCATGCTTCTGCACTGTATTTAAAAAGCTACTGCACTGTGAATGAGAGAGAGTGAAAGAAAAAAATAGATAGAGTTAAAGCAAAAGATAGACAGATGGAGGCAGAGGGATAGAGAGTAAAGGAAAAGAGTAGAGAGGTGCGCAG
>NC_137916.1:17143894-17146394 GCF_963457725.1 Sprattus sprattus
GGAAAGGATTAGTGGCCTTAAAGGTGCAGTCAGTGGGTTGTGATTCGGGGGAAGAAACTTCTAGACTTACAAAAATGGCATAGCCTATATCAGAACGGTAATCCTTGATGATTGTTCCTCTGATTTCTGTGTATGTTGCTAGTTTGTTTGAGGAGTTTTTTAAATTAATTTTTTGACAATTTCAAGTCTGTGTGTGAGATGTATGAAGGTAGGTAGTGCAGACACACAGTATCCTCTTCAGATGGTTATGACATAAAAATGGACTGTTCTTCATAAGTTAGGGCTGCCCATTTCTATTGTGTCAACACAAATCCAGCTCTCATGTCAGAACCACTGCAGCTTCAGACCAGAGAAACAGCTCTCAACTGCTCCTGATGAAAGACGCACAGTATTATTATCCTCACCGCCGGCCATTTCTCTAATGCCACCCTGTGACATATCGTTATCTGTGATTGTGTGTCTGTCTGTGTGGTCGTGTGTGTGTTTGTGTGTGTGTATGTGTGTGTGTGTGTGTGTGTGTGTGTGTGTGTGTGTGTGTGTGGTGTGTGTGTGGGGGGGGGGGGGGTGAATACACACACCTGATTAAACATAGGTGTGGCTCAGTGTGCCTTCTGTTAGACCTGACAAAGCTGATCTGTGTGTGCATGTGTGTCTGTGTGAGACAAAGGCACAAAGCGGGCAAGTTGCATTAGCGTAACCCTTCTCAGTCAGTCAGAGTAACTGCTGTGAGTGACTGCTGGAGGTTCACGGGGAGGTTGGTCCCAAAAAGTCATATCTACTGCGTGCCCGTCGGACAGACATTCGAGCCTAGCTGTCAGATAGCAGCAGCCAACATGCCCGTGAGAGATGGGCAGCAGAACTGGTATTAGACATGGCATCAGAGCGAGCATCAAAGACAACATCAGAGATGGGCATCAGTGGCATCCGGCATGAACTCTGAGTAGTGAACCAGTGCCAGTCCTGAACACACACATGCTCTCACACACACACACACACACACACACACACACACACACACACACACACACATACACACACACACACACACAGAGTAAAACATACGCTTGCCCCCATACACAGACTCACCCTCACTGCAGCACGAGTAAGAAAGTGGGTTTGAGATGGCATGGACTTTGATCAGGCAAGCAAGAGAACAAACGCAGCGGCTGGTTTTTTGAAGAGCAGCTCCAAGCTTTAATTCCCCACTCCCCAGTCCGCAAAGCCTACAGGCTACAAACATCTGGGACTGGATCCTCCTCTTGCTCTTCCTCTGTCTCTCTCTTTACTTCTCTCCTCTGCTCTCTCTCTATCTATCCCTCTCTCCCTCTCTTTCCTTTTCTCTCTCTCCCTCTCTCCCATCTTTTAGTCTCCTGACTTCTCCCTCTCTCTCCCTCTCTCCCCCACCCTGTTAGCACTGCTCCTCTCTGCCGAATGCAGGAGAGTGCTGGGGAGTGAGGGAGATGGGCAGATGGATGGGTGGGTGGGTGTCTAACAGAACAAAGGCATTGATCTGCCGATAGAAGACAACAGGGCTGAGGTTTTGTCAACGCCAATGAGAGCTATGAAATGTTAATACGGGCGGCAGACTACACCATACACACTCTCTCACACGTACACACAATCACACACACACAATCACACACATAAACACACACACACAGACGTCTCTGTGACGCACACTCTCACTGATATGCATATGAACAGAAGATGGTCTCTCCGTTTCATTTACAAACACACACACACACACCTCTCTGTTGCACACAACAACACTCACTCATCGATTTGCATAAAAAGCAAACACACAAACTCTCTCTGCCACACACACACACACACACTCCTTCTCACATACATTTACTCTCTTATTCACTAGAACACACAGACACACACATCTCTTTTGAGAGAGCAGGTGCTGCTTAAAATACAGTGCACCTTCCACCCAGTTGGTGCCCCTGACTGCCTCTTTGTTTCCAGTGGGGCTTGAGGCCGGGGCTGGTTCCTTTCATGCCCTCTCGGTGCCGCGGCTCTGCATCCTTATCAGTGCCTTCCGAGGGCTCTTCCCTCTCAGCGTCTCTCCACAGACAGCCAGTGTCAACAGACCCCGGGTCAGTGCTCCTCTGAAGACCTCCTATCTCCGATCTCGTTGGCCTGCCGGAGCAGGTTGCTCTGTCTGTGTGTGTGTGTGTGAGTGTGTTTGTGTGTGTGTTTGTGTGTGTGTGTGTTTGTGTGTGTTTGAGTCCCCAGCGGACTCACATTCAGCCTCTTCTCATCAGTGGCAGGCAGCCGACCGTATCCAGTGTCCATCTTAGAGTACTGCAGGCGTCCTGAAGTAGGACAGCTCACAGTGACCCCCCTCCCCCAACACACACGCACACATACCACAAACACTCACAACCATCCTCTTACCCCATCCCTCCAGGCTCTGGAAGGGTCTTGATCCCGTTAAGGGAAATGGCCAGAGCGGGTCACCAGAGAACAGACTGACAAGTGACACTAAGAACCC
>NC_137916.1:17148894-17166394 GCF_963457725.1 Sprattus sprattus
CAGAGCCATACACACACACACACACACACACACAAACAAACACACTCACACTCACACTCATGCGTACCTACACAAGCACTCTCGCATGAACACGTGCAAATTCTGCAAACTGTATGTGACTCTAACTGCATTATTAGGTCTGGCTAGACAGTATGCCAGCTAGCTAGCTAGCATGCAGTCACGTGAAAGCAGGAAAAGCCGTCACTTTTGACAATTATTCCTTAACAGTTGGGAGTCACAGGCCTGCTAGACTCTTTTAGGTACTGTGACATGCCTTGATGTTTTTGTATATGTCCCCTAACTAAAAACATACATAACCTCAGCAATAATAACATGAAAGTAAAAGGAATGTAGTAAGAATATCTGAACGTATCCTTACAAAAATGTACTTTCAGAGGTGCTCAGATTTTGTACAAAAAACACATTGTAAAGATTTCGAACAAGACTTTTAAACTCTGTACTTGAATAACAATGACACTGATCTGGTTAGCATTATGCAACAGCAGGAACATATTTGGGCTGCATCAGGCATCATTGTCAACTCATAGCATGTGGCCCTTGCCAGATTATGGAGCCTAGTGTTCAGTCTTCCCCGTTTATGGTGAATGCTTGCTTGTGAATGTTTGCACACGTGTGGCGCCCATAGGCTGTTCATTTCATGGCTCATTCCTCTGGTGGCTAAAGGTGTCCCTTTAGGTTCCCACACAGCATTCACTAAAACTAAACGTACTGGAGACGATAGTGCTGAACTGGAACAAACAGTCTGGTGTGGTTCTCTTTAGCCTAGCCGCCAAAGTGCACCTCCTCCACTCCACTAGTCACAGCTGGACTCCAAATGAGTTCCTCCTCTTCATCTCCTCTTGAATTGTGCTTACCTTCTTTAACTTTCTAGTGTCTGTCATGCACTCTGGGGTCCGGCCCATAATTGGCAACCGGGGTCTTGCAGCACTTCTGATCAGTTCTTCTTCTTCCTCGGCTGTCTGCTGGGCTGTATTGTCTCGCTTTAAGCTGCTTTGGATAAAACCTGGGGTCATTAATAAACCTAAATGAATGCATGTAAATCATTATGGCTACTGAAATAAGGTTAATAAAAACCATATGCAGTTTGCACCTAACAACAGTGTGTTGTGTTGCAGTGTGTAGGATACTATGCCAGATGTCATCAAGAGTAGAACATTACCCCCAGACATCAGGTGACTTGTGAAGTGCATGGAGTAGTCAGTCAGTCACTTGGCCCGTGTTCTGTTCCAAGTTCTGCCTAGGGATGGCTTAGCTCTGCTCCTGCACCTGTTTGGATCATCAGCACTACGGGAAAAGACCCAGACTGATGATGTTGGTTCTGGGACAGGTGTGGTCCGCCAGTGGCCCAATACATTTTCTGAACGTTTACATCTATAACTTCCACCTAAGCATGATCCAATACAGATACACACACACAAACACACACACACACACACGTGCACACATGTGGTTGCACCTGCAGGACTGGTTGTCGGGATTATAGAGACATATCAGACATGACAGCTGTCATCCAGGCATAGTCTGGTGCATCCTTCCCTGGTGAACACACACACACACCATGCTTTTTGGAAGGTAGATTGACACTTGATTGTCATTAGGGTGCAAAGTGACTAGACTGTCTCTTTCCCTGTCTGTCTAAATGTCTGTCTGTCTGTGTGCCTGTCTGTCTCTCTTTCTCTCACTGTTCTCTTGTTCCTTCGCCCTAAATGATTGCATGGACTGAAATCCTGAAAGCATTCGTAATTCATCTGGGGAAATTTCAGACCAGGCAAAGGTTGTGATTCACCCGAATAGTTGTGGCTGAGAGTCTTTGCAGGTGTGTGTGTGTGTGTGTGTGTGTGTGTGTGTGTGTGTGTGTGTGTGTGTGTGTGTGTGTGTGTGTGTGTGTGTGTGTGTGTGTGTGTGTGTGTGTGTGTGTGTGTGTGTGTGTGTGTGTGTGTGTGTGTGTGTGTGTGTGTGTGTGTGTGTGTGTGTGTGTGTGTGTGTGTGTGTGTGTGTGTGTGTGTGTGTGTGTGTGTGTGTGTGTTTGTGTACTTACCGAGCAGCCAGATGCTGGTTCTACTGCAGCTTGCATTGCATTTTGACCTCCATCAGCTGTAAGATGCCAAATGCTGATCTGTCAGAATGACTAATGCCTGTCTGCAAGTCGTGTACACATAGCTCAGACCAGTTTAGCCTCAGAGGTTACTACTGAGAGATCAGGAAAGAAGGAGAGAATGAGAAAGAACTAGTGAGAGAGAAAGAGAGAGAGAGAGAGAAAGAGAGGAGGCGGCTTAGTGTGTGTGTGAGGGGGGTGGGCGGGGGGACTTACTGTGACCCCTCAACGAACTCTTTTCGCTGAGAAGCCTGCCAAAATGTTGAGAGTGTGTGTTCTCCTCTCTCGTCCCTCTCTTGTTTCATTTTACTTTCATCCACCTCTCCCCTTCCCCTCCTCCACCCCCCCTCCTTCTCTTTCTTCTTCTCAGCGCTGCTTCGGCTGCCTCACTGTAGATCCCAAAGCATAACAATACGGATATCTCCTCCCCTGTCTGCTCAGATTAGCAGGAGAGGTTGCGCTTGCCCGGTCAGCATGACGCCCCACGGCCCCCTACCCTGCGAAGGGGGCCCCTCTCCTCCTCCTCCTCATCCTCCTCCCTCCTCTTCCTCCTCCTCTCGCTTCTACTTTGGCTGCTAGAGCATCTTAGAGAGAAAGGGTTAACTCTGGACAACTCAGATCATTGAGTTCGGCCATGTCCAATCATGAGGCCTTTTCTTCATTGTTTGGACATCGTCTTCCTTGTTGTCTCTCTAACATCTTACACACACACACACACACACACACACACGCGCACACGCACACACACACACACACACACACACACACACACACAGACCTCAGTCATCAAGGGGCTACAGATGAATTTGGGCACAAGGAGCTCTCTTCATTGATGCCCACCAGCCACCCCTCACCAACCACACACACACACACACACACACACACACACACACACACACACACAGACAAACTCATAGCACTTTTCTCATAACACTCACATACACTTTCACGTGCACTAATGTATAATGTTTACTACACTTATAGTCACTCATGGACCAACACACATACATTAGTATGCACAGATAAACAAACACCATTACACAGGCACACATCAGTGAATGCAGTCCATTTATACTCACACACCCTCCCACCCCTCCGGCTTAGCAATACTCTCTTTCAGATAGGGGTTGATCTTAGACAGAGAGCCCTTTCAGGGCCCCGTCCACACATAGGTGAGAGAGAGAGAGCGAGAGAGAGAGAGAGAGAGAGGGAGAGAGAGAGAGAGATAGAGAGAGGGTGAGTGAGTGAGAGAGAGAGGGTGAGCTAGAGACAGAGAAAGAGAGAGAGAGAGAGAGGGTGAGCAAGAGAGAGAGGGCGAGAGAGAGAGAGTGAGACAGAGAGAGAGTAGGCGAGAGATAAGTAGCTATAAGGCCAATAGACATGCTGTGTAGCAGATAGTCACTAATCAGGCAGTAGAGCTTTTTGAAGTGTGGTTCAAAGTGTGGGAGACTGTCACCTCAGTATCACGGACCTCAACTGTGCCCTTTGAAGCATACAGATGATGGGGTTATCTGGAGGTGGGATATCATGCAGTCCTATACCAGGTTCACATTTTCTTACATTTTGCCCAATAGCTTCACAATTCACATTTTCTGTGGACAGCAGTAGACGTTCTAAAATTAGGGAACCGATGAAACAACAGTGTGAAAGAAAGAAAAAATGAATCGATAAAGACTTACCTACCTGCAGTCCAGATCTACACGTTAAGCCTTGAATATGGTTACCAATTGCTAAATAGTTCAGACACCTATTAGTGATCACTCGCATAGCTGAGTGATGTAATGCCTTCTGCACACTCTGCACACTCAGTTGCAAAATAGGGTTTAGTGTTAACCTTTTTCTCCTTACAGGAACACTTACAATGCTTTAGTCTTTCTGTCAGTGACAAAACACTTTTTCAGTCCCTCTTTGTTTGGATGGCTCACCACAAGCAATCAATTAACCCTCTGCTGACACTGTTAGCACTGAGGAATTAGGCTTAGTTTTCTAGTTAGGGTTAGTGTTTAGGCCAAGGTTATGGTTAGGGTTCGAGAACAGGTAGTTGAGAGTTATGACCATATCTGCAAATAAGCAAAACTATATATAAATGAGATACATACACTGAAAGATGGAAAAAGAAATTAATAAAGCATTTAGGAAAGACATTTTTGTGTTTTTCTGTGTTATGATAGTCCTCATGCAGTGAGAGCTTTGTGTTGATTTTGATTTCTAAAACTGCGACTGGCACCACAGACTGCGGTTGCCAAGCAAAGATTTGACGAGTCACTGGCTCAGTTTCGTAGGCTACAGAAAGAACCCTCTATCTATCATTGCCTTAGCAACTCAGCTAATAAATTGGAAACCTCCACAGTTGGTTGAAAACATCAAAGTAGCCTTTTCAGGCATTGTGGTAAGAGTTTGCACATCCACAACCATGTGAGCCAATGACCTTTCTCTGGGAGAACTCCGCAGTGGGTTTCGTAAAATAATGTTGCTTTTGGATGCTAGAACTGATCTTTTGAGGTCCAGGCCTGTCTCTTTTAACTGTCCAGTAGCATGTTTCTTTCTTCCTCGACTGAGCTCAGCAGTGGCCACCCCTCTGCTGTTTAGCATTGCTCTCCATCATCCCAGCTAGCCTGTCCTCCTATCTCTGTGCAGCCCAGTCGAGGTTTATTAGCATCCGTCCATCTGGGCCTCATTAAAATGGCTGTCTGCACCACAGATGAGGCGCTAAGAGACTAGCATTAGCATCTTCCCTTCCCTGGAGCTGCAGCAGGAATCCAGGTTAGCGGCTAACCGTGCTAATGAGCCTGTAGCAAGTCTGACTCTACACAAAGTGTCCTCACTTCCTGTCAGATATAGTCAAGATAGCCTTGGGCTAAGGTCTCCTTGCCCCCCCCCTATCTCAACTTCTCTCTTCCTCTATCTCTTTCTCCTCCCTCAGTATGCCTTTCTGTCCTGCTCTAGTCTTCACTGCTCATTCCACATTCAGCTGCCGTTCTGACTGTTCTTTCTGCTCCCCTGATATGGTCCGTGTTGTTGTGAGGACAGCTGAGCCCTCTCTGTCAGGTCCTGATCAGGCTCCGTGTTTTCTGCTGACGTGTTAGCGTTAGCATTATTAGCCACTATGTAAGGTCAGACACGCCGCTCCTCCGCCATGCTCTCTGACTGCTAATAACCCAGCACTCGCCTGTCTGTCCTGTGTGTTGTGCAGAATTATGTTCAGTGTGTGTGTGTGTGTGTGTGTGTGTGTGTGTGTGTGTGTGTGTGTGTGTGTGTGTGTGTGTGTTTGTGTACATGTGTCTCATGTGTTGTGCATTCACTCACATGAGAGAGATGGAGAGAAAGACAATAAGACAGAAGAGGAGTGACAGTGAGCAGGTGGTGGGACCATAATGAGTCGAAATAATTCTGTGATTGTATGTGTGAGTGTGTGTGTGTGTGTGTGTGTGTGTGTGTGTGTGTGTGTGTGTGTGCGTGTGTGTGTGTGTGTGTGTGTGTGTGTGTGTGTGTGTGTTTGTGTGCCTGAGAGTGTGTATGAATTTCTGTGTAAGTAGTTTAGTGCCCATTTGAAATGGAATTGGATTTAATTGAATTAGCAAGAGCTGTGGGTGCCACCGGCAGACAACAGTGATAGGCAATACTGTTAGTTGTGTGTCTCTTTGTCCATATGTGCTTGTCTCCTATGTTTCCACTTTTGATCCTTTATATAGTGATGTTTATTACCTGATTTATTATGATTGGAAGGAGTGTTTGATTTGCCACTCTGGGAAATAGAAAACCTGCGCTATACACTCCCAGCCTTACATTCCCCCATACACACACACACACACACACACACACACACACACACACACACACACACACACACACACACACACACACACACACACCATCCCCTGCTGATGCATCTGGGTTGCATTTGCGCCCTTGCTTTTTAAAGGCACCATGCGTCTGATTAGTGCCGCAGACTAGACTGGGCACACTGCTGCTCACGCTCAAGCTTTTATCACTAATGCTCATGCCAGTGATAAGAGCACAGCGCAGTGGGGCGTCTTATAGATGAGGAACAGTGGGGGGACACCCACACACACACACACACACACACACACACACACACACACAAACACACACACGTGGGTAGCTAAAAAAGCAGTTTAAGCATCAGGTCTGTAAGCCAAGCCATCCAATCAGGAGCTGAGAGTTGAACGGGTGCTGTCCTGGTCTGGTGCTGGTCCCAAGTGCTTTCTAACTGGGTCACACTGTGAACGGCTTACTGCTGAACTCTTTGAGACAAAAGCGATTCAGATGGAGGAACTTATCGTGAAAATCAGATGTAAACACAGTGTGTACTGTGTAGCAGGATGCTGGTGTTCTTGCAGAGGAGCACGTCCTATGATTGCCCAAAATGGAGGCTACTAGCCTTTGTGAAATGCAGCGTTATGTCAGCGTGAGTTTGAAGAACTGCCCATAGAAGACAGAGGACTGGTCAGGTTCTGTCTGATGTAGACACCGCCAGGCTTTGTTGGCTGTGTGGAGGTCTTTGTTGAGGTGAACTGGAACAGCCTTGGTGTGTTTGGAGGGATGTGTGTTTGTGTGTGATTTCTTTTTTTCACGGAGAGAAAGGTGGAGGGAAAGAAGGAGAGAGAGAAGGGGGGTATAGAGATACACACAGAAACTTGCTGGAACTGAAGATAAAGATGAAGAGATGGAGGGAGATTCAGAGAGCAGAGAGAGAAGAGAATAAATGGAGATAGAAGAGGAGGTGGCAGATTAGAGCTCTGACTCCCACTGCCACGTCACACTGCTGGGGGGGGGGGGGGGGGGGGGGGGGGGGTAGTAGTCAAAGCAAGACCACAGATCCCCACTGAACTGAGGACAGTAAGCAAGAGGTACAAGGAATAAATATAGATTGAATAGAGAACAGAAATTAATTGGAAGAAAAAAGATCTTGGCCACAGTTGCTGACAATTAAACTGATGAAAACAGGGATGAGAGAGAAAGAGAGAGATGGACAGAGAGAGAGAGAGAGAGAGAGAGAGAGTGAGAGAGATAGAGAGATGAGGCTCCCACGGACTAGGTTTCTCCACACACCCCACCACCTGTAGTTTGTTGTCTTTTTATTCTCTTTCTTTCTCCCTCCAGGTCTCTCTCTCTCTCTCTCTCTTTCTCTCTCTCTCTCTTCTTTTGTTGATGCTGTTTGGCGTAGGCCGAAGGCAGGAGAAGCCACAGGCCCCTGTGTCTCGCTGAGTCATGCCTCTCCTAACAGGGAACATATGTTACTCTCTCACACACACACACATACACACACACACACACACACACACACACACACAGCCCCCCACCCCCCGCCCCTGCTCAGCACAAAAGCACTAAAACACATCCAAACCGCTCACTCCAACAATCTGTCATACGCTTATGCTTGAGTGGGTTTGACATGGACAGCAACAGTAGTTACCAGCCACTGATTTCTGACAAACTTTAAAAAATGCATATTTTTTCCTCTCCTTTCTCCTCCTGTTCTCTCCTTTGTCAGTGTTCTGTAAAAGTCCGGATTACATCAGTCCAGTCCATCACTGCCAGCAAGCCTCTGGGCTGAGCAAAGGTGGTTTACATTAGAGGTAAACAAACAGACTGTCAGAGATCCATGGGAAGGAACAAGAAGGACCTGTTTGTGTTCACACAACTCTCTCTCTCGCTCTCTGTGCATCTCTCTTTTGTTTGGTGAGATGACATTCTGGCAGTAATTACTGGGTCTTTGAAACTTTCACAAGGCAGCAGCCTTAAGACTCATTTGCAGAATTCCCATCCATGGCGACAGCTGTGGCATTGTGGGTAGAGAGGATTCTGACAGACAGACAGCCAGACACACACGCACACACGCACACACACACACACAGACACACACACACACACACACACACACACACACACACACACACACACACACACACACACACACACACACACAAACACACACACACACTCACACACATACATACACACAACAGGAGTATATTACCCTGGGTGCAGTGCTTGGCGGAGCCACAGCATAGAGCACCAGGCAGCCCTAGACAATGCTTTTGTTTGCTTAGAGGAAAAGAGGACGTTTTCTCTTCAACCGCTCCTCTAGTGCTGGCTCTCTCTGTAGTTTAATTAAAGTAGCAGCAATGAGTTTTGATATGAAACCAGAGCACTTACTACTTAAGAGTGATGCAAAAACCTTGCAAACACCACCAACAGCTCAGATGGCCCAGATGATAAAAGCTTGCTAATATGCTAACTGGTGTCATTGGCAGTATAGTTGGCAGTGTCGAGCTGTGCAATCTTTTTCTGCATTTTCATGGGGTTTCCGGGCCTGGAACACAGAACTACATATTATCCTGTATGGCTGGTGGAAATGGCCTGTATCTATTTGTTCTTCACATGATCATAACTATCATCATCAAAACTAGTTGCTTATAGAAAACATACCTCAAAAAGTTGGGTAGTGTTTCTTTATGTGGCGTAATGGGACGGTTCAGGAGATGAGAAAGATAAGATGACCTTCCTTAGCTTTCTCGGCTAAGTTTGTGTAACGTGCTAAGTGCCATCATGTATTCAAAAGCTCTCAGAGGCAGTGGCACACAGACCATTGCCATACAAACATTACCAAGGTGCCTGAAGCACACATACTCCCTCCCTCTCTATCTCTCTATCTCTCTCTCTCTCTCTCTCTCTCTCTGTCTCTCTCTCTCTATCTCTCTCTCACACACACACACACACACACACACACACACACACACACACACACACACACACACACACACACACACACACACACACACGTACAAGGACATGCAGAGTGACCAACACTGGGTCTCCAGAGAGTGAGTTAAATATAGTCTCTCACACATTGTATGCAAACAGATTGAGGCAGTGTGCAAAAGGCTTACACTGACCTGCTAAAGTACAAATTAGGTGCTCTCAGTTCCCCACACATACAAGTATTTACAAACACACACACACACACACACACACACACACACACACACACACACACACACACACACACACACACACACACACGAACACACACACAAACACACACACACACACACACACACACACACACACACACACACTTGCTCTGTCACACATATACACATACAGAATTGATTGCACAAGTTGGTTGAACACGCAAGAAAAAACATGCATATTCAAATTCCATCGACTTGTGTGCACATGCACAGACAAACACACACCCATCATTAGAGACATTTGACATTTTGGTCAACCTGAAACATGTGAAGGCCCCTGAGCCTGAGCCTAACTCTGTAACTGTCTGAACCCCAGACCCAGTGCAGTGAGATGAGCTGAGTTTGCTGTTATAATGAAGAGGAGGGCCCCACTAAGCCACCCCCAATCCTTGAGGATTCAAACCCTTCTCTTTATGAGAGGACACTTAGTACTTTGCATGCAGCAAGATTCTGGGCCTGATCCAGTACAGCTCCTGATCTGGTCTGGTCCTATACAGTTCTGCCATATCTGGGCCAGATCAGGGCTGGGTGTATGCCAGGGCTGGTTGCTTTCAGTATTCTGAAGGCATGTGAGTGGAGAGGGTGCCCTGGGGCAGACTGGTGGTCCTGGGGCAGGTTATGAGGAAGTACTCACTGTGTGATTGATGGGGAAGGGGCTGTCTGGCCCTCAGATAAATGTTCATTTGGAATCCAGGTTCAGGGATTTATGTTGGTGACTAACCATGGATTATGTCTCTTCCTCTTTCTCCCTCTCCCTCTCTCTCTCTCTCTCTCTCTCTCTCTCTGCAGATTTCTTCATAGCTCTGTACAGACTGGTGCAGTCATGTTCAGGAACAGCTTAAAGATGCTGCTTAGCGGCGGCAAGTCCAACCGCAAGAACCGGAATAGTGGTGAGTGCCCCTGCCAATGAGTCTGTGTGCGCAAAAGATCAGTGTGAAAGGCCTCTAATGTGAAAGAGAACACAGTGCAGTTTTTGTGTAAATGTGTTCTGTGTGTATGTGTGTTAGTCTCGGTTTTTGACACATAGGTGGCTATGAATGTGTGTGTGTGTGTGTGTGTGTGTGTGTGTGTGTGTGTGTGTGTGTGTGAGAGAGAGGCTGTGGGAGAGTGCTTACTGCATGGTTTCGGCTCTCAGCCTTTTTCAGGGATTTGCTGCTCTTGAAAGAGACATTTCGATGAGAAATGACAGCCTTACATGCTCACACGTCATATTTCTCTCCCTTTCCGTCTTTTGCCCTCCCTCACTCTTTCCCACAATACAATCTTTTCATCTGTAAATGTGCAAACATGTCTGCACTCTTCCACTCTCTCTCTCTCTCTCTCTCTCTCTCTCTCTCTCTCTCTCTCTCATGCTCCCTCTGTCTCACTCTCCCCCGCATTCTCCTCTCTTCTCCAGTAGACATAGTAACTCGTTCACTCTCCTCCTCATAGTTCTACTCTTTTCTCTCACTCCTTTCTCTCAGTTTGTCAGATCTCTTTCTCTGCCTTTCTTTACCTTCATCTCTCTCCCAGCCCCCCACCTCTGTTCTCTGTATCTCTCTCACTCCCTCACTCTCTCTCTCAACATGTCAGTGTAGCAACAGCTCCTTTACGGCTGTCACACCCACCCCTAACTGTTGACATTGCGCCATGTCCTCCTCCTTCAAAGAGCGTGACTTGGCGCTCACAAAGCATCTCCTCACAGGCTCCTGAGTGGACCTCTAAGTCAGGAAGTCAGCTCCACGCCCTGTTGGCCTGACTAAGCTCTCGTTATGGCATCTTGAGCCATCAACGCCTTATATGGGACCTGACTCTGGACTGGTACTTCAGGTGTGAGGGCCTGTGTGTCTGTGTCTGTGTCTGTGTCTGTGTCTGTGTCTGTGTCTGTGTCTATGTCTGTGTCTGTGTCTGTGTCTGTGTCTGTGTCTGTGTCTGTGTCTGTGTCTGTGTCTGTGTCTGTGTCTGTGTCTGTGCCTGTGCCTGTGCCTGTGCCTGTGCCTGTGGCTGTCTGTCTGAGTTTCACCAAGCTCACATTGGCACCCTAGTCCCGGAGATTTCAGTTTTCCCGGAACCACACAGGACAAACAAGCCTTTCAGCTCCACCAGTGCTGAGTCTGTGACTAAACGAGAGGTTCATGTTTCCTGGAACCCACCCCCCATGCACGCGCACACACACACACACACACACACACACACACACACACACACACACACGCACACACACGCACATGCACACGCACACACACACACACGCATACACACACGCACACAACACACAAGCACTCTTTTTGGTTTCACTGAATAATTACAGCTGCCTGGTTTCTGAGAGGCTGCAGGCTCTTGATTTATTTGAATGCCCAACTCTGTGTCTGACCTTTCTGACTGATCCTCATCTTCTCCACTTCACCGTGGATTGAACAGTGAGGGAAGAAAACCCCCTTGAAAACACTTGCCAAACACCCCGAACTCCAGATAATTTTAAATTAAGATAAAGATAAAGTTTGTGTGCTGAGATGGTACAGGGATTTTTTCCCCTCTCCTTAGTCCGAAAGAAGCCACGTTTTTTTTCTGAGTGTGCTACTGTATGTCAGACTGACAGCGCTGGGGCCAGGGGGAGAGGGAGTTGAGGGGAATAAAACGAGCAACAGCAGATTTAATCATAACTTTCATGGTCTGCTGGGAGCTGTGCTGGCTGGTAGGAGCAGACAGGAGACAGGGGCGATATGCCAGAGATTGTCTGTCTCTGGCATAGACAGGGCCTTCATCCAGGCCTGATCTGGGCCGGGTACCCCTCCAGAGTTGGCCTTTATCAGGGTTGCCAGCGATGTTTGACTCCCTGCCCAGGCCTGGCTTTGAGATGGGCACTTCTCTTAAGTCTCCTTCCCCTTTCCCTCTGGGCCTAATATTTTGATACACACAAAAGCACAAGACCCCACTTCCGGGACTTCCAGCAGCTATGTCTTCCTTCCCTGTGCCACTCTGGAATGCTGTGTCACTTTGATGACATCACAAGAAAGAGTAAGGTGGCCCTCGGTTCCATTAAATGTATGTGTATGTCGTCTCCATATAGACTTTAGGCCCATTATATCTTTAAAATATGCCTGTTGCTATCCCTCTGCTCACAGTGAAAAATAATGGACGACAAACTCACTTAGCTAATGCTTCACAAATATTAGAAGGTGAGCAGAAGCTAACCATATTGAGCTTTACTGTTTTGGGATCACAAGTGTTCTCACAACAATGATGCACATCAATTACCTAATGATTTCATAGCCACAATCTGTTGCATAGTGGAAATCAGATGTTTTTGGGCTCTAGAGCTGTAATGTTACATTTCATGAGAAACCACAGGGTGTGAATAGATTTGCCTGTTACCATGGATACCACTCTAAAGTCCCACATGCTGCTTGAGGCAAGTGACATGATGTAGTTTGTCTTTTTTTCTGCTTTAGCATATTGGTAGCAACATCTTTATTTTTATAAAACAAAACAAAAGTAAGTTACAAAAGACAAACTGATAATTACATTTGAACTCAGCAAATGGTTTATAGAGGCACAAACACAAAAAACTACAAACCTCCGGTCAACTTCCACATTGTATTGCAGACATTTGTATTCTCTCATTCAAGCTACCATATACATTTAAAATATAGTGTTAACAGTAACACTTTTGGTCAGCTCAATTGGCAACCATTTGTGTTGTACGTGCAACGAGGGACAATATATTACACAACAACAATACAATAGCTAAAAGCTAATAGCTACAACAACTCCCCTGTACTGTACTGTTGCCTTGCTGGAGCACATGATGTTGTTTTTTAAACAGGAGTGGAGGGATTGATGCGATGCAGTGCTCATCACGCATGTTAGCGGTAAATTAAACCTGAGCAGCCAGTGACTTGCTCAGTGCACGAGAAGGATCATGCTCCGTGGTGGAAAGCACATCTCATCGGGGTGATTTATGGTTTGCCTGTAGACCCTTCCTGTCTTCGTGAGTAGAATGAAAACTGGCTGTAAGGATAGCAGGATGCACTGGGTCGAGGTATGTTGTAGAGCAAAACAGGGGGAAAAAACACAGGGAAGAAATTCTGACTCTGCAGAGACTATGGTAAACATTTATTGCATGTCATAGCACTGACTGATCAAGCCCAGTGTGGGTTTTTTTTTAACGCAAAGCTCAACAGCTCCTATACTCACAGGAAAACTGTGCGCACGTCCTGCTCAGGCTCATTTGCAGTTGCAAATTTAATTAGGCAAAAGAAGTTAGATAATTATTTGTATAGCTCGTTAGGAGACGCTGTTCTGACAGGTACTGGTAGATGAGGGCCTACTCTGTTCCCATCCCTAAGGGCCTCCTGTCATAACTATTTCCTCCGTCTCTGGCCTCCTGTGCTGCTTTGCTTTTGGCAAACAACTTCAGCTGGAGACTGGCTTGTGCAGATATATACGTCTGCAGTTCGTTTAGGAGCCAAGGTTGTTTTTTTTTTCTTTGTAGACCACATCATTTTTAAGGAGAATGCTTAGCATACATTTAGCCGAAATGGCACTGCGCTAGTGCCTGTATGTGGTTACCCACTTTACGGGGGAATAGGATGATGCTCTTTCTTGACTGCCGCCATGTACCTGGTGTGGTGAGTCAGGATGTGTGTGGATGGTTGATATAGAATGGCGGTTGCTCTTGCCAGGGTGTGTGGATACAGGCTACAGAGCGCCTGGCGGACATGTTCCTGGCTTAAGCTGAGTAATTTAGCACGGTGCTCTTAGCAACCAACTGCCAACTGGCTAAGCTCTCTCTCACCCGACTCATGATTGCTGGCTTTTACTCCATCAGCCATACTTGCCGAAATCCAATCATGTTTTAGGGAGCAGGCGACTAGGACCAATCAGGCCCAGTGCCATATATTACGCAACGGAGTTGTGTGTGTCCACAAATCAGGGGATTAGGTTTAAATTATGCTTTGGGTTTGCATAATGTTTTTATGGATGCCTAAAATGGGTTTTGCTTACTTAATTTGTGATTTGTGCAAAGCTGCATTTGTGTCAGCTTTTTGTATGCTTATGTGGACATTATTATGGATCAATTGAATTGTTTGTAGTTTATTGAGTGGGTGCACAGCAATTTGAAAGAAAAATTGAATCATTAAAGCTTGTATACCTGTTCAGCAGGTTATGCACTTCATAGTAAAATGAAATGCATTAGACTCTGCGGACACTGTATTGGCTTAATTGCAGAATTAATATATAGATGTCTTTCTCTGAACATCACATCACACCTGAAAAGGGGCCATGAGTTCATGAGCCTGAAACAGGAGGCCCATTATGCTTATCAATTTGACAAAATTGAATGTGAAAATGTGATCATTCAAGATAATTACATGGTCTCTCTCAGCCTTACCATCACTTTATCTTGTTGAAGAGTGTACATTTCCCTTTCTCTCCATCTCTTAGCTCTCTCTTTTCTCTTAACATTTTTTTTTCCCTCTCTGGTTTCCTCCTCCTTCCACAATCATCTCTCTCCACTGATCACCTTTTTTCTTAATTTGTTGTCCCCCTTTCCTCACCTCAACCAATCCTCCCATCCTCTCCCCTCCCCTCCCCTCCATCAATCCTTTTCACCTCAGTCCGTTTTAACTCCCTATCCCGTCGCTATTCATCCCTCTGTTGCTTTTTCTCTTTGGTCTTTCTCTCCCTCCCTCGCGCTATCACACTTTCCTCTCTGCCCTCCTTTCTCTCCCTCTCTCTCTTTTTCTCTCTCTCCCCCTCTATCTCTCTCTTCATGTCTTTGTCCTCTCTCTCTCTCTCTCTTTTCCATTTTTTCTTCTCTTCCTACCTGTTCTCACTGCTCTCTCTTATCGTTGCCAGTATTGCCAGGGTGCTTTGGATCTTGTGAACCTCCAATTTTCCATAAAAATATCCTAAAGACTAATATTTAGGCCATTATGAATGTATTGCTTTATAAAATGAGAACATCCTCTCAGTAATTTCACATGATGTTGCCTACTCCTTCTCTCTCCATCTCTTTTTCTTTCCTCTCTCTACTTTCCTCCTCCTTCTCCATCTCAATTTCTTTTTCTGCTCTGTTCACATTTTCCTTTTCCTCTCTCTCCTCTCTGCCCTTTGCTTTCCTCTCCTCTCTTCTATTCTCTCTCTCTCCTCTCTCCTGCTCCTCGTCCCTCATCCCTCTCCACCTGTTCAATCTTGTCATTGTCCTCCCCTTCTTCTTCTCTTCCTGCTCTCCCTCTCTCCCTCTCTCCCTCTGTCCTCTTCTTCTCTTTGCTCTTCACTTTTGCCTCCATCTCTCTTTCCTTTCCCATTCTTTCTTCACCTCTCTCCTCTCTTTCTGTCTCCATGCTCCATCCCCTTGCCCTTGCCCCTGTTGATGGCCGCTGGCCTGATGCCATACACAGGGCAGGATTCAATGCCAGATGGGCCCCGTTAATCTGGAGTACAAAGAGCTACTCGCTCACACCCCTCCCCATCTCCCCATCTCTCCCTCTCCTCCTCCTCCTCCTCCTCCTCTTCCTCCTCCTCTTCCTCTCCCTGCTCTTCTCTCTATCTCACCAACTCCACACACTCCTCTGCTTCCACGCTCATTCTTCAGCCCCCGTTGGCTAAAGAAAGCATCCCTGGAGCTCCTCCAGAGAGAGAGCGAGAGAGAGAGAGATATGGAGAGGAGAGGAGAGGATCAAAAGCAAGAGCACACAGCAGTGCTCAGATGGAAAACCTCAACCCCTTTCCTGTTTCTTCCCCACCCCTCTCCCTCTTCATCTCCAGTCCACCCTCCCTCCCCCTCTTTGCCCCCTTTACCCTGGAGACTGTGCACCCCCTCCGTGTGATCAGAGGCACCGTCAAACAGAATAACGGGTGAGACTGTCAGGATTATAGGATATGGATCCGCCCTCCTTGAAGTCAGGAGTGGATTATATTCCCCAGTGACATTCGCTAATAAGACATGTTTTGTTTTCTGTCCCATGAGTTCAAGGGTAAAGCGGGGAAACTCAGTGGGGAACCACAGCGGGACCTGCGTCCATCAAGGACACGTCACATTCCCTTAAACCACTCTGTTAACCCCAATTACACATCTTAAACAGCTCCATCATTAGCTTATTTTCGCCCCCTAGCTACCACCCTCTTATTTTGCTCCTGCCTCTCTCTCTCTCTCCCTCTATCTCTCTCTCTCTCTCTCTCTCACTTACTCACTCACTCACTAATGGACTTTCATGTGATGGATCCCTTAATGCAACCTAGTGAGGGGTTTGCCCTTGACTCTCTGAGTTATAGGGTTTGTTGCGTTGGAGAGTAAAGACACCTGATAACCGAAAGATTTAAGTTGTACTGCTGGTAGTCGATTAAACTCTCTGACAAGTTGTTAAACCTCCTGCCTCCTGTGTCTTCTCAGGGAAATCACTGGTAACCATCTGCTAACCATTTAATTTCTCAGCTTGTTTATCTTGCCGCCCAGTTCAAGGAAAGGAACCTGTAAAGGGAAGGAACCAACGTATAGCTTTAATAAAAGAGAGGGAAACGGCTGCAGTGGTGCATCTTGTAGCTGTTTTATGGATATGGCACTACACTGGTAGCCATCTCCTAACGATCAAATGTTTACGAGTGTCCAAGGCACAGTAACCCTCTTTGGATATGTCTGTTCCTCAAGTGCTGATGAGTGTGAGAGGAAAGGAAAGTGGGTGACGTGAAACTTCCATCCTGGATCCACTTTGCTCCACTCGGATCCAGCCAAGAAAGGAAGTGACTCATTTGTCCAGTTGCTCTTCCAGGTAATCGCTAGCTGCCCATTGCACATGCCTCAGAATAGTTGTAAATGTTGCGCCAAAACAGCTGACCCACAAGCCTTACAACTGTCAGTTGGCCCTGCCCGCGTAGAAGCCGGTATGGGCCAGGGCCTGATCCATGTCTTGGCGGGGCTGTGCCGGTTCTATCTGACACACCTGTTCCAGATCGGGCCGGTTCTGCTACGGAGCTGGCAGCTCTCTGGACGTTTTTCCATTTGAATACATTCCTTTCACTCCGGTCAAACAAAGTCCAGCTACTCACTGCAAATATGAACATACCTCAACTACTTAACTACATAAAATATGCTATTCTATTGGTGTGATTCGTATATGAGCTTGAAAGTGCCTTTCTGAATATATGCTTCAAGGATGCTCATCTCTTTGCATTCTTCCATTTTGAGAATTATACGGTCAGTCGATACGACTTTTCTTCACCACATGTTGAGTGATGACTTGCTTGAGCCAAAGACGCTAAAGAATGCTAGGGATTTGGCTGCACTGAATGGCCTACGTGCTTATTATGTAGGTCAGAGTGTAGTTATGGATGAGGAGATTGCTTCAAACTAAATTGTAACTGTAGCTCATTTCTTTCGTTGCTGGTTGATACAGTAAGTGAG
>NC_137916.1:17171394-17183894 GCF_963457725.1 Sprattus sprattus
TGTGTGTGTGTGTGTGTGTGTGTGTATCTGGTGTTTGGTTGTACTAGATGAGCATAAAACTTAGTTTTTTACAAGTGAAATTGATTCCCTTTGTGTGGAAATCTGTACCTTGTGTCTTCTTAATATTCCGATGAGTGTAATTGATGTTTGGTGTGTGTGTGTTGTAAGGACATGAGGGAAGGTGAAGCCGGCACACTGACAATGATGGGGCAGAGAGAAACTTAATCCAGTTGTGGTGAAGAGTGCGGAGATGGAGCACGTGCAATAAGACACTCAATACTTCCTGAAAGAGATAGGGCTGGGGGGAGCTTGGCGTGTGTGTTTGTGTGTGTGTGTGTGTGTGTGTGTGTGTGTGTGTGTGTGTGTGTGTGTGTGTGTGTGTGTGTGTGTGTGTGTGTGTGTGTGTGTGTGTGTGTGTGTTGCTTAAGTTGAAAAAGAGAATGGTTGCTTGGATGGTAGACGTGAGCAGAGAAAGAGAGAGAGAGAGAGAGAGAGAGAGAGAGAGAGAGAGAGCGAGCAAAGGACCTCCGAGAAAGAGACGTGTGAATGTGAGATTAGAGAGACTATACAATGATGAAGACAAAGCAGAGAGCACGATAGAGGGAGACTGAGAAACAAAGCAGAGACAGAGACAAAAAAGGAAGAGGGAGAGAGAGAAAGTGCGTAGTTGACTATGCCATCACTGACATGGACCCATCTTCCATAAGTGAGTTCACTGGGACCACAGACTCCTCTTTCAGACCGCTGCCAGATAACTACATTTCTGAAAGGAATCGATTAAATAAAATCCCCACAACAGCCCAGCAACTTGATACAATTAAATCGGACATATAGTATACATGGAATTCTGACAGTGTGACTGAATTTAACGAAGCAATCAGCTCTGTAGATATCACCGACATTATAAATACATTTCTTTTGAAAGATTTCAAATCTATCATTGATGATGTCAATCTGGCAGCGGAGGAAATATCTGACATCCACCAGAGAGCTGCGATGGAAACCGGCCATAGAAAGGAAAAGTAACAACACTTCATCAAAACTCTACAGGACAACACTACAACAAAACTTACATTTTAGGAAAACTACAATCATTTAAATCCATCCCCACCAACACAATTGGCCGTACAAAATATAGATACTTGGAAACATTCTACCAACACCTCAGATGACATAGTTCACTCAAGGGTGTGGGTTGAGACAGGGTTGCAGTTTGAACAACACCTGGACTTTCCCTCATGGATATGGAAGTTAAAAAGACCTGGTGCTGCTGTCACCTACTGACCAAGGGCTACAGCAGCACCTGAAGCTGCTAGATAAAAAAATTACAAAAATAAATGTGTGTGTGTTTTATATTAAATATTTCGATGTGTTTCTATGTTCTATGCTTTGGCAGTTTTCTTAGTCATGCCAATAAAGCATATTGAATTTAATTGAATTGAATTGAGACAGAGAGACAGAGAGTGTCCGGCTGTCCCCTTCTTACTCTCCACACTTGTCATGGTCTGCCAGGGAGCTAAATTATTCATCAGTGCTAGACTACACCCAGGGATCACATTTCTAGCAACACACACACGCACGCATTCCCAGCATTTGTTTACGCGCTTTCATGCACACATGAAGGCGGTCAGCTTTCTTATAGACGTGCCACAGCATTGTTGAGTGTGTCTGTTTGTGTATGTGTTAATGTATCTGTATCATTGTCAGAGGCTAAAATAAGTGTGTGTGGTTGTGTGTGTGTCAGAGTGTTTTTGAGTGTGTGACTGATTGTGTAATTGTGTACATGTGTGTGTGTGTGTGTGTGTGTGTGTCAGACGCTAGGGAACCTGTGTGGCATGCTGATATGAAAGCATGAGAGCAGCCAGCAGCAATGTGACGTGTGTGGTGTGATAGACCCAGAGAATGAATGGAACTCTACTTCCACAACCACCAGCACCACGACACACAGCGCCTCTGTGGTTGGAGATGGTGTTACCGCTATCTCTACTTGCCTACGCCTGCTCTCATCACTAGTGATGGTGTCACAGCTATCTCTACTAGCCTATCGCTATCTTTACTGTTGTAGCCACAGCTCTACTTGCCTACGCCTGCTCTCATCACTAGTGATGGTGTCACAGCTATCTCTACTAGCCTATCGCTATCTTTACTGTTGTAGCCACAGCTCTACTTGCCTACGCCTGCTCTCATCACTAGTGATGGTGTCACAGCTATCTCTACTAGCCTATCGCTATCTTTACTGTTGTAGCCACAGCTCTACTTGCCTACGCCTGCTCTCATCACTAGTGATGGTGTCACAGCTATCTCTACTAGCCTATCGCTATCTTTACGGTTGTAGCCACAGCTCTACTAGCCCATGCCTGCCCTCATCACTGGTGATGGTGTCACAGCTATCTCTACTAGCCTATTGCTATCTTTACGGTTGTAGCCACAGCTCTACTAGCCTATGCCTGCCCTCATCACTGGTGATGGTGTCACAGCTATCTCTACTAGCCTATCGCTATCTTTACGGTTGTAGCCACAGCTCTACTAGCCCATGCCTGCCCTCTTCACTGGTGACGGTGTCACTGCTATCTCTTCAGCTATAGCCGCAGGTCTTGTAGCCTACCCCTGCTCTTATCACTGCTCTGACTCCCTCCACTGCATCTGCCACGCCCTTCAGTTAGACCCACACCAACACAACTATACAACAGCCCAGCAGCTCACATTTCTATGTACATATATATACACATATATATATACATGTATATACATAAACAAACACCACAAATATCTACTTAATAACTCACTACTAAATAAATACTATATAAACCATATAAATGCACTACTATATAATACACTACTATAACCACCGTCTTGTTTAGAACCACTATGTTATACACTACTATAACCACCATCTTGTTTAGAACCACTATGTTATACACTACTATAACCACCATCTTGATCAGAACCACTATGTAATACACTACTACAACCACCATCTTGATCAGCACCTCTGATACTGTTGACGCTGCTTTGGTGAACTGATAGACTCTCATTCTGAAGACGCTCTGTCGTAGTTACCACAGTGGTTGGTTGCTCAGAGACTGTTGGGAAACGCAGTCCTTATTGTCACCACTGCATCCTGCACTCACTGTACTCACTGCCACACCTTCAGTTCCAGTTCTCGTCAATGCCACTAGCGCTGCCACTACTGCTACTCACACAGCACCCTCTGTGGCACTATGGGTTTTTAATGTGCACTGACAATAAGTTTGGCTCTCTGGTGATGTGATCTTTGCATGGTTCTGGGGTGTTTGGTGATCCATTTTTGGTGGGTTGTGGTTTTGAGGCTGGGTGAGGTGACTATCACTCTTTGTGCTCTCTGACTGTGCCGGCACCTACTGGTTCATGTGTTGTTTGCGGTACTTTTAGCACTGCCAACTTCTACAGCTGTGTCTGCTAAAACCATCCCTCCCACCTGCACTGCCATTAGGTGAACTGCAGTTACTGTGGCTATGTGCACTACAGCTTTTAGTGTGGCTATTAGCACTTGAGTTGGAGCGTTTACCGTTGGCATTTCTACTGCTGGTAGCCTATAGGCCAGAGCAGTCCACTTTAGTGCTGCCGTTTCTGATGAAGTTAGGGTTTCCCGTGCGATTGATACTGCCACTGAGAGCCATAAATGCAGCATGCAGGCTGTTGCAGAGCCGAATAGTGCTGTGGCTGGAGCCAAGGCAGCCTCTGGCTCTCGTGTCTGATCCAGTGGGTCTGCTGGAAAAGGAGATGAGAAATACACATACACAATCACACACACACACACACGTGCCTACATAAACATTCACACACACACACACACACACACACACACACACACACAAATGCTCATAAACACAATCACCCACGCATACACACACACACACATGGGCCCCTCAAGCCATGAACCAGCCTCATTACTTCAGCACAGGGGTGTGTTTGATGTGGCACAGTTACACATCACACACACACACACACACACACGCACACAGCCTATTCTCAGAACCATCACATCTGTCCCCCATGCTCATTTCTCTCCTTGGGGCTGCACATTGAATTATGGACTGTCAGAAGTGGTGTGTGGGTGTGGGTGTGGGTGTGGGTGTGGGTGTGGGTGTGGGTGTGGGTGTGTGTGTGGGTGTGGGTGTGGGTGTGGGTGTGGGTGTGGGTGTGGGTGTGGGTGTGGGTGTGTGTGTGTGTGTGTGTGTGTCTGTGTCTGTGTCTGTGTCTGTGTGTGTGTGTAAATTAGAGTTTGGGCCTTTCATGTCCGCCAGGCTTGTTCGTTCTTATTATTTACAATAGGTGTGTGTTCAGTAATACTATCAACCATATGTGAGATGTATCTGATTAGGAAGGCACGAGAAGGTGTGTGGTATTGTGGCATAGGACTGGTTTACAGGTTTCAGATTACTGGTTGGTGATTCACACCCATCCCTTAAATATATAAAATGTACTAGTTTTACAGGGGAATGATTACTGCCTAAAGCCCTATTAGAATAGATTAGTAGACTACCAGTCAAGACCCAGAGAGAGAGGCAGAGAAAGAAAGTATGCGTGGGATAGAGACAGAGACCGGGAGAGGCTGATAGTGTGTGTGGGTAGTGTGATTATATGTGTGTTACATGTGTGTGACAGGGAAATGACTGCTTGTGTGTTGATGCGACCCTCACTCTCCTACCCGCCCCACCCCACCCCTCCCCCCAGTACTGCAGTGAGCTGGCTGGCTGGGTGGGTCACCTTGGCCGGCGGTAATCAAAGACCACTCGTCTCTCCAGCTCTCAGCGTTTAAATTAGCGGCGTGAGGCCGCTGGGAGCCCGCTGCCTGCCTGCCCTCGTGCCCTCCTGCCTGGGATATTTTCTCTCACGCTCAGGGCTACCTTTACCCCCCCCCCCCCCCCCACTTATTTGCTGCTGAATTAAACTGGGTCACAAATGGGGTGAGATACTCTCTCTGGTCCGTCGAGAGGCAGGTCTACTACTAGTCCAACGTGACCCCCAGCTCTCCAGTTACGTCATGAGAAGGTGAAGGGTGGGATTCTTCCTCATTTGTTGGGATTTGCTGGCTGGACATTCATCCCTCTATTGGTTATGATAGCCCCTCAGGGGCTTCCTGCCTATTGGTCCAGAAGTTCCTCAAGGCTGTTTCTTATTGGCTGAGAACTGAGAACAACTTCTCCATTCAGATTCCCTTGGAGGTCTTTCTCCAAAAAGGTGCCAGATGACTAGAGGGCCTTTTCACAAGGTGACGGCCTCTTTGTGACTCAAACCAGGCTAAGCTCATTCTGTGACAACCTCAGTCAGTGGAAAGTGGAAACATCTGATAATCAACTAGCAACAAATAGGCTTTTTAACAGGTTCCTATAAGATTACATACAGGCTTGTTCAGCCTGAGGGTTTGAGTCGGGCATCCTGCCCTCACATACGCTTGTCACCATATGTTTCTCAGGATTTCCTGGCGTCTTACATAAAGTGGTTTCCAGTCTTGTGTTGTGTGGGAGGGTGAAGTTAGCCTACGTTACGAGCGTGACTGGCTATGGAGTGAGGAAGCTAATCCATGCGGCAGAGATGGAGAGATGCAGCCTCATCTAGGTCTAATCGCTCGCCCACGGACACGCTGATGCATCCTCCACAGTCACGCGCTACGCTTCTGTCATGGCTCTGCCACGGCATGTTTGGATGGTGACCTGGTCCAGCTGCCTCCGACTGTAGGTCAGAACACACGCTCATCCATAGAACTAGAAAAAGTGGACACTACATTTCCCGGTAGCCTTATGGTCCGTGACAAACACAGAGGAGGAATTACGTTAATACCAAAGGGTTGTTCGATATTAGTTTATTCCATAACCTTTAATTAAACTGTGGACAGAAGATGCATTAGATTACTTACTGGCCTATCCACAGCAGTAAGTGTTGTCGAGGTCCCTAGAAAACTAGAAAGTTCTGTACAAAGATCTTACATCCATTCTACTCTTTCTAATTCTATGCACTCACCGCACTGCCCCCGACCAGAACTTTCCCATTGTTCTAGAACTTTAGGGCTGTGGTGTTAGCAGCTGTGGCTAGCCTCTTTAGCGGTCATTAGGCTGCAGGCGGGCATGAAGGCAGAGGCGTTGGGCTGTAGCATCGATGCTAATTGATGCTAAGGGTTTGTTTGCCCTCAGCAGGGGTTGAGAGGCGACGGTTCCCATGAGCTAAGTGGGTCAAGGAGATGATGCAGCTGCCAGTGGGCTGGGGTGCACACACATACACACACACACACACATACACACACACACACACACACACACACACACACACACACACACACACACACACACACACACACACACACACACACACACAAACACAGGCACAAATGCACACACACACACACACACATGCATATGCGTGCAGTAACTCACACGCATCAGTGTAGCACTACACACACTTCAAACATTCTATTCCCTCTCAGATTATTTCAGGTATACCCAGAGGAGCACACACATAGACACTCCAAAATACACACACTGCCCATATTCCTGAGCAAATTGAAAATAAGTACACAACACAGATACACATGTGTGCACAACACATATTCACACATCCACACTCATGCATCCACACACACACACACACACACACACACACACACACACACACACACACACACACACACACACACACACACACACACACACACACACACACACACACACATAGATACACCCAGACCCACACACACTCATGCAAAACATAGATTCACACAAACACAAATACACACTCATAAAAAAAAAATCACACACACACACACAGAAATACACTCTGGGGGAATCTGTTAGAGCACTAATGGGAGCTGAACTAATGTAGAATAGATTGCTTTCCCAGCCGTGTTCACTTTGGGCTGACTGGGAGTCAGTAATAGCTCAGGTTGCGCAATCTCAAGGCAATTTGGGCCTGTGAGTCTTCCTGCTTTATTAAAGGGGAGAGTGAGGGGGGACAGGGGTTGGTACGCTCATTAGCTTGATGATATTTTTGCGTTTCCTTTTCAGACCAGATCAGTGATTGACTTTAATGTTACTGAAGAGATGCCTGCTCGATACCCGAAATCCTCAAATTACACGTCCTTTTTACCTTTCTTTCAATCACTCCTTGCTCTCCCTCTCTCTCCCTCCTTCTTTCTCTCTCTCTCTCTCTCTTTCTCTCTCTTTCTTCTCAGGTTTTTATCTCTCGTTCTCCCTCTATGTCCTCTTCACCTCACTTTTCCTCTTCCTCCCTCTCTCCGTTCGCTCTCCTCACCTCCATTATCCTTCTCCTCATCCCTAATCTCTTCCCTTATCACTCTCTCTTTCACTCCCTCGCTCTGGCTCTTTGTCTCCAACACAGCCTCTTTGATGTATGTATGTCTGCACATGTCTATAATTTAGTGGACATGTGTTTGCCATCGTTTTAGCACTTTGCTCGTACTTGCATGCCAAAATTGGCTGTGTGCACGTGTGTGTCTGCATAAATGTGTGGTTGTGTGTCTAATGAGTGTACTGCGTGTGTCTTTGTTAGTGAGTGTGTCTGTGCCTTTGTTAGTGAGTCTTTGTGAGTCTTTGTGTGTGTGTGTGTGTGTGTGTGTGTGTGTGTGTGTGTGTGTGTGTGTGTGTGTGTGTGTGTGTGTGTGTGTGACAGACATGCTGTCTCAGTAGTCTGCTGCTCTGTGCACTTCTCCCACTCAAGGGCACAGATGTGCCCAGGGCAGATTTAGAGCACCGCTTCTGATTAGACCAGCAGCTTCCCACAGCACCACCCATAAATTACCGCCCCACAGCCACACCTTCACCGTTATATATGCCCAGGTGGAGCGTGTGTGTGTGTGTGTGTTTGTGTGAGAGGTTTCTGTGTGGTTGGGTTTCTATGCGATTGTGTGTATGGTATTTGGCACTGGCTATATGAAGGCACATCCTCAGGTACTTAACCACATCTTGGTACACGTCCTGAACCACAAACTTGCTTCCTTGGGTGTTGCATTCTGGGAGTTGTAGTTTTTGTAGATGCCTATGTCATCTCTATGTCATCAGAACTGATTCAGAAGACACCAATCCTATTGCCCTCCTGTGCTGTCCACACACACACACTCACACACATCCACTCACTGACACACACACCTCAATTATTTATTAAAGCTAGGCTGTCCTTCAGTGGCCTGACGAGCAGGTTTGTGACTGCCTGGAAGTGTGATTGCAGGGCGACGATGATTGGTTGATATTTGCAGGGTATATTTGTTCACCTGGAGGGTGTAGCAGCAGCTTTGTTTACGAGGCTGACACACCCTGTGTCACTCTCTCACTGTCTTTCTTTCTTTTTGTCTGTCTTTCTTTCTCCATCCTTTCTTTCCCTCTGTCAAATTCAAGTTCATGTGTTACCAAAGCGTATCAATAAAACACTTTAAAAGAGAGACACAAGTTAAAGCTTCTCTTTCACTCCTGCTTGTCCTCTTCCATTCTTCTCTCCTGCTTTCTGTGCTTCTGCTTGTGCCTCGCTCTCTCCACCTCTCTCTTGCTGAGTCGCTCTCTCTCTTTTCCCCTATCCCTTGTTCCTCTCCTGGATCAGCATTTCCTGTGTTCCTGTATTTAGCTGCCTTTACAGGAATATTCAGGGTGACCTCAGCACCAGGGATAATGAAATCGAGGAATCAGAGGAATCGGAGCAGGATAGAGAAAGAGATTTGATGTGAAACTTATACAGAAAGAGGAAGGATCGGAGAGGGCGAGAGACACTTTGGAGAGGGCGAGAGACAGAAAGAGAGAGAGAGAGAGGAACGCAAATAGAGTGGGCTGACATTAGCACTTAAGCTGCAGAGGAAAGGAAGGGAGTGTGAGAGTGTTCTGTAAGAATGCCTACAAAGTGAGAAAGCAGAAACACACACACACACACACACACACACACACACACACACACACACACACACACACACAGACACATACATAGACACACTCACTCACACACACACACACACACACACACACACACACAAACACCACACACACCCACACTTATACAGTCACTTCTTTGATCAGTCTGAGGAGAACAGGAGGCTTGCTGATGAAGTGTGTGTGCGTGTGTGTGTGTGTGTGTGTGTGTGTGTGTGTGTGTGTGTGTGTGTGTATGCCGCTCCCTACACCACATGCCGTCTCTGCTGATCAAAGACACCCCTCTTGGGCCAAATCTGTTCACACACACACACACACACACACACACACACACACACGCTTTGTTATCTTTTTTTCGACCAAACCGGTTCACCACACCTCTTACTTACCACCTCTTGTCCTTATCTCGCCTCTCACCATAGCACTCTCTCTCTCTCTCATACTCACACACACACACACACACACACACACACATACACACACACTCTGTCTCTCTCTCTTGCTCTCTCACAATCATACACATACACAGACACACACTCACTCACACACACACACCTGTCTTTTACCCACACCTCATTAACCATCTCTTTACATACCCCTGTAAACCCCCTACCCTACAATCATCTATGCTGCTCTAGCCTACCAGCATCCCTGGTCCAGTTCTAGTTCACCAGTTCTATGAATAGCCAGTGTCAGTTCAAAGGGAATTGTTATTGGCCACAGTAGTTCTGTTCAGCCATGTTCAGATGCAAAGAAGCCAAGTCAATATTAAAAGGCTGTGGGGAAGCAAGTTGAGTCAGTGTGTGTGTGTGTGTGTGAGTGTGTATGTGTATATGAGTGTGTTTGTCTGTGTGTGTGTTTGCGCCTGCTGCGTCTGTGCGCCCTCTCTCTGTCTTCCGTTCTCTGCCATCTGTTGTTCCCATGCCAGCTGGCTCAGGCTCCAGCGGGCACAACATGGCAGCTTCCTCTGTGACGTCAGGCCCTACGCAGTCGGCACTGGGCATCTCGGAGTCTGGCGCCAGCCACACTGCAGGGCACTGCCATTCATAAACACTGGCATCGCTCACGGGCAGCAGAATACGTCCCTCAATAAATCCTCCACCACATCAAGCACACACACACACACACACTGAGTTTGACCCCACAGGCGTGGCCCAGTAATGTTAATGGGAGGTCAGTGCATGCATCTACATGCACAAGTGCAACCTTTGGGTGAGGTTAGGCGCAGTGGCTCGTAGCGCTGCAGAATATAATTATTCAGTTTACTACTGAGAAGTTTGAGATGCCATCTCAAGCCAGAGTGTCCCATCCTGTAGGATGAGCAGAGGGAAAACCAAGCACAAACTGAGCTGGGGTGTGGCATGGCAGCACAAGTCCTTTGTACCACCCAGCACCTCATCTAAGAGAGCGCTTCTCTGTACCTTGTCTACTATAAGAACAGACACACTCCACTCCAGGGTCAAATAACTGAAAGGGCTGCTGTGTAGCGTCGTGTTTTAAAGGGACTTCTAGAACACCATGGAAGAGATGATCTGCATTATTACATTAGAACATGCAGTGCTTCCCGCATCAGACCGCAATATGAAGCTCTGTCTCTCGCTCGCTGTTACTTTTATCATATTACAAAGATGTTCATCCCTGTAACATGTTACTGAGATGCTGGATAGAATCACATTAGAGCCTACACACAATAGATGTTTCTGTGTAATCTCTCTCTCTCTCTCTCTCTCTCTCTCTCTCTCTCTCGTTCTCTCTCTCTCTCTCTCACTCTCCAGTAGGCTGTATTATATTATAGAGGTGCATTATTATATAAAGCTCTTCTGATCCATATGATAAAGATGAGGTTATGGAGTATCACTTTGTGCTATATAGATTCCTGGCTTCCTACGATCCCTCCATTGCATATGGGATCTATAATGTTGATGTCGTCATACACGTGTTTCAGCCCAGTATTCCCATGATAGAGCTGTCTGTCTGCTGTTTCATATTATAGACATGGGCCTGGCGTGTGTAATGAGGTCACCATGAGATGGTTAGGGTTCAGTGGGACATTCTTTAGAGAGGAATTTAAAACAGGCTGGGTGTTCGGAGACCTTCAGGAATCAGATTGGAAAACTGCAGCTTTGCCGTGTCACATTCCGTCCACACCCACTTAGGTGTGCGAGTGTATCCTCTATCTCTTTATGTCCCCCCACACCCCCCACACACACATCCACACCTCAGCCAACCTTTCCATCTCTGCTTTTGATCATGCACGTGAGTCTTGAGCTTAGTGCAGTGCTATGTCTTTGACTAGACTGGACACATGGTCATACACATATGCTGCCTGGCCCAATAGGGAATGCAGTAGCACTTTGTTTTTAACATTCATGCCTCCTGGTGTCTCTCTAATGAAAGGTGTAGGGATGTGAAGTTTTCTGTACAGACCACGATGTTTAGAGGCTGGGTTAAACTTTAGCAATGTAGGCCAATAGCAGGGGTCTCTTATCTGCTGGACGGCACTCGCAAGGGTGTGGACATGGCGTCCATGGAGACATGGAGTTGGTGTTGAGTCCAGTGTGTGCACTAGTGTAAGTGTTGAACTCTGTGGTCATGGATCTGAACGGGCTGTGCTCATTCCTGTGGACGTGGTGGGGATGGAATGTAAATGCTGGCCATTTCTCCTGATCTGGCGTTTTTTCTTGCATAAATATTACAGGGTTGGGACTAAATCGTAGGCTGATATGCCAAATAATGTTGGGACAGGGTGAATTTGCATTCCTGTAATTGAATGACTGCAAATTCCTACAGGGACTGTTAGAATGTGTGTGTGTTTGTGTGTGTGTGTGTGTGTGTGTGTGGGTGGGTGGGTGGGTGGTTGTGGGTGTGTGTACGTGCATGTTGCACATGTATTAGACAGTGATAAAGGAGGTTGCAGAGAAACAGTGTTTGGGTGTGGCAGAGTGCTGCTGTTCTGTCTGTGAAGAGAGGTACAGTGTGTGTGTGTGTGTGTGTGTGTGTGTGTGTGTGTGTGTGTGTGTGTGTGTGTATATGTGTGTGTGTGTGTGTGTGTGTGTGTGTGTGTGTGTGTGTGTGTGTGTGTGTGTGTGTGTGTGTGTGTGTGTGTGTGTGTGTGTGTGTGAAGAGGAGTGAAGGAAATAGAGGTGTATTGAAGGAGGGTTAGAGAGTGACTGGTTGGGCTTTTATTGCATAAACAGTAAACACTTTCTGTGAGTGTGTGTGTGTGTGTGTGTGTGTGTGTTTGTTTGTTGTGTGTGTGTGTGTGTGTGTGTGTGTGTGTGTGTGTGTGTGTGTGTGTGTGTGTGTGTGTGTGTGTGTGTGTGTGTGTGTGTGTGTGTGTGTGTGTGTGTGTGTGTGTGTGTTTTGTTGGGGGATGACAGACACAAACAGCTGGAAAGATGGGAGAAAACGTGTGTGAAAAAGAGCTCACACATAAGAGAGGGGGGTATAAGATCCGAGAGAGAGAGAGTGTTTGTGTGTGTGTGTGTTTGTGTGTGTGTGTGTGCGTGTGTGTGTGTGTGTGTGTGTGTGTATGATGGCTGAGAGTGTGGCTGCCACACCCATACCCTGCAGTGCTGTAATGATCAAAGTGAC
>NC_137916.1:17188894-17206394 GCF_963457725.1 Sprattus sprattus
TGTGTGTGTGTGTGTGTGTGTGTGTGTGTGTGTGTGTGTGTGTGTGTGTGTGTGTGTGAAAGAGAGAGAGAGAGAGAGAGAGAGAGAGAGAGTAATAAGGGATTTCATGAGCCAACACTGAACACATGTGCCTGTCCTGAGGCGAAAGAGAAGCAAATATCTCCAAACACAACAACATTAACCAGCTTCACACACACACACACACACACGCACACACACACACATACACACACCACACACACACACACACCAGTCTCACACTCACACTCACACTCACACTCACACTCACACTCACACTCACACTCACACTCACACTCACACACACACACGCACGCACGCACGCACGCAAGCACGCAAGCACGCAAATATACACACACACACACACAAAAACTTTTGCAATATGCTAGAATTATTATTTTGACCAAGACTGATGAGCCATCCTGCTTAGTAGGGCAATAAACTAGCACACGCATTATACATACAAGTGTGTTTCATAGAATTAGCATTTTAAACTTCTAATTCTGTTCACACTGATCCACTGAGCTCTGATCAGCCTCATTAATTGTGATTGTGGTTTAGAACAATTCTGGAACGTATTTCTGTGAATAGAATTCTATGTGCTAATTTCTAATTCTATTTACATAAATGTGTTCCAGCCTGGTTCTACACCCCAGACACAGTTGATGAGGCTGATCAGAGCTCAGTGTCTGTTAGACGTGTGGTGTTGGCATCTCCCTGCGTCTCCGCAGGCTCGCTGCGCTGGGATCAGATGATATGACAGAGTAGGGACATAGAGTGTTATTCCCCCATGCTGGAGGATGGCATGGCCTCCCACTGTGTGCCCATTATGATGCCCCTGTGATGTGTGGCTCCTGGTAGCGGGCTCCAGTACCACCCCCGCTGTGCCCCCCCACCAGCTTTTAATATTTGACTGGCACGCACCTACCAGCCTCACCAGCATGGTGCCCAGCAATGCCACAGCGTAAGTGACAAGGGCATAGAGAGAGGGAGAGCGAATGTGTGTGTGTGTGTGTGTGTATGTGTGCGCGTGTGTTTGTGTCCGTGTCCTCCCATGTGTGTGTGTGTGCGTGTGTATGTGTGTGTGTGTGTGAGTGCGTGTGTGTGTGTGCGGGTATGTGTGTGCGTGTTTGATGGAAGGCACATAGAAGTGAGAGAGGTATTTTTCTACACACAATGTGTTTCTCTGTGTGACTGAGGCTTACAGAAGGGAGGGTGTCCGAGTTTTGAAGTGTGTGTGCGTACTCGAGTATGTGTGTGTCAGCAGCAGATACATGACAAATCTATCTTAAGAGTGTAACCTAAACTTTTGACTTTTCTTTTGCTAAGCGAGTGTGTGTGTGTGTTTGTGTGTGTGGTCACATGTGGGTGAGTGTGTATGTGTGGTTGAGTGTTTTTGTGTTTGTTATGCAGAGCTGAAATATATCTCAATCCCCTACTAGCTCTCTTTGTAGTTGAAGTTCAAATTCCAGACCAACTTAGGGTGAATTGCTTGTCTTGCATGCTTCCCACATAGAATGAGTTTCACAATCACACATTTACACACACACACACACACACACACACACACACACACACACACACACACAGCTATATCCAAGGCCTGCTGAGAAGTCTCAATGTATATTAAATCATTTGATCTCTCTCTGTTTCTCTCTCTCACACACACACACACACACACACAAACAAACCCACACAAAGATACACACACACAGACACACACAAAGACACACACACACACACACACACACACACACACACACACACACACACACAATCCCAGCACACAGTTGAGAATGTTGAGAGGATTTTCAGGTCTCCGTGTGCATGTCTCCATATGGCCACTAGGGCATGCTAACACGATGCTCATGTCCTTCCTCTCATGTCTCTCCTGCTCTCTGTGGAACGGCAGCAGGAAGAGGGAACAGCTGGAGAAGCATTTATTCTGTATGAATATTGCAGAACCCCTCAGTGGGTTCTCTGAGCGGTTCTCCTCCGGTACTTGTCTCTCCCGGAGCACAGCAAACTGATTCTTATCTTGTTTGAAGTCAGCATCAAGGGAGAAGTGTGTCTTTAAAAAAAAAAAAGAATAGTCCTGCTCTCTAGTAGATATCCTAGAACAATGATTGCGACAGATCTCTGACCTAGAACCATGATTGTGTCAGATCTCCTAAAACAATGATATGGGTCAGAGCCTTTTGTGTTTATTTTGAATGGATCTCGTGAGCTCAGTGTCAGCTTGTTGTTGTTGTTGTTGTGTGGGTGTGTGGTGGGGCTGGGGGTTGTAGGGTTCAATGGGGTCGTGGGGGTCATACGTTGTAAATTCCCTAGGAAATGAGGATTTGTGTTGAGAATTTCCCGCAGATTGAAGTTACACAGGCACACCACAAAATGACCTCATCTTTGTTCAGTCTGGTATCCACACATTGTTAGAAAATCTTGATCTCTTATTTTTCTCTCTCTGACACACACACACACACACACACACACACACACACACAGACACACACACACAGACTCACACAGACACTCACAGACACCCACACACAGACACACAGACACACAGACACACAGACACACACACACACACACACACACACACACACACACACACACACACACACACACACACACACACACACACACACACACACACACACACGTGTTCGGTTCTCTTTTAGGCAGTAGCAGTGTTCTGCTCCGGTGCTCTCACAACATCGGCCTCACAGCAGAGGACATGTCAGCTCTGCAGCACCGTGTTTTCACACGCACGCACGCACGCACGCACGCACGCACACATTAATGTGACATGCTTGCAATGTTCTTCTACAGCGTTTGCCTGATGCTTTCCAGGTTTTTTTCTTTCTGTTTCTTGCGTTGGCTTCCTCTGTGACTGTGTTTAACTCTGAGCTTGATGCACACATGTGACAGATGTGGCTGCAGGAAGAGTCTCTCTCTCCGGGGACATTTACGCAGACGTTCAGCAGGTCTTGGGGGAGCAGGCTGGGCATGTTGTAGTTAGCTCAGTACATGTCAGGCTACTGGCTGACATCTGGGCTGACACTGGAGAATCATTATCATTATCATTTCATGTGATATTTGTCTATGGCTCTGGTGATGTGTGTGTGAGAGACACAAAGATAGAGAGAGTGTGCGCATTGGCAGTCCTTGCTGACTTTGTGCCCTAGGCAAACATGTGATTCAGTGCTCTTTCATGAAAATTATATTCAGAGGAGGTTAAGGTGGGCTTGTGGCTATCTCCCTCTCTGGTAAAAAAAATAGATCACACTCTGGGCATTTGCACAGCTAATACCAAAACCCAGCTCTGTGTGTGTGTGTGTGTGTGTATGTGTGTGTGTGTGTGTGTGTGTGTTAGTGTGTGTGTTAGTGTGTGTGTGTGTGTGTGTGTGTGGTCTGTTATCTACTGTATGTGCTTAATGCATTAACTAATTAGTAGGTCAGAATCAACCCGGCTGTTGGAATGGCTTTGATATGGGCTGCTGATTGACAGCAGTGAGTGGCAGGAGGTATCTCAATTTTTGTGATGTATGTGTCTGTGTGTTTGTATTTGCCTTCTTGTGAATGTGTGTCCGTGTACTAATGGGCTCATGCATTTTAGTGTATGTAAGGGTGTGCGTATTGTTTTTATGCACATATTGTGTGTATGTGTGTGTGTGTGTGTGTGTGTGTGTGTGTGTGTGTGTGTGTGTGTGTGTGTGTGTGTGTGTGTGAGTGTCTGTTGTTGTGCAGCCCCTGAGAGACTTGCCCATTCCCCATTAAAAAATTGGATATCCTACCTCCCCCTCAGCGGGATCCTTTTTTTGGGAATGTCTTCCGCTGTAACCAGCAGGAAGTAAAGGCGACGCTCCTGTTTCTGATGGTGGTGATCAATGCCGCTCCGCACCCGGCAGTAATCTTTAACCTCAGCAGTGGGACCTCTGACCCTGCCAGCTCTCTTAGACACCCAATTACACTAATCACCAGCCTGTGCCTGCAGATCATTTAAATGTCACATAAACACACACACACACACACACACACACACACACACACACACACACACACACACACACACAAACACACACAAACACACACACACATGCACAAATGCTTACCAGACGTGTGTCTTTATAATATTTTAAATAAATAGTTTTACACATAGTTACTTCAGCTTACAGATCCTCAGACACTCTCAGACATGCACACAAATACAGCATAGACAAACAGACACTCACATACTAAAGACACATACAGTGAGGCTCAGTCATATAGAAATCCTAGTCAAATGACATAGACATTTACACACTGGCACCTTTACGTATGACCACACTTAAACACACACACACACACACACACACACACACACACACACACACACACACACACACACACACACACACACACACACACACACACACACACTCACTCGAACACAGAGACTTTGCTTGACATTTTCCTGATTTCTAGTATGGCCGCTTAAAGCCTCTAATCCCCCTTTTGCCTATTTCTTCCTTGTACTGTATAATACTTATGCATTGCCATCTAACCAGAATAACCACACTAACATAGAGATAAGACAGAAAACAAAAGAGAGGGGGGGGGAGAGAAGGAGCAGAGGAAGAAAGGATAAAGTGCTGTGTGAAAGAGGGAGGGAGAAAGTCTATGTGTGTGTGGGTGTGTGAAGGAGAAAATAAAGTTTATATGTGTGGCCAGTTGAGTCACTGGACTGGCTCATTCTATTGGCTGCATTCATTCAGTCTCAATTACTACCTTTTCAATGCACTCTGGCACACACAAGGACACAGACTCGCGCACATCCACCTGCCACTTCTCACCACTTTAACAGTAACCCTTCAGATCCTGAGTCTGCCAATGTTACACACACACACACACACACACACACACTACTTTGTGACCGTTAACTGACAGGTCACTGAGAGCAGTAGCGCTTAGTCTGGCATTCCATCCTTTTAAAAGGTAATCTTTTTGTAATTACCTCGTCTGCCTTGAAAGAACTGAAGGAAATGAAGGATTGTGTGTGTGTGTGTGTGGGTGAGGGGGTGGTACGGCTCAAGTTAAGAAGAACTATGGTATGCTATGCATCAGACTGTAAAGCACTCCAGCAGGTGTTCAAAACTGTCTAACCAGCACCCAGTGATAAGCATATGGAGAACATTTTTCACAAGCACTGCCTGGGCAAGGCGACAAACATCATCAAGGACACACACACACACACACACACACACACAAATCATCATCATCAACAAGGCTCAGCCTAGTTATGGACTCACCCTCCTCCCATCCGGGAGCCTTTACTCCTGGAGGCTGTGACCCTGCTGAACTTCACACCACCACTCTAATAGCATTATAACACTCACGTCTGCACCGTTTACAGTACTTTAACCAACATGTCATTTGCACTATTTATATGTAAGCCAGCAACACCGTTCCAATGTTACTGTGCATAACCATCTGCGCATACAGTATGTCATTGGCACTCTCAATTATCTTCTCTTTCTCTGTCCACCTCTCCTCTGTATATACGTATTTAAAATATTTACATGCTGCAGTACTTCACGTAGTAATTCACGTTTTCTGTGAATAATACGGTATTTTTGCACTTCTGGTTAGATGCTAACTGCATTTTATTGGCTTTGTTCCCGTATTCTACACAATGGCAATAAAGTTGAATCTAATCTAATCTGAAAGAACTGAAGAGAGAGAAGAGAGAGAAGGGGAATAGTGAGAGAGAGAGAGAAAGAGAGTATAATAGGAGCAGCCATTCCAGTATTGATTTGCCTCAGTGAGATGTCATCAGTTTTTGCTCCTTTCCTTTTGTCGGCTACCAGTCACGGAGCTCAGAACAAGTTGGCCTTAAATTACTCTTTCCTCATAACACCCTCCTACTGCACGCTCTCATCTTTCGCTCTCTCCCTCCCTCTCCCTCCCTCTCTCCCCTGCCCCCTCACGTTGCTATGACAACGCAACCAGCCAGCATCGAGATCTGCGTACCTGCCATTGGAGCCATCCACACAGAAAACACACACACACACAGTTTCTAACATAATCAGCAGACATTTTAGATATCACTCTCAACCATTCACACCCACGTTCACACACTCTATCTCTCTCTCTCTCTCTCCGTCAAACTCCCTGTCTTCCTGACACTATTCCCCCCCCCACACACACACACATACACATAGGCCTGAAATAGCTTAGTGTTAGACTTCTCCTCCCCTCTCCCAGGTGGCTGACACCTGAGCACTCTTCCCCTCCCCTCCTCTTTCCATCTCTCTATTTCACCATCCCTCCCCTTCTCTCACCATCTTTTCATCTACCTTAACCTCTCTCAAGTCTTTTTTTTCCTTCTTGCATCTCCTGCTCTCACTCTTTCTCTTCTTCCACTGCCAAACTCCATTTTCATCTTACTCTCTCTTACTCCCCATCTCTCTCTCTCCCTCTCCCCCTTTCCCTCACTCCCCATATATCCCTCCCTCCCTCCTCTCTTTCTCTCCCTCCTTCCCTCCCTCCTCTTCCTCCCTCCCTCCCCATCTTTCTCTCTCCCTCTCCCCTCTCTCTCTATCTCTGTCTCTCCCTCTCCCCCCTTTCCCTCACTCCCCATATCTCCCTCCCTCCCTCCTCTCTTTTCCTCCCTCCCTCCCTCCTCTCTCTCTCTATCCCTCCCTCCCTCCTCTCTCTCTCGCGCTCTCTCTCCCTCCCTCCCTCCTCTCTCTCCTCTCTCTCTCTCCCTCTCTCTATCTCACCTTCCTCCTTGTTAGCACTAGTCTGTAGATCTGATGTAGCTGTGAGGCCGTGGAGACGGAGCAGAGCAGAGTTCCATTCATCTGCCTCTCCGCACTCGTTTATTTTTGGGCCGTTCCTCCTTCCATTCCGTGTGTAAGGACCAGAGAGAGCTGATGGCGAAGGAGCTCTGTGTGGTCGCCGATCGGTGAGAATCTCGCCAAGCTGTTCCGCGCCCTCTTCTCTTTTTCTTCATCAGTCTCTTCTCCATTTATCTCCTACTTTTTTGCTATTCTCTCACTCACTCTTTCTCCTTTGCACTTTTGTTGTTTCTCTAAATGTCTGTCTATAGACGTATATTTGCAGATTTGGACTTTGGATATTGGAGTTTTGTTCTGTCGGTGTCTGGCAGATTCTGATGAGATTCTGTATTTGGGGTTTTTAAAGGCTGCTGGAGATTAAAGAACCCTGGTAGATGGTTAGAGGACACTGTGTAGCTTTTGTTCTGGTGACTTTTGCAGCCTGCGTGGGTACCTGCGTGTTACTTGCTGTGTGTGGGGGTGTGTGTGTGTGTGCGTGTGTGTGTGTGTGTTTCCTCACCGGACATCCGGCCCCTTCCCGCACGAGTGTTCTCCCAGAAGGGAACTTCCCGTAGGAGGTAGGCGAGAGGGGTCGCCATGGGAACAACCATCGGAACCCTGAGGTGTTACATTGCTGTAGAGCAGCGCTGTTTCTGTGACGCTCCCACGCTACAGGAAGTAAGCAGTGACAGTAAGCATGACAGTAGCTAGCTCCAGCCTACACACACACACACACACACACACGCAAACACCCTCACATAGATCTTGTTCATTATGGATCGGCTTAGACAGGTCTGTGTGTAAGTACCGGTATGTCTGAGCGCGCGCGCGCGTGTGTGTGTGTGTGTGTGTGTGTGCAGGTATCCGTATGCCTATGCAGTCTTAGTAGACGTGCTAAGCTCTTGTGTTGCACACTTGTGTGTGTGTGTGTCAACAGTATGAAAAGCTCTGTGTAATATGGGCGTTTGATATACAGCTGAACTGGAAAAGGAAACATACTTTAAATCGGTTACTATAGAAACATGCCTCATCATATGTAAATGTGTTGATATATGTGTTACAGAGACCCAGATTGCATAATAATAACACTGTATTTGTGTAGCGCACAGCGGTTCAAAGGGTTTTTACATTTTAGTCACTTCTAGACATGACTCTAATCTCTAATTGGCTAATATCTAATTGGCTGGATGCAACAAGCCAGCTGGATATCCCTGGTCATGATGGTGACTCTCTTGGCGTAGCGTGGGTGGTGCACAGACTGGTGTCCTCAAACAGACCGGCCAGGTAGAACAGCCTCGCTGGCCTCCTGAGGAGTTATGGCAGCAGAGCTCTGGAGGTGCAGGTCAGCCTCGAGCGAGGTCCTGAGCCATCTCTCTGACCAGCAGCTTAGTGGACATCTGGTACACACACACACACACACACACACACACACACACACACACACACACACACACACACACACACACACACACACACACACACACACATGCAAACACACATATGCACACACAATCGATCAGGCTTAGACACACACATACACGCCAACATTCTCTCTATAATTGCACCTTGCTCCCTGTGTGTGTGTGGTGTGGAGAGAGGACCCTCGAGGCCTTCCTCCTCCTGCTCCTCATAGAGCCTCTGCTGAAGAGTCTCAGGGGAACCCCCTCAGGAGGACGGGGGCTCAGTACGGCATTAGGACGGCTGCTGTCAAGGGTATTTTAATTGCCATCTTACAGCGTCGGTTCCCTCGCTCACGTGTAGTGGAACTGTAGTCATTAAAGAACGTGGATCTTTAGCTCCCACTCACACCTCTGGGAGATGATTACTGTTTTCCTTATGAGATGATGCCTGTTCAAAGTGAATGAGGGTTCTGTGTCACTAGAGGGATGGAGCAGTGTGTGTGTGTGTGTGTGTGTATGTGTGTGTGTGTGTGTGTGTGTGTTGGTGTATTTAGGAATCTACCTTTTTGACCTAAGGCTGCAGATTTGTTGTTGACATTGTGGAGATTATATCTGGCATCATCTGTTTCTAAATTTCAATTTAGATTTCAGCCAACATGTGCTGCATTCTATCTCTCTCTCTCTCTCTCTCTCTCTCTCTCTCTCTCTATCTCACTCACTCACTCACTCACTCACTCACTCACTCACTCACTCACTCACTCACTCACTCACTCACTCACAAACAGAAACTCCTCAGCTCTCTATATGTCTGCCATTGACACACATACCCAGACACACTATCTGAGTGAGCAACAGCACTTACCCCACAAACTCTATCAAATCTCCACACACTCACGTCACAGCAAAGCCTCACGTTCCTAAACAGCGTCAGGAAGAGTTACTACCTGTGTGATTGACCTGGTGTGATGAGCTCATCACATATTCACATATTCCTCTCTGCTCTCATCTCTGTCGCCCTTTCATTGGGGATTTAGGTAAAGCTGCATTTCTGACAGCTCTCATACTCTCATACTAAGCTTTTTTTTTTTTTACTAAGAGGCATTTATTCATACAGAAATGAAGTCAAATAGATAAAACAGGCATATATAAAGAGAGAGAGAGAGAGAGAGAGTGAGAGTGAGAGAGACTTTCAGAAAAGTGTTGCCACAGGGATTGTCACATCTGTCTCTGTGGGGTTTCAGCTCCACGCTCTGAACGTCATGTTTCGGCGCCTTCTCCTCCCCCTCTTCCCTCGAGTCTCGCAGAAAGCCGCCCACCTCAGCTGACACACACACACACACACACACACACACACACACACACACACACACATTCACACACACACACACACACACACACGCACATTCACACCCACATATATACATACATACACACGCACACTCAAACCACAGAGCAGAGGCAACTTAATAGAGGGCTCTATTCCATTTGACCTCTTGGTGACGTCATGGATGGAGCTGGCAGGTTTGCTGGCCCCTGCCCGAGTGTCAGCAGAATGCATTAGAAGGAGCCCTGATCGGAAGAGCATGCAGGAACACAGACGCTGATAGGGGCTTGATGGGTTTGAGTGGAGTGCGACTGCAGTCTGTTTGCATGGGAATAGACCCATAGCGTCAGCACCACAGTCAGCAGCACCAGCTTAGAGCTGCTTAGTGGTGTCGAAGGAGTGTGTGTGTGTGTTTGTGTGTATGTGTGTGTGTGTGTGTGTGTGTGTGTGTGTGTGTGTGTATGTGTGTGTGTGTGTGTGTGTGTGTGTGTGTGTGTGTGTGTGTGTGTGTGTGTGTGTTTGCATGTGTGTGTGTGTGTGTGTGTGTGTGTGTGTGTGTGTGTGTGTGTGTGGATGGCAGGCACGCAGTGGGTGTTTTCTATAAGTGCATCTGGGTGTGTATGAGAGAGTGTGTGTGTGTGTGTGTGTGTGTGTGTGTGTGTGTGTGTGTGTGTGTGTTTGTGTGTGTGTGTGTGTGTTTGGATGGCACCAGTGGCAGGCACGCAGTGGGTGTCTCTATAAGTGGGTCTGGGTGTGTATGGGAGTGTGTGTGAGTGAGTGTATACTTATGTGAATGTGTTTCTTGAGAGAAGGAAATAGATGGGTTTTGTGCCTTCCTCTTCTTCTTCTTCTTCTTGTGAAATGAGGCCATCACCTTCGCGGCGTCCTAATTAAAGCCACAGGAATGTGAGGGCTGATGGAGAGACAGGAAGTGAGGATGTGTCACTCTGACCTGCCTGCTGTCACATGATCCCTGCCTCTCAGAGCAGAAGCCCAGAATAGTCTCCTCCACATGCAGCTCCCGGGTGCAGAGCGTGTGGGCGCAGTTTTTGTGGCTTTGAAGGCTGCACCACAGCGCCCCCCTGTGGCTGGGCTGATTCAAACCCCACCTCTCAGGTTAACCACATCAGTCAAATGCCGATTTACCACCCAGCAAGCCACCAGCCATTCACTGCTGTCTTTAACTAGATAACACACAGATGCACACACACACACACGCACACACACTGACCTGCCCACTAACACACTGTTATACACACACATACACACATCAGTAAATGGAAAAGAAAATGCCTCCTATCTCGGATCTCTGGCTGTGGTTCTTTGCCATTTTAAGGTTGGTAATGCCAAACGTGACATTTATTTCCTTTCATGTAATGTCACAGGCCCAGCCAATCCCAGGAAAGAGAGTGTGTAGTTTCACACACCTGAGCTGGAACTCACCACTCTCTCTTTCAACTGGTGGGTGTGAGGTCAGAGAGGTGAGGAAAACCTTTCCTTCTATACAGGTGGATTGTTCCAGAAAGACTGATTGGCACTGAGAAGAAAGACACAAAAGAAAACACTGAAAAGAGAGAAAAAAATGAGTTGTGTCACCATGACTCCTGAGACCTTAGAGAGCATTGGGGTTACTGTGATTATATGTTTGAAAGTTTTCTCCCTCTCTTTTTTCCTCTCTTTCTTCTCAGGGCATTCTTCGTCTTTATTGAGACTACGTGAAAAATGAAAGAACAAACAAGTCCGTATTAGTCCTTTGGGTTTTTAGCTCTTTAGCTGAGATTGGTGTCATCTGATGGTCATTATGCCCCTACACAAACACACACTCACAATCCCTCTCTCTACTCTCACTCTCTCTATCACGCATACACACACGCACACGCACACACACACATTTTTCGTTTTTTTTTTTTCTTTATTCCTTCTCGAGACTTCCCTTGCTCCACCCTTGTCTTTTATGTGCTGTTGTTGTTGTCGGAGCTGCATCTGTTGACCAGATCGGCGGCCATGTCTGAGGTCGCCTCTCTCAGACGCAGTTCATGACACGCCTGCCTAGTGGCACCGCTGCCTGGTGACACTGCAGGTCTGCCAGGCAACAGCCCCTGCAGCGCCATGCCAACAGCGCCCGCAGCACCATGCCTCCGGCGTCTTCCATAGGCTGACACTCGGGTCCAGGACCACTGCTTGCGTCTGGCTTCCAACTTACTGTACCTTACTTGTGACAGAAAACACACATACGCAAAACCGTTGCTTGAGCCTTTCTAACAAGGAACACACACACACAGGCACACACACACACACACACACATGCTCTGGACCTGTTCATAGAACACACACACTCATAGACACACAATCACTAATGGCCGGTTCACACTACATGATTTCACGATTTAAATCAAACCTACATCTGCACATTGCTGAGAAGTTTTTAACATGGCGAACGTTGCTTTACATTTACAGTGAAGTCAGAGGCTTACTGTTCAGGATCAATAGATACAATCTGTATCTTTATGTCGCCTAGCAGACACTATACTGAATAACCATACTGTAGGTTAAATGACGCGAGCAATGCGAAGTAAAGATTCTAGAGCATAGCACTCCATATCTATGATATAAACATTCATGATCTTGTAGTGTGGCCAGTCTTCCGACCAAGACGAAGCCCGAAGTCGTGGCTCTGTGATCGAGATGTGACATGTTAAATCGTGAAGGAATATCCGACAATCGTGTAGTGTGAACCAGCCATAAGTGTCTACTGCCCACTGAACACACTCTCCCAAGCCCAGCAGCAGTAAATAGGAGTGTGCGATGGAGGGAGGCCTCTGCCTAGTCACTCAGGTGGAGGGGCACAGCAGCACCAAAGCGCAGCCCGGTAATGGGAAAAACCCTGAGACGGAGGGAGATGCCAGGCGTTCTTTATGGAGGCCTATAATTGGATCCCTTTTGTCCCTGCTAACCGCGACTAACAGAATGCAGTCAAGACTTCGCCTTCACTGCCGAGACAGAGGGAAAAAGAGGAAGAGAGAGAGAGGGAAAGAGAGGAAGAGAGAGAGAGGGAAAGAGAGGGAGTCAGAGTGAGCGTTTCTGGATCGGCCCTCGCCTTGGCTGTTTACTGTTCCCAACTGCTGCCACAACCACTTGTTTTCCTACGTTTATTTAAATTTATGACATTAATTTTCTCGTCTGCTTCCCCCGGCCTCCTCATCACACACCCTCTAGCCATGCAGCAGCAGCAGTAGTTCAAAGCAGCACTGGAGAGAAAGCTTGCCCAGGGGACAAGATGCTGAATGGTGACAGCTGAAGCTCTCTCTCTCTCTCTCTCTCTCTCTTTCTGTCTGTTTCTGTGTGTGTCTCTCTCTCTCCCTCTCTCTCTCTGTCGCTCTCTTTGTCTCTCTCTCTCTCTGTCTGTCTCTGTGTGTCTCTCTAACTCTCTCTCTCTCTCGCTTTCTCCTGATAACTCATAACTCACCGACACATGCACGCACAAGCACACACAAGCACACACGCACACACACACACACACTCACACTCACACTCACACTCCCACACACACACTCCAGTGATGACCTGGGGCAGAGCTTTGCTTATCAGCACGGTGGGTATAAGATGAGGAGCAGTGACAGCATGCGATGGGAAGGGGTGGCTCGGTGTTTGCAGAGGTGGATCAGCACTGTTTGTGGAGGGAGAGAGAGAGGGAGGGGGAGGGATAGAGAGACCGTGTGTGTTTGGGTAGATATGTATATTTGTGTGTGTGTGTGTATGGCAGGGGTGTGTATTTTGGATGTGTGTAAGGGACACATTGAGCATCTGACATCGCTGGTGAAACAGGACTTTGCGGTTGTCGTTATTACACTGTGTGGGTATATGCGTGCACACACACACTTTCCCACACACCAACCGACACACACATGCTCAGTCACCTCTTTGTTACACACTCATACACCACCACACACACACACACTCCATCAGTCTCTCTCCCTCTTCTCAGCAGATTGTTCCCGTACCTGTGACCCAACAGCAGCCTAACCCACACCCCCTAAAATAAAAGGCTCCAGTCGTGGCACCCCGCCCCCCCGTCCCCCATATCGCCTCTCACCCTTCCCAACTTTCTCTCTAAACACTACCAGCTGTGCCACACTCCTCCTACCACTCTGTCTTTCCCTCCATCTCTCTCTCTCTCTCTCTCTCACTTTCTCTCTCTCTCTCTCTCTCTCTCTCTCTCTGTGCCTGTGGGTGTTTGTGTGAGTGTGTGTGTGCTCATAGCAGCCTTGTGTGTGCTCTTGTCTCACTCCTACCATAGAGTCAAGTTGGATTGAGGCCTGTGTACAAAGTTCCTTTGTAGGTTAGTTTGTTTGTGCGTGGGTACATATGTAACTCTGATCTCTAGTCACACTGTTCCGGTAAGTTTTACCCAGTGACTTTGCTAAGGTCTACACCCTCTACTTTTCCTCCGTGTGTGTGTGTGTCAGACATTCTTCTCCAGAACTTCACTTTGTCGTTACATTTATAAAATAAATTAAAAGCAAAGTAGAGCAGGGCAAAGAGTTTAGTGGTTTCTAGCTACCCTCCCTCCCTCTATTTCCCTTTCTCTCTCTCTCCTTCCTCTCTGTTTTCTGCCTCTCTTTGCCTCTCCCTTCCCTTTCTCTCTCCCTTCCCTTTCTCTCTCTCTCTCTCTCTCTCTCTCTCTCTCTCTCTTTCTGCGGTGTTTGGACTCTCCTCCGTCAGTCTCCTCGTGGTTCTTGTTGAAGTCTGAGCCAGCGGTTTCTCTGAAGCTGTGCAGCAGGCAGCAGCCACCACAGCACCACTGTCTCAGCTCTCCCTTTCTCTCTCCCTCTCTCTTCCCTTTTTTGTGTCTCTGTCACTCTCTCTCTCCTTGTTTACCCTTCATTCTTCGACATAGTTCTTCCATCCCACTCTCTTCTTGTCTATCACTCTCTACTTCCTTCTCTCACAGTCTCCCTCTGCTCCCTAACTCCCCTGCGCTCCGTTCTTTCCTGCACTCTTCTCTTCTTTATTCTTTAACTCACTTTTTTCTTCCTTTCAACTTTCCTCTCTTTTTCTCCCTCCCTCCCTCCTTCTTTCTCTCTGCTCCTTCCCCACCCCATCCCCCCTCTTGCTCTCTCTGGTTCTGCCCTCCTCCATGTGCTCTTGTGGGGAGTGGAAAAGAGAGAGAGAGAGAGAGAGACAGAGAGACGAGTTCAGCCCCACACAGTGAGCTCCAAGGCTCACTTTACACCAGTCCGCCACAGAGAGCACATGGGACCATACTCCTCTCCCATGCCAGCCAAACTGGACTAGCCGGGTTAAAAAAGGCCAATCTGGGCCGAAAGAGGCCAATCGGGGGCAAAGTGGGCCAATCCAGGTGGATTTCACCACTACCACCATCACCATCAGTACCTCTGAGCTCATTGACCGAGGAGACGTCGCCGGGACGATGGACTTGGCGTCGTCGGTGCGGAGGGCGTATGCCGGCACACGTAACCGTTGGCTACGGCGCTGGAGGACGCAACCGTACGAGCGCACGTCAGGTGGAAGAGGCCAAGCAGGGCGAGCGCGGCGCGTTGACGTGACTCCGCGGCCCGGAAGCACTTCCTGGCTGTTCCGCCAGTGGCTGGCCCAACTGTGCTGCGCCTCGCGGGCCTGTAGTAGCAGCAGTGGCAGTGGGGTCAGTGGAGGGGTAGGGAGGGGCAGCACGGGGTGTCCAGTACCCATGGCCGATCACCCCACCAGCTGGACCAACTGCCCACTTACCCCAGCAGCTGCACCGGGGGCAGGAGCCGCAGGAGGGGGTGCTAAAGGAGCGTTGGTGGAGGAAGAGGATGAAGATGATGAAGACGATGAGGATAATGGCAGTGACAATGATGATGACGATGATGAGGGAGAAGGAGAGGAGGAAGAAACAACGGAGGAGTCCGAGACCGAAGGTGAGGGTGGGTGGATGAATGTATAGATGGATGGATGGTGAAGACAGAAAAGAAGAAAAAGAAGAAAGAAAGGATAGAGCCTCTTCCAAAACAAGAGGACCGGAGGGATGTGTAGGAGGAATAAGAGATGATGAAATGATGTGGAGCTCATAACAGTGCCAAAAAAAGGAGTGAGGATTTACTGGATGACATTCTGTGTGTGTTGTGTGTCAGTGTGTGTGTGTGTTGTGTGTTGTGTGTTCTGTTGGTCAACACACCAGGGTCTGCTGGCCTGAGTCTCTCTCTGCCCTTCAGTTACCATCTGTCTCTTACAGCTTCAAACAGTGTGCTTAAGGAGCTGTCTGTCTGTCCATGCATCCATCTGTCTGTCTGACTGACTGACTGACTGACTGTCTTTACCTAAAGACACTACCTCTGCTCTAAACCTTCTAAGCATTGCCTTGTCTTGGTCTCCAGGACTTTCTGTCTGTGTCTGTCTGTGTTTTTGACACTGTATTCGAGTTCTGAGAAACTATCTGTCTTTACTGTGGTGTCTATCTCTGCTGGTCTGTAAGCCACTGCCTCCTAAGCACTAAAGGCATCTTCTTTCTTTCCCTTCCCCTCATGGACGCTGTGTCTGCCATTTACTCTGTCAAAGTCCATCTCTCTCGTCAATCTTTAGACACCACCTGTCTCATACACCCTTTTTCCTCCGCCTTGGAAACTCTTCCTGACCGTCAGATATTGGGTGCTATACCTTTCATGACGTAGGTATCAGTCACTGTTTTTTTATGTGTCGATGGTGACATACAGCACAGCTGACAAGAGGTCCGTATGTGTGAGACAGAGAGAGAGGATGTGTTGTGTGTACATTTCAGTGCGGGTATGTGTGTCTGTTTGTGTGTGCGTGTGTGTACTTGTTGTATGTTTCCGTGTGTATGCGTGTTAGTCTGGGTGTGTGTGTGTATCTGTGGCGTGACAGGGGAAGTTCTCAGAGCTCTGTTGGTTTCCTAAGTTTGCTCTGCAGAGAGATATTTCTCCGTTCTCAGTCTGTGTGTTGGCGTCTTTTGTCTTGGCCCTTTCTGCTGACAAGTACTCCCCATTGTCCTGTGCATAATTTCAGTGTGTGTGGAGGATGTTTGTTTCCCGGCCTCTGTCTTATGGCTGAGTGCAATGAGGTTTGGGACTGTAGATTGCAATGCCCAAGATAGGAATAGGACTAGATAGGAATGCCTACCTGTTGCAGGGACAGTCCTTCGGAAAAGAGTGCATTGTATGAGTAAAATTGAGATGTGTGCTAGGGATGCACCATATTGGATTTTTGCAGATGTTCGACGTGCCGATATTTTCAAGCTCATTTTGGCAATTACTGATGCAGATGCTAATATACACATTTTTTTATTTCATTGAAGAGAACACCAAGCCTCTCCTTTTTTACAATAAACCGATTACTCTGTAATCTTTGTAGACACGAACAAGCATTTCCTTTGATTCTACCCTAAATGTATTCTTTACCAAATTTAGACATTCACTCATGAAAAATAAGGCCATTATTTCAACTTGGAGTAGATGTAAAATATACCACATTTATTTTTTACTGTTTGTAGAAAATGTGTATGAATCTCATCCTACTTGAACAGGTTTGTTATGATGCTTCCCACAGACTTTATCATCCAGGAACATCGGCAGAAATGTTAATTAATGTTAATAATTGAATTATATCGTCCGATACCAGTGTTGTGCCGATATTATCATACATCCCTTGTGTGTGCTGTAGTATGGGGCATAGCTCACCTAAGACACCATGCTTATTCAGAAAGGTCATTATGGAAGCCGGCTTGGTTGGTCTGGCAAAGAGGTGTTAATTTCTTTTCAAGCATCAGGGCGGTGGTCTTGAGTTTTACTTCTGTGGGAGCTGTTAAATGCATTTCAAACTATTTAAGGCGTCCGTGTCACCACTGGTGTACTGGTTCCAGGAGAAAGCTTCAGATGGACCAGCAGCGCTTGTGAGAGTCTGGAGTGCTACACAGAGCATGC